>NW_027397139.1:2459843-2773470 GCF_003265705.2 Callorhinus ursinus
GGCCCCCTCACCCCTAACCGCCCCCCCGTCCTCGTCTGCCCCTCCGCGCCCGGCCCCCCCTTACCCTGCCATGACCAGCCTGCTGCACAGACTGCCACTCTTGCCCCACTGTCCCCCTTCCAGATGGCAACCGGGGGGGGCCTCTTCCCCGCAGGAGCCGCACCCCAGCTGGGCCACAGGCACTGGCCATGCCCCCGTCCTCGGCCCCAGGGGACCCTGAACTCGGGGTCACTGGCAACCCTTGTAGACTGCCCGCGTCTTCTCCACAACCAGCTCAGCCAGGACGAGCCGCCTGCCCCCGTGTGCGACATCTAGACACCCCGGCTGGGGACCAGACAGACAGATGGACAGCCAGCCCTAGCAGTGCATGAACCCACAACTGCTTTAATGACGACGACGCATTTCACAAGAAACAAGGCTTGCTCTGCACCAGGCGCCCCTCCGTCCCCTGCCCGTGCAGTTAGCCCCACGCAGACCCCCACCTCGCTGTCCCAACTCCCAGGCGTGGGTCCGACAGGCTGGGGGGCACAGTCCCACAGGCACAGCCAGCTCCTGGGCTCCGGCAACTGCACAAGGCGAGCACGTGGCCGAGTCAGGAGTGTTTTCTTAAAAAAACACTCAAACAAAAATAACTTGACCAATCAAAATACACACATCTATGTACACTGTCCCTCGTCTGTCCCCGCGGCAGGCAGATGCGGGGCCTGGGGCTGGGGAGGCGGGCTCCCACCGCTCCCCCTGGCTCAGGCAGGTTCAGCTGATCAGGAGCGGTAAGCGCTGCCCCCCCCCCCCAAATGGGTAGTGGGTGAGCCACTGCTCCTTTCCCACCAGCCTGAAACTTTTCTGGGACCAATCTACAAGAACACAAACAAACCCAAAGAAAGTCACAAGTACGTATATACACGTGCACACACAAGGCCACTGGGACCTGGAGGGGCTCTGCTGGACGCCCCCCCAGCCCAGGCCTGCCCCACCCTGTCCACTCCATCAGCACCCCGGGATCCAGGAGGGGAGCAGGAGGGGGAGGACTCCTACTCAGGCCCCTGGCCACATGCAGGCCCTCCCTCCCTCCCTCCCTCCCTTTTCGTCTCCTGGTCTGGACACGAAGCAGGAGGGGATGGGCTCACGTGCAGCTGGGGACAGAGCAGAGTGGGTTGGGGGAAGCTCAGGAAGTTTCTGGAGGGACCTACGGGTGCCTCCTCCCCTGGCTGCCCCACGGCAATGTCACGGATGGACAGGACCCAATGGGGCGGCCTGGGGTAGGGGAAGGGGCTGGGGAGGAGGGGCCAGATGCCCACAGGACCCAGCCCTTAGGGTCGATTCTGCCCTTGGGTCACCCTGACCAGCTGCCCAGCAGGCCACAAGCACCCGAGTCCTGCTTGGGGATAAAACAGGGCCGTGACCCCCGTTAGTAACAAGGACAGCGCAGGGTCAGGGTAAGCACAACACAGCGAGTGGGCCTGTCTCATTTTCCTGAGACAACAAGTCCATCTCAAGATGACCTCCTTCGGCCTGGACACTGCCCGGGGCCCGCTCCTGACGTGGCGCCGTGCCCCCGAGAAAGTCAGTGGCATGGCTGCCAGGGAAAGGGCGGCAGGACTGGCCGCAGAGAAACCTGTCAGGTGGCGGCTCTGTCCCTCTGATCCATGGGCTGACCCCAGCCGTCTGCCCAGCCCCATCTGACCGGCCTGGCGTCCAGCTGTCTGTCCCGTAGGCGTGAGTGGTGATGCGGTGGTGGCAGTGAGCACGTGCTTCTGGGAAGAGCATGCAGCCCCGACGATGCAGCGGCGGACGCAGACAGAAGCAGGCTGGGTCCCAGGAGGCGTCCATCGTGCTCCGAGCAGAGCAGCCAGACAGATGGTCCCTGCTGGGGCCCCATCTCCTGCTGGGGCCCGGCCATGTCCCCGCCCCAAACACCGGCTGCCAGGGTTCGCAATCAGGCTTTAATGAGAATCTTCAGGGTCTCTCCAGGCCCAACTCCCCACCCGCCCCGGCTGTCTCCTCTAGGGACCATGTGCTGGGGAGGGGAGGGTCCATGCACGCCGATGAGAGGTGGGACTCTTCTGACCCGGACGGTGAGGCCCGAGGCTTTACCGGATCCTGGTGAAGAGGTTGAGGACTGACACGGACTCCTGCAGGGCACACAGGAGGGACTGCTGAGCCTGCAGCCCCTGGGCGACCTCCCGGTAACCGCGGGCCGCTCGGTCAGGCCGTCAGGGCGCCGGGGAAGGAACTTCTGCCTGGAGGGCATGCGAGGCTTCGGGCCAGGGGAGCCTGTGGGCACCTTCCCCAGCACCCCGAGGGGTGGAGGGGAGCCAGGCTCTGAGTGCCTTGTGCCACGTGGCTGGAGCTGTGCGGCGACGCGGGAGCAGAGAGAGAGAGGGGACGTGGGCGTCCCAGAGGAGACTCCCGGGGAGACTAGAGCCAACAGGATAAATGGGCTGGTTGGGTGACTGGGGGAGGGGAGCCCCCAGGATAGGCTGAGGGGACGCGCGTGGGGGAACATCTGGCTCTGATACCGACCCACTTTACCTTTGTCGAACGGGTTTTGCTAAAGACATTCCAGAACCTCAGCGTTTCGTCCCCAGCACCAGTGACTATGGCCTCTCCATCAGGGGACATGGCCTGCGGAAGGGAGGAGACAGACCCCCTCCTTGGCCTTATGCCCTGCAGGCAGCCCTACTCTGACAGAGCTGCTGGAATGCAGCCAGGGGCAGGGGACAGGCCCCACCGAGGCCACATAACAGAGCCGCGGTTAGAGCACCCTGGTAAAAACACAAGGCCGCCCCCCACCCACTGCAAGAACAGATAGTCTGTTCTGCAAAATCGAACAAATGATAAGTACGTTTTAAGCACAAAACGTTTCACGGTCTGGTGAAACGTTCAGAGATCAGCCGAGTGCTCAGGCCTGGGTTATCTACGGAGGTTTCTTCCTGTGCATGTTCAAAAACACACAGAAGAGTAGGGGAAGGGCAGGGATTTGGGAGAGCAGACTCCGGGTAGTGGGACAACCTGACCGTGCAGACAGGAGCCCATCCTGCTGTCCAGGCCTGGAGGCTGCCCGGGCAGGGGGACACGGAGGCAGGGGCTGCACACAGGGGCAAAGGACAGTGGTGTTCTTCTAGACGCCGGGCGGGGCGGACTCACCAGGTACAAGACCCTGTAGGAGTGCCCGGTCAGCTTTGCCACCTGGGTCAGGGACGGGTACTTCCAGACCAAGATCTGGTTCTGCGAATAGCCGTGCGTGCTCACCTGGGGGGTGGAGAGGGCGCTGTCAGAACTCAGGGCCCCCTTCTGTGGCCCTGGGGCTCGGACGCGAGTGGTCCGACGCACCCACCCAGGAGCCATCTTGGGCCCGCTGGGCAAGGCGCGGAGGCCACAGGTGACCGCCCCCGCTCCCTGCGAACCTGTCTGGTGCTCCCACCACCTCCTGCCTGCAACAGCCGGGCTTGTCTGCCCCCAGCTCCTCACCGAGGGACCCTGAAGGCTTTCTAGCAACGAAGCGGTAAGGCACGCACACCGGCCCCGCAGGCCCTGCCCAGCCCCGCACTCACCAGTTCGTTGGCGTGCTTGGACCAGGCAAGGTTGCACACCTGGGAGCCCGTGTCGATGCACTGCAGCGGCTGCCCTGTGAGCGTGTTCCAGAAGCGGATGCAGCGGTCCGCCGTGCCGCCACCGGACGCCAGCAGCCCGTGCTGGTGTGGGGACCAGGCAATGGCCTTCACGGCCGCCAGATGCTCTGTGTACTGCTGCACCGGGCTCAGGCTTGAGTGGTTCCAGACCAGCAGCTGCGGGGGCAGCGACCGTGAGGCTCCCCGAGCTCCTCACAGTGCCCCCCACCCCGGACAACACCCGCATTGCCCTTGCCCTGGGGCGGAAGGGACGGCCCGAGGCCGGGATGGCGGGGGCCCCGGGGCGCCTACCTTGTTGTCGTTGCCCCCCGAGGCGAGAAGCTGGTGGTCTGTGGACCACTTGAGCCCACACACCTCCTGCCGGTGGCCCTGCAGCCGCCGCTCGGACTGCAGGGGCGGGGTCCGGATGTCCCTCTGCAGGATCATGCGGTCCCGGCTCCCAGATGAGAGCTGGTCAGCATTCCAGGCCAGCGCCCCTGGAGGCCGGGCAGAGAGCAAGGGAGGCTGAGTCCCGGCCACCCCCCCCTTAGAGAGCACACCTGCCCCCGGGGCCCGGGTGGCTCCTCACCGACGCGTGCCGTGTGGCCTTCCAGCATGGACAGCTTCTTCCCCGCAGCCGCATCCCAGATCTGCACAAAGCCCTTGTGCGTGCCCACAGCCACCAGGTTGCCCTGGAACCGATCACACAGGGGAGGGAGTGGGCATCAGGCCCAGGCGCAGGGCCCTCTCCCTGACTGGCCACCCTGGCTCTCCTCTCCCTCCTCGCTGCAGGGCCCCGGGGCCACTTCTCTGTGAGTTCCTTTGGGCCAAGAGGATACCCCATCTTGGAACCCTCTGGGAAGAAGGGTCACACAAACATTCCAGCTGACACACTGAACATCTGTGTGCTTCCCCACGTTGGGCGGGGGGCAGTCCGCAGGGGACCAAGTTCTGGCCCAGGGTGTCTGGGGAGGAGCCCCATCACCGTAACCCAGGCTGGGGACAGGCAGGGGTGCCGAGGCCACTCCTGCAGCTTAGACGAGTGACCTCCAGGCTGGGGTCTGAAGCCCCCTCAGCACTGGGCAGGGCCCCCACCAGTGAGACCAGGTCAGATGTCCCCCGTGCCAGCCCTGCCCAGCTGGGGGGTACTGACCCGTTCAGACCAGCCCACAGACGTCACCGAGTCCCCTTCCACTGAGAGGTCACAGAGCCGGGTCACCTGGGAAGACGGGAAGCGGGCAGTGTGAGCCACGTGCTGCCCGGCGGGCCTCCGAGGCCCTCCCCATCTGTTCATCCCTCCATCCGCCCCACAACCAGAAGTTCACGCGCTCGGGAACACCTCAGGCCCGTGCGCACTGGTGTCAATGCTGAGACCTGGGGCAATGTGCCAGCGGCTGCACGTGGGGGTGGGGGTGTACACAACAGCATGGGGACGACAGACTGCACAGAGCCTGGGGGGGGTGACCAGGGCACCATCCTGCAGGAGGAGGCCACAGGCTGCCATGTGCTGAGGGGTGGCCCCTTCTCTGAGGCGGCTTCAGTCCCCTTTGGAACCCACTTGCATTTGGTTTTATTCCCGAAAACAACCAGCCCACCTCAAACAGCAGTGGGTTCCTGCCCTGCAGGCCCCGAACCCCAGCAGCTACTCCAAGAGATTCACTGCTAAGGCAGGTGTGAGGACCACCACCAAGGACACGGCCCTCACGGCGGTCCCCAGGCTACTCTTCTGCTAACACAGAGGAATGGGGGAGGTTGCGGCCCCCCGCAGGGAGAGGTAGGCCCTGGGGGCACGCGGCTGGTGCTGCCCTGGACCCTGGGGACCGGCTCAGTCCTGCCCGCTCCCCCCAACCCCCCAGCGCACACTCGCTCCGTGGCGTCACCTGGCTGGTGCAGGCGCTCCACAGGTACACGCAGGTCCCCAGCCCCACGCTAAGCACGTTGAGGGATGACCAGTCCACTAGGTTCAGGTAGAAGTCGTCCTGCAGCTCTGGTGCGTCCAGGACCTTGAAGGGGATCTTGGAGATCTTGCGGGTAGGTTTCCGCGGCGACCGCAGTAGCTTCTGACTGCAGGGAGGGAGAGCCCACCTCGTGAGCTCCTCTCCCCCTCTGCAGCCCTAGGAGCCCTAGACCCCCCCCGTCGGGGTCTCCTGCTCATCCTGCCCCACCTTGTCACCCACGTGATTCCCAAAGCCATGTATGGGTGACTCAGGGGCCACCAACCTCCCTGAGCTCGGACAGCCACACAATGCCCTCTGCCCGGCACCTCCTCTAGGGAGCCATCCCTGACTCCCCTGTCTGGGCCCAAGGCCCCTGAGCCTGCAGTGTGTCCCCAGGGAGGCCCCCCGAGCCACCCCCGCACCCCGGGAGCACCGTCCTCGGACCAATCTTGGCTCCCAAGCACCCCCTGGCTGCCCGCCCTGCCCTGCCCCAGCCCCCACCGGCTCAGACTCACCTTTTGTTGCTGACTGGGGACAAGGAGTAGGGAGACACGTCATTGCCGTCGTCAGGGCTGGAGCGCTTGGCGCTGAGGGAATACTGGAGGCGGGGGGGGGGGGGCGCCCGCTGAGCGGAGCCTCAGCCCGAGCTCAGGGACCTCCCGCCCGGAGCCCTGGTGCCCCCGCGCTGCCGGAGGCCGGGCAGGAATGCAGGGTGCGCACCGAACCCGGCATGAGCTCTGGTGAGGATTCAGAGAAGCAAACCAGGCCTCGGGCCTGGGGCGTCGTCTGGACGGTGACTCACCCGTGTCGGCCCCCCCGCTGCCCCCCTCAGCCATCTCTCAGGAGACCCAAACCAGGCTCCTTCCCACACTGCACGGGGGCTGCCCCAAGGCTCAGGACCGTGTACTTGGCCCCTGGCCCAGCGCTGCCGTCGTGGCAGCAGGAGAGCAAAGCCTTGGTCCGAGGCGTGGGGTTAAGCGGCTCCCAGGGTGAGCGCGGGAGAGCAAGTGGGGAGCCGAGCTGGGAGGCTCACCGTGAACAGGCCCTTCTTCTCAGGTGTGGAAGGCTGCAGCCTGCGGTCCTCTGTCTGCGGGTCCTGCACCTTCTCGATGCCGGCTCCCAGCAGCTCGTTCTTCAGCAAGGCGGAGTAGGCCAGGCCGTCTGCAGGCAGGGGGCTCCATGAGGCCAGGGAGGGGCGGGGGGGGGGGCCGGGGCGCGGCGGGGGGCGGGGGCTGGCTCCTGACCTTTGCCGTTGTCTGAGGTGGCGTCCTTGGCCTTCCGGTTCTGGCTGGGAGACTTCTCATTCTCCTGTGGGAAGGGGGGCAAAGGAGGCAGGGCCCGCTGGAGCCAGCTCCTGGCCCCCCAGCCCCGGCCCGGCCCCGCCGCCCTCTGGGCGGCCCCTCACATTGATCCTGTGGAAATTCACGCTCCAGTTGGCCCCGGCCCTGGAGGGGATGAAGCGGTCTCCATGCTTGCTGGGGGAGGACACGGGAGAGTTGGCGGGCGTCAGGGTTCGCCGCATCTCTGCCACCTGCAAGGACAGAGGGGCTGGGCTGGTGCCGCGGGGCCCTCAGTGTGCAGGGCCGAGGCCAGTGTCGCCTCTCAGACCCTGAGGCCAGGCCTGGCCTGCCTCCCTGCACTCGGTCTCTGGCCGCTGACCCAGGGGATCAGGTTTAGAAATCCGGGTGGCAGAGGTGAGACGGTGAGTGGGCCACGTGCTCGGCGTGGCCTCCCTGCTGCGGGAGGCCGGACACTGGCGAGGAACAGAAGGCACAGTACAGACCGAAGACCCTGGTCCCTGTGCACGGAGGGCTGCCACCCCCTCAGCCCCATCTCCGTCAGGCAAGGATAGAGTCCCGCGCAACTGCGAGTCACTCACCAGACCCGGGGAGTGGACGCGGGGGCACGGTTCCTGGTCAACCAGCCCACCCCCCGCGACTGTCCCAGAAATGCCCCTTTTTCTATAAGGGATCTGCAGTGGGTTGACTTGTGTCTTCCAAAAAGCCATGTTGGAGTTCTAACCCCCAGGCGCCTGGGATGTGACCTCATTCAGACACAGAGTCTCTGCAGGTGTCCTCCAGATAAGACGAGGCCACGCTGGAGCGAGACGGGCCCCAAATCCACGCCCTGTGTCCTTCTAAGAGTCAGAGACGCCGACACGCACAGAGAAGGGGACACGAAGACAAGGCAGACACAGGGTGGTGGCTCTGAAACCAAGGGCTGCCGGCCACACCAGGAGCGGGGGGAGGCAGGAGGGGCTCCCCCAAAGGGCCCCCCAGAAGGAGTGTGGCCCTGAGACACCACGGGCGGAGGCCTTGACTGCCCAGCGCAGAGCTCAGAGAGCGTGGAGCAGAGTAGCAAGCACAGCCTGTGACCAGTCAGGAGCCCGTGACACAGGCAGCATGGCTGAAGGGGGTGGCGTACAGGAAAGAGGCACCCCCAAACGCTGCTGGCTCCCAGCAGGTAAGGACCGGGCCACCTCATGCCACCATCACACCTCTGCCCGGTGAGGCCAGCCCCACAGCTCTGAACCCCAGCTCGGACACATTGGGCCCTTCACCTCCCTCTCTGGAAACTGAGAGCAGCTCACCTCCCCTGCCCCCCTCCTCAGTCCTGAGTGCGGCCCCACGGGAACAGGGGTCTGGAAGCTGACGGCCCATGTGGGCTCCCGCAGCAGGAGGCACGCAGAAAGCCTGAGGAGGGGACTCCCTGGCGTGTAGCTGTGCCTCTCACCTGCCCTGCACCCCATCCTCTGAAGGGTGAAGCCCAGGGGCTCACTGCAGTCCCCACCCCAGCCCCCCGCATGGAGCCAGGACGGTGCCAGTGGGGGTGGGATGCCAGGTACTCACGCAGGGCATCGTGTTCTCGTTCTGAACAACGATCTGCCGGAGGAGGCGCCGCTCATAGTCCTGGTCCATGGCGACGCAGGGCAGGCCCAGCCCGCCGGCCAACGTCAGCCGGCCAAGGTCAGCCTGGGGCAGGAAGGGCAGGAGAGGTCAGCACCAGTAGGCAGCAGCCCCCTCCGCTGCCTGGTGACCACAGGGAACTCCATGGTGATGGCCAGGCCCTCCACCAAGGACCTCCCTCCCAGGAACCTGGGTGAGGGAAGCCACAGCGGGATGTGACGGGGAGGCCAGGGGGAGCCCTGGCCTTTGTCCTGGTTAGTGCAAGTCTCTCATTTATTCCTGGGCCATGAAGCTCACCCTAGGACCACCCCTCCAACCCATGCACCCCATCACGTTGCCTTCCTGCTTCAGATCCTGAGGCTACAAACCGCCCCCCAAACCACATCCAGCCCTGAGACTGGAGAAAGGGGCTGAACAAGGGCTGAAGTGGTCCCAGCATGGGTTCCTCCGAGCAGGGGAGCCCGCGCCCTGGAGCCAGAACGGGGCCACAGTCCTCACCCTGCAGCCCCGTGTGTGCAAGCGGGTGGGGTTCAACAGCACCCCCCACTGTGCTCTACCCAGCTCAGAAGGCTTCTCTAAGAGTGAGAAGAGGGGAGGCAGCAGCAGAATGTTCTACGAGGAGGAGCACGTGCAGCAAGAAAGGGCTGAGCACTGTCCAGCACGAGGGGAGCGAGCGGCCACCTCGGAGAGAATGATGCTCTTCACCGCAGGGCTGACACCAGGCCCACAGCCAGTGGTTACTTGCAGAAACCAACGGGAAACGTCTGCAGCCGTGCTTCCCCTTGGGGGTACCGCAGAGCCTCTGGAGGCTGAAGCAAGAATTCGGGGGACAGAGCCCGGCACAGGGCGTGCTCAGAGGACTGCAGCTTCCCAAGGCGCACCTGCTCTCACCCCAGACCCCCCGCGCGCTCATAGTCACCGTCCCTCTGCTACTCGGGCTGGAACCTGGGGCCGGGACAGGAAAATATCAACAAACTGAACAGCAAAAGCTGGCCAAAAATTAAAAGTTTATGAATTCTGAGGTGTAGCACCCCGGAGAAGTCAACGCTTGGCTTAAAAAAAAAAAAAAATTACAGTAAGAGACACGTAACAGAAACCGTAGCATCGTAACCATTTTCAGTGCACAGCTCAGCTCAGCCGCATGAAGCCCACTCGCATTGTTCTGCGAACACCCTCAGCATCCGGCTCCAGAACTTTCTCATCCTCCCAAACTGAGACTCTGTCCCCATGAAGCACCGACTCCCCGCCCCATTCCCGTGAGCTCCTTGCCACACACTCGCACGCACACGTGCACGCACAGCCACGTGACCCAGGAAGTCCACTTCTAGGTATATACCCTGGAGAAAGGAGGGCAGACCCGCACCGGGACTAGTGCTCTCGTGTCCTGACTGGTGTTACTCGTAACAGCCGAAAAGCCAGAGCCTCCCAAGTGTCTCCACAGATGAAGGATAAACACAGTGCAGTCCATCCACGCACGCTGAAATGTGATTCAGCCTTAAAAAGAAAAGATATTCTGACACCTGCTCCAACGTGGATGCACCTGGAAGACACCGCGCTCGGTGAGAAGCCAGACGCAGGACACACCCCGTGCGATCCTACTTTGTAGGGGCTCCCCAGGGGGTCCCGGGCACAGAGACAGAGAGGAGACCAGAGAGAACGTTTGCCCTTTCAAACAAAGACACTTGAGGACGCCTGGGTGGCTCAGTTAAGCGTCTGCCTTCAGCTCAGGTCACGATCCTGGGGTCACCAGATCGAGCCCCGCAGCGGGCTCCTTGCTCAGCGAGGAGTCTGCTTCTCCCTCTCCTTCCACCCTCTCCCTCTGCTTGTGCTCTCTCTCAAATAAGTAAACTCTTCAAACAAAGACTCCCAAGGAAAGTACTGGCTTTGTGTCACCTGGGAGGGAGCAGACCTGGGGGAACGCCACTCACACCTCTCCAGCTGTGGGCACACGAGGAGATATTCAGGCCAACCTGCCTAAGTCCTACTTTCAACACCCCCAAATGGCCTGATGGGTTCCCGGGCCTGCGGTGGAGAGACCAGGTACAGCACGTGGCTGAAGGACCAGCGTGAGCCTGCTGATTTTTTTTTTTTTTAAGATTTTTTTTTTTTTTTCATGAGGGGGGGGGGGGGGGGGGCAGAGGGAGAAGCAGGCTTCCCGCAGAGCAGGGAGCCCGATGTGGGACTCGATCCCAGGACCCTGGGATCATGACCTGAGCCGAAGGCAGACGCTTAACCATCTGAGCCACCCAGGCGCCCGAGCCTGCCGAGTTCCTGACCCTCACCTGCGACGAGGGGACATGGAGGGCTGGCCTGGTGTGGTCCAGCCCAAAGCCGGACACTCGGCCAAAGCCAAGCCAGGTGCATTAGGCTCACAAGAACATGAGCACGGCCTCTAGACACCACTGTGTCCCACACCACGTGCCACATTAGTGGGCGCTACCAGTGCGTGGCCTCACATGCACATAAACACATGACGGCTGAGCCAGGGGCAGCAACACCTCAGGGTCACGTGGGGGCACGGACAGGGGCTCTTGCCCACAGGCCTGAGATCCGTGCCCACCTGCCCCCAGGGGCCTCCCTCCACTGGGCCTGGGGTTCTTCTGAGCTCCCCCAGCCCCGTTGTCCCCACGGGGCCGCACAGCGGGCCTCCTGCTTTGTGAGTGAAGTGGGGTTGAGGCCCTCCATCTGGGGCAAACCTGTGGGAGCAGCAACCCCCTTCTTGGCCATCCCCCCCCACCTTGCATGTACCCTGTGTGCCCTGGCAGAGGTCCCCAGACCGGTTCAGCCCATTTGTCACAGAGTGGAGTCCAGAAGTAGGGGGTGGCTGTGACCCTCAAGCCTCCCTCACTTCTCTGGGGGTGAGGCTCCTTCCCCAGCCTCTCCTTCCTGTCCAGTTCCAAGTCCACCTACTGGCCTGCCCCAGGACAAACCCCAATGTGTATCCTCACCACAGGGACCACTCCTGGGGCAGCACGGTCATGAGTTTCTGTCCAGGCTGGAAATGCCCATTCAGAAGACACGGTGTTTCCCAAGGGTGAGCCTGGGCCCCATGCAAACCGGGGCTGAGCTCCAGGAGACCAGCGTCCACTTTGAGGACCGAGAATCCCCAGTGGGATTTTTGGCAGGGAAAAAGAAGGGACACATGGCTTCGTTCTGGTCAGTTCTACCATCAGTGGGTACTCTGCCAGAGTTGGGCCAGTCAGCTGCCCCCTCCACCTTGCAGACAAGGAAATAAGGGCCAGAGAACCACTAACATCCCTCTGCCAACCGTGTGTGGAGTCAACCCTGGCCGGAGCCTTGTCCGCCACCCACCAGGGACTGAACCCTGAGGGGAGTCAGGTGAAGGCCATGCTCAGTCCATATGCTCAGCGGATGCCCCTCCCCTGCTCTCCCCCAGTAGGGCTGCTCAGGGCTGGTGGGGCTCGGGAACAAGGGGTTTCAGCACCGGGAATGGTCATACTGTGGGCTACAGGGGCCTAAACCTCTCAACCCAGGTGAGCTCGCTTCCAGTGGAAAACAGAGCCCCCCCATTCACAGAGCAAGGCCACCATGCTTGTGTCCCCAGGTGACTCCTTGTGAGGCCGGCAGGGCTGATCTGTCACATGGACTACAAGGCCCAGGAGAAACGAAAAGCGTCCACAAGACAAGACAAGCCACAAACGGTTTTATTTAAAAAGACGACACAAGCAGGAAAAATACCTGCCAGCCTTGGGAGATACCGAAGCGGTGAAGGGTGTGTGCATGGCGTTCCTGAGAGCAACGCGCACCGTGGCCGGCAGCCGGAAGGTGGCAGGTCCCCAGCCCCGAGCTTCCAGGCAGCTGACACAGCCGGGCCGCCCATGCCAATGCAGAAGGCAGGCACGTGCGCTCCTTGGCAGGAGCTGAGACCCGACTTCCAAGGAAGGCAATTTGGCAGTTGCTTTCCAAATTTAAAACGCACATCCTTTCTGATGCGGTATCTCTACTTCCAAGAATCTGCCCGTAATAGTTGTGTGCGATACCATGTGGGCAAGGACGCGGTCTGCAGGCTGCGTGTGGGAACAGGAGGCGAGGGCTGACGCGGTGGCGTGAGGCTCCTGTCCCCACCAGGGCACAGGGCAGTGGAGGGCGGGGGTCAGCGAGCCCCACGCACGTGAGCGCAGCTCCGGGCCAACAAGCTACTTCCGGAGGGCGGGGGAAGAACCCAGGAGCACAGGTCAGCTCAGGGGAGAGGAACTGAGGGTGCGGGACAGGACAGCAAGGAGCCTTGCTTCCCTGGGCGCGTCCGTTTGCACTTCTGGGGCTCTGAGGCCCCGGCCCAGGGCTGGAGCACAGCGGGCAGGGCACCCAACATTCGGTCGCCTTCACCGCACACTTGAGAACTTCCTAATAAAATATCTGAGAGCCTGTGCTGACTTCTGTTAGCGAGCAGTCTGGGGCACGGACCGTCCACAGGCCGAGCCCGAGACAGAGCCGGGAAGGCAGCAGCGAGCGCCCCGAGCTCACCCAGCTGACCAGGGAGGCTGGTGTCCAAGTCAGGTGAACGGGGGCCAGAGCCCTTGGCCACTCGCTGCCACTGTCCCCTCCACTGGGTACTGTCCCTGGGGGACTTGCCCACCCACCCAGCCAACCCTTAAGAAGGGGGTCTCCTCTTCCCCCCAACGTGGCCCCCAGGATGGAGAGCCAAGAGACCCACCTCAGCCCACTGTCTCAGACAAGCTTCCAACCTCCAAGCCCGCTCTTCTGGGAGACAGGCAGCACCCCCGTCACCTCACAGGACAACAGTGAGGTTCCCTCACAGCGAAAGCTAGGGTCTGCACAGGTCAGGGGTCGCCCAAGCACCCAGGGCTGCCCTCCCGTGCACTGGCCGTGCTTCGCTCCTCACTCACCCTGGGCCCAGAGCTCTCTGAGAGCAAGCCGATCCCCACCAGCAGTCAGGGAGCGGGGCCCAGCCTTCTCTGCAGCTCCCCACTAGCCCCTGACCTCACCCAACCAGCCCTGGGTGTGCTGCTCACATGGTTTCCACCCACCGAGCACTCAGCAGAGACGGCCCACTCTAGGCAGGACCCAGTGGTTCTCGCTGGGGGCCATCCTGCCCCCCAGGGGACATGGGGCGGTGTCTGGGGACTTGTGTGGTTGTCACGACTGGGGTGCTCCTGGCATTGAGGGGTGGGGGCCGGGGCTGCTGCTCAGCATCTCCCCCCGCCCCTGCAGAGAGTGGTCCGGCCAGAATGTTCACAGTGCTGAGGGACAGAGACACTCTGGGACCAGGCCAGGAAGGCTAGCTGATGAGGGAGACGATGAAACACGTGGGCTGGGCCTGGTGTGAGCAAGGACCGAGGACACAGCACACGGCACCTCCAAATGTCTCCCAGCCTCCTGGAGTGGGGGGCGGCCGCAGGGGGCACAGCAAGGGCGGTGGCATGGAGATGCAACAGTCTGCCCTCCAGGCCTGGGGGCAGCCCAGTGCACCCACATCTCCTCCCAAGTTCATGCTGGGCCCCGGGGCCCCAAGACGGAGCACTCTGCTTCCAGAAGTGCTCACCAAATTCAAAGTCCTTCAAGGTCCTGCTCATCTCGAAAAACCGGTCCCTCCTGGTTTAGATGTTGTAAGGCTCTTCAGCAAAAGCCAAAGGAATGAGACATCCCCCACAACGGGGCTTTCGTGACTCGGTGTTTTGAGGGTGATGCCGGTCTGGATGTGGCTACCTACGAAATGATTTACACCGGAGGTTCTCCCCATTGTGACGACCACAGATGTCCTTGGCACCGCCCAGCGTCCCCCAGCAAAACTGTCCTGGGTGAGGGTAACTCCAGCTTCTGTGGGGGAAGCCATACCTGCTAACAGGTAGAGGTCAGGTGGCACCTGCTCCCACCCACCTGCCCCATCCCGTGTGGGCCCAGGGTCCCAGGTGAGCAGGATACTGCTCCTGGCCCCATGGGACAATGACAGCAGCAGACCAGTGTAGCTCCAGGTCTTGTACTTAATTTTGCCCCCAGGTGCAATGCTACCTCCCTTTCACAAAGGAGGAACCTGCTGGGATCCTCCCCAGGAAATGTAGCCCCAGTACCCACGCTCACCCTCCTGCCCACGGCTGCTCAGATCATGACGCTCCCCCAGGCGGGAGGGTCCCCAGGCCCAGCATCAGAGCGAAGGCCTGCTCTGGAGTGGGGCGTCACATCACGTGTGAGTATCTGCTGGCTGGTTCTCGCAGGAACCATCCACCAATTAGGACTATGCTGGTAAATGGCTGCGGGCTCCCTGGGAACTGTCACCAAGGGGCACAGCCCTTCACGGGGCCCCTGAAGTCTGCAGAGACGCATGCACCCGTGGGAGAGATCCACAGGCGGAGGCTGCAGGAGACCCCAGGAGAGCTCCTGGCGCTCCCAGACTACCTGACTAGCAGCCCTTTCCTCCCGGGAAGGTGACAGCATCCTGCCGGGCGCCCAGGGGTTGGTCGTATTCTTCTCAGCCTTTCTCTAAAAGGCTGGGGAAGTACCACATGAGAAAGACCCAACTAGAAGAAGGGGGAGTTGTCCAATGTTCCACTCACGTGGGAGCCTCTGGCTTTGCTGCTTCTGCCTCAGCTCAGGCAGGCTTGGAACCAGCCCTCACAGCTCCTTCCCCCCCCAACCACAGTCAACCCAATCACCATGCAGTCCTAGAGAGGTCTATCAGAGAGCGAGGGGGGGGTGCGGGGCTGGCTCCAGAGAAGGACACACCTGGCTTTGAGTCCCAGCCTCCATTCCTACTGGCCCAGTAGCTCTGGGCAAGCAACTTCTCTCTGACCTGGGTTAACGGGAGAACGCCACCTACGTTGCTACAAAAGTGGGCGGGACTTCTGTGAAGCAGCTAGCAGAGGGCCTGACCCAAAGGAGATGCTAGGAAGTGGTGGCTGATCCCCCGGGCTCAGGGACAGGTGCACAACAGCCTCCAGATGGGCCTGCTTCCTGCTCCTCCATCCGCAGCGTGTGTGGGCTGTGTGGCAGGGGAGGTGCCCTGCCGGCCACAGCGGGAGGCTGGGTGGCCAGGTGGGGCCCCTTCTCCTCCCTCACTGCAGCGCGCCCCCCCCCCCCCCAGAGGAGGGAAGACTACAGTCAGTAAAAGACGTGGGGCTGGTGGTGGGAGGCCTGGCCGTGGTCTCCAGACATCGACTAGAACTTAGGCTCCTGGGCTCCGAAAGGGACTTCTGAACAGGGAGGCCCCACCCAGCGAGGGAACCCGATGAGCTAGTGGTCCGTGGCCTCTCACTACAGCAAAAGACAAGGCCCAAAAGAGCTGCAATCAAAAAGGACCGCGCCCGACACAGGACAGGGAGACGGCTGATGTGAATCAGCATGAGGGTCAACTTAGTTCTGGGGAGGCCCGGAGGTGGGGGCCCCCAAGGAGCACGTTCCAGCATGCATGCAGTCACTCAGCTAAGGCTGACTCCCTGCACTCGCTCTGTGCAGACAGGCCCTGGGGCTCATCAAGGCGTCCTGCCCCTGCCCCGGGCTGGCAGTCTAGAGGACATGGCTTTCTGGACCAAAGGCTCTCACTTTCTAGCCTGTGACAACGGCTCGAGAGACACTGCGGCTCCCCAGGCAGGCACTGCTGCACAAAGCCCCAGAAACGCGCCCAAGGTGAAGCCGCTTGCCTCCTACCCCTCAGCGCTGCAAGACACCCATTCTCAGTGTGACGGGGTGAGACACCCAGCCCACGAGGCCATTAGGGTCCACAGCGGCCCAGAGCACGCAAACCCCTACACAAAGGAAGGATGACTTGGCAACGGCACCCAAACGATTTATGCTCACGTACATGTTTACAGCTGTGGTTTATGTCAGAGAGCCAGATCTCAAGGCTGGACGGGCCTTAAAGGGGTTCGGAGTGAGCCCCCTCACAATGGCATCTGCTTACACACCTGCAGGGACAGGGAGCTCACCCCCTCACAGGCAGCCCTGAGCATCAGAAAGTGCTTCCTCGGTATGTCTCGCCATGGATCCCACCTCTGGGTCCCAGGTAGGAGCAGAAGGAAAACCCTAAAACCCAGTACATTTAGGGCAAGGACACGCAACCCCATCTGCTGGCACTGGTGACAGTGGGACCACGTCATTCTCTGTGGGGGACCGTCACGGGCATGGCAGGGGGCTGAACAGCATCCCTGGCCCCCACCCACTCCATGCCAGAACACCCCCACTGTGACAACCATAAATATCCCCAGACATTGCCCCCAGTGGAGAACCCCTGGTTTACAGGAATCCTCAGGGGGGAGAGTGGCTTCCCTCAGGCTCAAGAGACCAGCGCTAACCTTTCTCCTACTGTTCAGCTTTCCGCAAGTGTAGCCAGACAAGCTCCAAGCAGCAGTCTGCCCCTGCCCTTGCTCCCTCACCCTCCCTCGATGCCACCTTCAACCCAGCCCGCCTCTGCTTACTCCTCCTTATTGCAGGGCACTGTGCAAATACAGCCCGACACATCCCGCACAAACCGGTGGTTCCTTTCTCTGGACAGAGCACGTGCAAAAAGGCATGGGGATCTGGAAGGAGCGGCTGCTGCCCTAGAGAACTGCACAGAGGTTCAGGGAGGCTGGGTGAGGCCGTGCTGGGGGCAGGAAGAGGGAAAAGTAAAGCCAGAAGAGCAGTCTCCCGGGCGGTGTCCTAGGGCTAGTGGCAGGAGGGTGGGACAGGACAGGGAGCGGGGACTGGCAGGAGCTGTGCCTCTGTGCACTGGAAGTGGCATCACGCGCAGACCGGGCAGAGCACCGGGGAGCAGGCCCAGGCCTGCCCAGCACAGGTGAGGAAGCGGGCGGTCCAGAGAGGAGGGGCCCCATGAGAGGCCGGGCGCGGGAAAGGTTCACGGAAAGAGTGACCTCTTCTGGGCTACCTCAAGCCAGGTGCCTGCAGGACACCCAGATGACGACTGGCACTGGCCCCGTGGGCCTGGAGTTCTGAAGCCAGCCTCGGGCCGCAGCAGCAAACGAGGACAGGAAGTGAAGTGTGCCCGCCAAGAAAGTGTGCAGACAGCAGAGAAGCATCTGAGTTCAGATCAAAAACAAGGGTCACCACACAGGAACCCGCACGCCACTGTTTGCAGTGGCTCTAGTCCCAACAGGCAAAAGGTGGACACAGTCCAAGTGTCCACCCAACACGCAGGCACATCCCTCGGCCTCGGATGGGCCAGGCGCCCACACGCGCGGCCCCAGGGACGGACCCCGAGCCCACGACGCTCAGGGAGAGAACCAGACACAGAAGGCCACACGGGGTGTGAGTCCACGTGGGTGACACGTCCAGAACAGGCTCATCCTGACAGAAAATGGGGCAGTGGTTGCCGGGGCTGGGGAGGGCAGAGGACTGATGGGTAAAGGGGAGGAGTTTGTTTGGACGAGAATGTTCTGGAGTTAAGGTAATAGATGCAAAAGCTGGAAACCACTGAACTGTGTACTTTAAATCACTAAATCACATGGCATGGGAATTCTATCTGAATAGATCTGTTAAAAACAAAAATTCAGCAAATAATGAAAAGGAGAGCCAGGGAAGGAGGCTGCTCGCTGACGGAAGGCGTAGGAAGCCAGGAAGAGAGTGGAGTCCACAGTCCAGTTTCGGGGGTCGAGGACTAAGCCACTCGAGGCTGCGGGGCCGAGCCATGTGCCCCTGTCCCAATCTCAGGCGAGGAAACCACAGTAGGAGAAAGCAGTCACTTGCCAAGGACACAAGGATGCATGGCGGTTGGGGGCACGAATGTCCCCTGTCCAGAACGTCAATGCCACATGAGAAGGAGCTCTGATTGTGTGCGAGTCGCAGTGCCGGACAGAAGGAAGGAGCTGCAGGATGCGCCTGGCTCCAACTGCCCACCGCCTGCAGCCACTCCGCAGGCACCAAATCTTGGGCAGGTGGAGTGAGAGGTGGCCAGAGCAGTAACGAGTGGACCTGACAAGGGGGAGGCTGCTGGGGCCTGTGATGGATCAGAAACTGGACGGCGGGAAGCTGCTAGGCAGAAGAGGGGCAGCCTACTATTCCCACCCCAGCTCTGAAGGCCATCAGCTCCCTGTGCCAACTCCCAGAATGGGCCAAACGTACCCTACCCTCTGGCTGTCCCCACCCTTTAGCACTCACTCAAGCCAGGGTTCTTGAGCTCCAGTCTTACGGGGCGCAGAGTCCCTGGCCTCACAGGGCTCTTGGACTGAACTCCAGTCCCAGGTCCCCCCCCTTGGCACTGCTGATATCTGCACTGGGCGGAGGGGTGGGACAGCAGCATCCCTGAGCCCACCCACTCGATGCCAGGAGCACCCCCAGTCGTGATCACCACAGACACCCCCAGACAGCACCAATGTCTCCAGTGGAGAACCTCTGCTCTCGAAGAGAATTACAACGGTAGTGCCATTTCGCTGGCTCCTCAAAGACCAAGTCCCTTGATCCTGACACCTGACATGAGTCTCCAGGATCGGCCTTCCAAACAGAACCATTTGGGATCCTCACCCTGCTGCTCAGTGCTACCAAGCAAAAGGTCCCCACGATCAACCCCACTCTGGTCCCCAAATCCGCCAGGCCAGAGGCCCCAACAAACAGCACTGGGAGATTTCCTGCTGAGAGGGCCTCGTGTGAGAATGGAGGCAGACTGGCTTCTGAAGACTCATCGCCTCCCCATTTGCTTCCAGGCACTTCTCCCGTAGCCCCAAACAGCCACTGCCACCGGCTGGGCCACGGCGGGGGGGGTGGGGGGTGGGGGTCTGAGATTTCCCCGGGGAAACAGTCACGGGGCCCAAATGGCCAGCACAGCTAGCTCCCTGGACACTGCCCACCACCCAGCAAAGCAACTGTCCTTTGAACCAAGAGCTGTCCAAGGGCCAGGAGCCTGGTTTTCAGAGGGGGAGAGCCCATAATCCTCAACAAAACCCTCTTGGAGCAGTGGAACCTTGTTCACTTGGAAAGTGGCCTTTAACAGCCAGCACACCTGCCTGCACTCTGGGGCTTAGAAGGCATGCCAGTCTAGTAGTTTCTGTTGAAACAGAAGGGCCCATGGCCTCAAAGGCCAAAACGGCCCATGAGAAATTCTGCAAGAACAGCCCGGGATGTGTTCTAGGGGACAATGCACCACTCTGGGGGCTGTCCCCAGGAGATCTCATCAGCCTCTAGTGTGCAAATCCCCTCCCCCCTCCAGGAGAGACCACCCAACCTCCTTCACTTCAAAGACCTTCTCACCTGTCCCCAATCTGGGGTAAGGGGAACAGCTGTGCATGTTGAGATGGATTGTTTTTCTTTTGATAAATCCTCCCCATCTAAAGTATAGTAAGAAGTTGGGGGGGGAGGGATGGAGGGTGCGCAGTGTAGCCTCGCCAGAGGGAGGCAATGAGGTCATCACTCTGTGAACTGGAGTGGGGTGGGGGTGGGGGGCTAGTTCCTAGCATGACAGGTCCCTGAATGAGGGGAGGATTTCCAGGGGGAAAGAACAGGGAAAAATGAAACAGGTCTAGGCTAGACAGCTGCGCAGAGGAGGGTCTCCGGCTCTGGGTTGGGGGCAGGTCTAGACAGTGCAGGACCAATGGGTGGGGGTCTGCAGTTTTTAGTGGGGGAACATGGCTGTGATGGGAAGACGCATTCCACACCTGGGGGCTCCCGGATGTCGGGCGGGTGCTTACAGGAAAAGGCAGGATGGTCCGGGATAGGAGGGTAGCGGGGCAGAGACAGGTCTCAGATTTTGGTGGGGTCAGGGCCCACATGGAGAGCTTGACACCGGCTGGATGGCAGCTGGAAAGGGTCAAGCTGGGAGGCTGGGGGCGCAGATGGCAGTGGGGTTGGGAGCAAAGGGGTCACTGATGCACTCAAATGGCAATACCTAAGTGCTTCTGGGTGCCGGGAACCCCGAGGGGCGCCCACACAGACAAGGTCTCCACACCTCCTTCGACTTGTTTCAGGGGCCACAAGGCGGGGGAAGGGGGCCTGGTTCGAGCCTGGCTGTGTCGTGACAGCCGTGGGGGGGGGGGGGGGGCCGTCTCGATCCGGGCAGGGCCTGAGCTGGGATGGTCCCAATTTGGAAGAGGCGGGTCCGAGAGGCCAGAGATGGAAGAGCCGTTCTGGGGGACAGCTCGGCCCCGTTTATAAGCGGACCTCGGACCTAGCTGCGGGGGGAGTGCTCGGGCTGCAGGTGGCTCGGGCTGGGGCGCTCATGCAGGGCCGGGTTTGGGGGGTGAAGACGGGAGTGAGATGCGGAGGTCACCCCGGGCCTAGCTCGGCACGGGGGGCTGGCCGGCTCCCGGAGGGCCCGAGTGTGGGGGCCGCTGGCTCGGTGTCGGGGCGGAGTGGGGGGAGGCCCGCGCCGCCGTCGGGCCCTGCCCGGCTCGGGGGGGGGGGGGGGGGGGGCGGCTCGGGCCCGGGGGGCGGGTCCCCACACCCCGGCCGCCTCACCTGGCTCGCTCCGGTCGCCCGCTGGCTCCGCCGACCCCGCCTCTCCCGGCGCCGCGCCGCGCCGGCCGCCGCCGGCCGCAGCTCCACTGGTCCTGCCGCGGCCGCCGCCAACGGGACCCCGGGCTCCGTGCTCCTTAATATGGCGGCGGTCGCTGTTCCGCGGCCTCCCGGAGCCCTCCTCCGCCGCGCGCGCTCCCGCGCCCGGCCACGCCCCCGCGCCGGCGCGCTGCGTGCGGCCGCCACGCCCCGCCACGCCCCCTCGCGCCCGGGCCTCTCGCCGGGGCCGCGCCCCGACCCGCCCACCCTGCCCGACTGCGCTTGCGCACGTCGGGCATCTCGGGAGGACGTGACGTAGCTGGTGATTCGAATCAATACAGGAAGCGCGGCGCCACGCGTTGCCATGGGCGACCGAGGCCGGCTGGATCTCCCCGGCCCAGGGGAGCCCAGTTGCGTGGGATCTGCGGGAATGGCTCCGCTCAGTTAGGACGCGGTTCTCAGGGGACAGTCGCAGGGCCGGGCACTCAAGGGCAGACAGACCCACGCCCCGTGAGGGCAGGCGCACTGCGTGACAAGCGCAGAGAAGCTCGACAACAGGTGCATGTCTGGGCCGGGCCGACCCCACTGCCTGCGGCAGCGCATTCGTTCAGTCGGCCAGCATTTACTGCGCTCCTACCCAGGGCTCGTCCAGGCCCTGGAAGTGGGGCCCAAATCCTAATCATCTCTGCCCACCCCCCACCCCCTAAATGGGCAGAGGATCCAGACAGACATTTTCCAAAAGAAAAGAGATGACTGGCCAAGAAGCTCACGAAAAGTCGCTCACCACCATTACTCATCAGGGAAATGCAAGTCACAACCAGTGAGCTCCCACTTCGCTCCTGCCAGGGCGGCTACGAGAAAAGAACAGAACAGGAAGCGAAACCAGGAAAGTGCTGGTGAAGATGCGGAGCAACTGAGCCCCCCTACGTTGCTGGTGGGGTGGAGAATGGGGCCGCCACCGTGGAGGACGGCCCGGCAGCTCCTCGGAGAGTTACCCGCTGGACTACCAGAAGACCTAGCGATTCCTCTCCTCGCTATATCCATCTACCCAGGAGAATTGAAGTCGTGTCCTCACAAACATTTTTACACGGGTGTTCAGACAGTTATTCACAATAACCAAAAAGCACGAACAACCCGGGTGTCTATAACGGATGGTTGGGTGGACAAAAGGCGGTGTATCCGTGTCGTGGCATGTCGCGTGGCGGGAGAAAGGAGTGATGCGCTGAACGCTCTGCCGCGTGGATGAACCTGGCAAACACGATGCCCCGTGACAGAGGCCGGACACAAAAGGCCGTTGTGTTGTACTGTATTTCCCCGCTTATATGAAATGTCCACAATGTCCGGGCAAATCTGTAAAGACGGAGAGTAAGTTGGTGGTTGCCGGGAGGTTGGGGGTGAGGGAGGAAAAGGCACAGGGAGTGACTGCTAGGAACTTTCTTGCTGGGGTGATGGAGTGTTCTAAAATTGATGTCATGATGGTTGCATAGCTCTGAACACACTAAAACCCAGTGAATTATACCCTTTGAGTGGATTTTAGAGTGTGTAAATTGTATCTCAGTAAAAACGGTCATAAAAAAAAAAAAATCCAGTCTGCCTGGAGCTGAAGCATGGAGAGTAATAAAAGAAGGAAAGATGGGGTGAGGGATTAGAGTCTCAAACACAAGTCGATCAGGGACATTTGGGCAAAGGTTTGAAGGAAAAGAATATACCATGGAATGATACATGTTATGCAGTGCGCCTTTATCTGATTTCAGTGAGCTCCGGAAAGCACCATAGGATCTAGAGCAGTGTCATCTGATAGACACAGAACACGCGCCACCATAAGTAATTTTAAATTTTCTTGTAGCCACACTTATAAAATACCAAGAAACCACTGTAATTAATTTGTTGAATTAACACGTCAAAAATATTTACATTTCAATGTTTTATCAAAATCAATTATCAATGAGATATTTGCTGTTCCTTTCCTCTTAATGTCTTAAAACCCAGTGTGTATCCGCTTACGGCCCATCTCCGTATGGGGGCTAATTTTCATTGGAAATACTTGATCTCTATAATTTATAAAATTGACAGTGGGACAAGTAGATTCACGTACCGCAGGTATTCCAAGCATGCTTAAAACGTTTCCAATAACTGAATCAAATATCATCTTTTTCCACCTCTATTTAAATTAAATTTTAAAAATTAGGGACGCTTGGGTGGCTCAATCATTAAGCATCTGCCTTCAGCTCAGGTCATGATCCCAGGGTCCTGGGATCGAGCCCCGCATCGGGCTCCCTGCTCCGTGGGAAGCCTGCTTCTCCCTCTCCCACTCCCCCTGCTTGTGTTCCCTCTCTCGCTGTGTCTCTCTCTGTCAAATTTTTAAAAATCTTAAAAAATATATAAAAATAAAAATAATTGATTCTGTAGCTACACTGGCCACCTTTTTTTTTAAGATTTTTTTTTTTTTAATTTGACAGAGACACAGCGAGAGAGAGAACACAAGCAGGGGGAGTGGGAGAGGGAGAAGCAGGCTTTCCGCGGAGCAGGGAGCCAGATGCGGGGCTCGATCCCAGGACCCTGGGATCATGACCTGAGCGGAAGGCAGACACTTAACGACTGAGCCACCCAGAAGCCCCCATGTCGATTTTTCAAAAGAAAAAAAATGCATGAAAATATTACTGATTTATGTGCTGAGGTTTTTGGCATCCCCTTCAATTTGGGGCTCACCTGCCACACCGCTTAACAAACACTTTCCTCTCTCTGGTTCCACTTATTTATTTTTATTTATTTTAGACAGTGCATGCACAAGCAAGGGGAGGGGCAGAGGGAGAAGCAGGCTCCCCACTGAGCAGGGAGCCCGATGTGGGACTCGATTCCAGGACCCCAGGATCATGATCTGAGCCAAAGGCAGACACTTAACCAACTGAGCCACCCAGGCGCTCCCAATTTTTTTTTTTTTTTTTTTTTTTTAAGCAGAGGTTCCTATTTTTGACAAACTAGAAGTCCAGAGGGGTGACAGAGCCTGGCAAACATTCTGTAAGTCGCTCCTGAGGTCTGTCCTGGGCAGTGAGAAGAGGCAGAGCAGGAGCCCAGATGAATTCTCTCACTCAGCCTGGCTTGGGGCAGGGGCCAGGCCGACCCCCAGCCTGACATCGGAAGTATAACAAAGGGCTATGGGTTTCATTGCATCCCCCAAAAAGGCATCCCCCAGTACCTGGGAATGGACCCTTATTTGGAAATAGGGTCTCTACAGTCAGCAAGTTAGGACGAGGTTATACCAGAGTGGGGGTGGGCCCCGCATCCAGTGGGCAGTGTGCTTATAAGAGGGGAATCTGGACACAGACAGAGAAAGAGGGGAAGGCCATGTGGGGACGAGGCAGACACTGGAGAGATGTGTCCAAGCCAAGGAAGGCGGAGGATTGCCGGCAACACCAGAAGCTGGAGGAGACAGGGAGGATCCTTCTCCAGAGGGCTTAGAGGGAGCAGGGTGCTGCTGACACTTTGAGCTTGGACTTGCTCAGGTGTAAAGGAGCCGCAGAACGAAAGGCGTGATGTCTGCGTTTAGCACAGATGTCTGTCCTGCTATCAGTCTGTCGCATGTCTGTAGGTTCAAGATTCCAAGTTTCCTGACGTATACAGGTCTTGCTTTTGGGTGTGGCTTCCCATATCTGCTTCCTGCACCCTTGGGTCTATCTCCTTACCCCCAGCACATCCTGGGGGCCAATCATACCTGGCACTCTGCCTGGAAGCCTTCCAGAGTCACCACAGTGCCTGGCCCCTGGGGAGGTCCTGCGTGAGTATTAGCCTGAGCCACAAAACACGGTCGAGATGGTGTCCTTGCTGGCCAGTCAAGGTTACCGCAAAGTCAATCCAGAGTCAGCTCTCGAACACATAGGAAGACAATAAAAAAATAATATCAGGGAGTGCCTGGCTGGCTCAGTCGGTAGAGCAGGTGACCCTTGAGCTCGGTGTTGTGAGTTCAAGCCCCACGTTGGGTGTGGAGATCACTTAAAAAAAAAAAAAAAGGACGTCAGCTCCAGGAGACCAGAGACTATCTCGTTCTATGCCCTCTGTGCCCGGGACCGCCTGCCACGCAGTAGGTGTTCAATAAATATTTGTGAAATGAACACCTGAATGTTTAAACCAATAGTTGGTCTGTTAAGTGAGTTCTTTGTTATGCATGGCATTTTTATGTTTTTAATTGCCCACATTTATTTTTTTTTAATTTTATCTTCTTGACAGAAAGCACATGCGCACATGAAGGGCGGGGGAGGGGCAGATGGAGAGGGAGGAGCAGACTCTCTGCTGAACAGGGAGCCAGACACTGGGCTCAATTTCTGGACTCCGAGACCATGACCCGAGCCAAAGGCAGACACTCGACCGACTGAGCCACCCAGGCGCCCCGCGCACATCTCTTATGAGAGCTGGTACGTCAAATCAACTGCTGTCTGTCCTCCCTTAAGAACGGGAACACCCGGCCACGCAGGTGCACCTGCCTCAGTGCCTTACGCTTTCTGCCTGGCCCAGGAAGCAAGAGAAAGCCAAGAGGAGAACCGGAGTGGCCAGGCGAATTTTGTCCCCAGGGTAAAGCAGCTGCCTTGTGCAGGCCGTTTCCTCCCTCTGACGGGGCCACTGTCACCGTCCCGAACACATGTCAAAGTAAATACCATGGCGAAACGTTCCAAGTAGCACAGGGAGGTATAAGATCGAAAGTACTTTGGGTAAATGCTCGGATATTTTTTTCAAAAGTCACCCATGTGTCGTTTACGTACATAACTCGCCGGCTTCGAGTTCTGGAGGTCCATCTTGGACTGCTTTCCTGTAGCACAGGAAGGTCTTCCCGTCCTTCTGAGGGTCTGATTGTTAGGGTATAAATGCACCACTGTTTAAGCAGTGGCCCTGCGGACAGGCACCCCTCAAATCTTTACCTGGCATGTCTCGGTGCTAGGGGTCCACTTAGTGATGTGCGGGAGCCCGTGAGTACTGACCACAGAAGTCACGGTCAGCAACTGCACGAGTGGACCATGGCGGGAAGATTCATTTACTTATTTTAAGATTTTATTTATTTGACAGAGCATGAGCGGTGGGGAGCAGCAGAGGGAGAAGCAGACTCCCCGCTGAGCAGGGAGCCCGATGCGGGGCTCCATCCCAGGACCCTGGGATCATGACCTGAGCCGAAGGCAGCCGCTTAATGACTGAGCCACCCGGGGGCCCCATTGTGGGAAGATTTAAACTATGGGAACTGGCAAACGCTACGGACTAGGGCTTTATTTTTATTTTCCAGATTGCTCCTTTACCACCACACCGCTGTCATGTCATGGACAACAAAGCAGACAAAACCCCTGCTCACATGGTGCTTATTCTAGTGGAGAAAACAGGCAATAAACGAATTAAGTGTGCCGGAAACTATAGATGCTATGGAGAAAAAGAAAGCAGGAAACAGGATAAAGGAACATTAGGGAGGTCATGATGTCAATGCCAAGCGCTCTGGCAAGCCTCGGCAAGGAGGTGGTGTTTGAGCAAAGGAGCAAGTGTTTCATTGAGGGAGTAAACATACCGGGAAGGAAAAAGGTTCCAGGTAAACAGCGCATGCAAAAGTCCTGGGGCAGGATTGGGCCTGACCTGTTGGAAGAACACTGAGGAGGCCTGATCGGCTGGAGCAGAGTGGGCGACAGAGAGGGGCAGGGCAGGGGCGGGTCGTGCAGGGCCTTGTGGGCCTTGGGGAGGACTTGGGCTTTTCCCCCAGGGAGGGAGGGACCTGGCTCCGGTGCTCACCCGCGCCCTCCGGTGGCCGCTGCGGGGAGGACGGGCTGCGGGGAAGGGAGGTGGGGGCCGGGGGCGGGGCAGAGGGGATTGGGCAGGTCCAGGCAGGCGATGGTGGCGGCTGGGGGCAAGTAAGAGATCTGGATTTTAAACTGATTCAACCGCGATGTTTTTAGGCTGAGCCCCTGGAATGATAGTTCCCACTTCCTGTGGGAGGAGCAGCTTTGGGCGGTAACGTGAGGGATCCTAAGAACACACTATGTTTGGGACGCCTCACCAGTATCTAAGCGGAGACGTAACGGGGCAGCCGGACCCCGAGTCTGGAGCTCAGCGGAGGCCCAAGCTGGGGACAGGACTGTGGGCATCGTCCTGCCGTAGACCGGGGTGCGGGGGGAGAGCGGGCGAGGCTGCCGGGAGGGGAGCGGCTGGGGAGGGAAGAGGCCCGAGGACCCAGCCTGGGCACCGGGGGAGCGGTGAGAGGTGGGAGGGGAGCCGGGTCCCCGAGGAGTTCCCAGGAGAAGGAGGGGGCCGGGCCAGGGAGACAGCGCCCGAGGGGTTGGAGGACAGACCAGGACAGGTCTGGGAACAGGAGGGCAGAGCCTGGCGGGTGCCGGTAGGAGGGAAAGGCGAGCCGAGGGAGGCAGTCGGGGTTTGGCTCTTCCTGGGGCTCTTGCTGGAGAGAGAAGCACAAAGTGGGCAGGAGACAGAACCTGGGGATGCTGTGAGGTCAGGAAGGCTTGTTTTTAAGGAATTCCCACAGTCTCTGCTGCTGGGGACAGGTGGCTCCGAGGAGAGCAGGGAGGGTGGCTGGTGGGCCAGTGGACGAGGTGCCCGTGACGCTGAGGTAATAGGGAATGTGTGTCCCGGGCCCCAGGCCCCCGCCCCTTCTAAAAGTCTGTAACTTCCTGGGGAGCCTGGTGGCTCAGCTGGTTGGGCGACCGACTCTTGGTTTCAGCTCAGGTCGTGATCTCGGGGTGGGATCGAGCCCCGCGTCAGGCTACGCACCTAGCACGGAGTCTGACTGGGACTCTCTGCCCCTCCCCCCTGCTCTCTCTCTAAAATAATACATCTTAACCAAGTAAAATTTAAAAAGCCTGTAACTTCCTGAGAGGCAAGGGCCAGAGGAAGAGGAAGGCCTTCCCACCACACTTGGGCTCACCAACAAGGCCTGGGACTGCGGGCTCACAGGTGGCTT
Source organism: Callorhinus ursinus (assembly GCF_003265705.2). NCBI lineage: Eukaryota > Metazoa > Chordata > Mammalia > Carnivora > Otariidae > Callorhinus > Callorhinus ursinus. The sequence continues at coordinate 2,487,631 of NW_027397139.1, forward strand.
CAGGATGGGGCTGGGGGCTGAGGAAGGAGGGACTTTCAGCCACACCCTCGGCCCTGGGGGAGAATCACCGTTGGCCACCTATTGAACCAACCTTGCCTGCACACGGAGCCTCCACAAAAATCCCTAACCAAGGGACTCAGAAAGCTCCAGGGCGGGTGAACGCATCCCTGTGGCAGAGGGGTTGTGCCCCAAACTCCACAGGAAGAAGCCCCTGCACCTGGGACCCCTCATCTGGTCGCTTGTGACATCCTTTATAAGAAACGGGCAAGTCAAGTGCTTTCCTGAGCTCTGGGAGCTCTGCGAGCAAATCATTACCAGAGAGGAGGGGACCCCAGGGGGTCTGTGTGAACTCGGGCGGTGAGCATCAGAACTGAATCGAATTGTAGGATGCCCATGGAGAGATGACTTGCTTAGGGTGGAGACCTCGCGTGCCTGGTGTCAGAAGGGCCAGGAGGAGAAGGCTTCAGCGTGGCAGAACCAGCTCACAGTCACAGCACCCAAGGACCCCCCACTCTGGGCACCTATGCCCTCATGTGACCGGTCAGGGATGTTGTTGGCCGGCAGACAGCAGCAGGTGGAATGTGTCCCACGTGAGATTAGGTGCTATGGTTATGCCTATTTTACGGTCGTAAAACAGGGTGTTGAAGGCTGCACACGGAGAATGAGGCGGGTAGCTGGGACGGGAATCCATAGCCTGGGCTCCTAGCCATACCACTAAACCCCAATAGGGACTGGGTGAGAATGAGGGTGTGGGGAATCCAGGCTGGGAGTGGGCTGGCTGGAGATGAAACCAGGGCATGGGCCTGGAGCTCTTCAAACACCCCGGCCCCCTCCCTGAGATGTTCCTTGAGAGCAGCCCTGCAGAGCCCACAACATACTCTGAGAGTCATGGCTTGGCAAAAATAATTTAATAGTCCATTTGGACCCCAGGGTCTGCTTGTCCCTCCCCAGCCCCCAAGCCTCTAACAACCCTCCCACCCAGCCTAGTCCGGGGCTAGGGAGTCAGAGGCCCCAGGGGCAGCCCTTGGGAGCCCCAGCCCCTGGCTAGGCCCAAGGGGCGTGGGTTTGCCCACAGCGCCTTTCCGGGCGCCCCTGGTTCAAGAGGCAGGGTCAAGGCAACCCCAACTTCCCTGAGCATAGCCCTGGCCTGCACCCTTAGACCCCCGTTCCCGTGCCAACATCCCACCCCCGTGACCAGAAACCCAGGTGCTGCAGCCCTGCGCCAGGCCCCCCGTGGGGGACACAGGACACCTCAGCCTGGCCCTGGGGAAGTCAGGATGCAAAAGCAGCCAGATCAGGCCAAGCAGACAGCCCTGGGGGGACGGGGAAGCCAGACCCAATCCGCACAAGCTCGGTTTATACGCAGCTCATGCCGAGTCCCGCAGGGCAGGCAGGCGGGCAGGCGGCTCTAGGAGCGGGGCGCGCGTAGCTGCTCCAGCCCATCGGCGTACTGGAAGGCCAACCCGGTCTCATGCTCATACATGTCCAGGGCCACCTCACAGCTCTCCCGCACCACGCGCTCGGGGTCGGCCGCATGGGCCCGCAGGGCGGCCAGGCAGGCGGGCCGGGCGATGGCTCCCAGGGCCTCAGCGCACTCGTGCCGCACCATGGGGTTCTCGGCCCGCTGGGCCAGGGTCGCTGCCAGCTGGGGCACGGCCGCCTCATGCTGCAGCTGGCCCAGGACGTAGCCGATCTCGTGGCGGAAGAGGGCGCTGCCACAGTGCAGGCCTGCGGGCAGGAGGGCAAGGGCGGTCACTGGCTGGGCGGTGCCATCGGGGCAGGCGGGGAACTCGGGGCTGAGTGCCGGAGCACAGGAAGGAGCAGGTGGAGAGGGGGTTCCCCGTTTCCAGGGCACCCCGCCCCAGCCCCGGTGGTCAGTGCTGCTCAAAGGGAGGGACCTGCAGCCAGAGGGGCAGGAGAAGCTGGAGCATGGGCTGGTAATAAGCTCCCCGCCAACAGGCACTGGGAACACAGCGCTGCCCTCTGCAAGGCCAGACGGGGCAGGTGTGGCCTTCCCGGGCCCAGGGTCTCCTTCCAGCTGTGCCCACCTCTCCTTGGGCCTCTGTGTTACGCTATCGCTTGTTTAGTGAGGGGACAGTCATGAGCACCCTCCCCCCGGGACTCCACAGACAGGTCATGCTTTACACTGATGGGGAGTCCCCGCTGGGAGGGGCAGGATGACTGCCCAAGACCAGAGGCCCTTGAGGCCGAGCCAGGGCTCGAGGCCACCTGCCTGACTGCAGCCCCTGCTCCCAAGCACCAGCCAGCCCCGCTGTGCTCCTGCCCGGCACCACCTGGGACTCCCACCCTGTGGCCCAGGGTCCAGGCGATGACCAGGCATCTCCCTGCCAGACAGGAAGTTCTGGCAGTGCAGAGAGGGCTCCAAACCCTCTGCGGGCACGCCCCGGGCACAGGGGTGCAGGGGACCACGGGGAGAGGCCTGCAGAGCAGCCTGGGGAGCTGGGAGGAGAGCGACTCAAGTCACGATAACAGAAAGGGGCTAAGGGTGCCGGAGCCCCACTGCCGCAGACCAGATCCCACCTCCGCTGCTCGCCAACCACTGTCTGCTCAGGCAACCCTCTGGCTTTCTGGCCTCGGCTTCCCCCCGGGGAACTGGCAGGAAGGGTGCCCGCCCACCTCTTGTAAAGCCGGGGAGGAAATGCCGGGCGCCGGGCCCAGGACGTGCGCTCCCCGGGTCACTCTGTTGCTCCCTCTCACAGGCGCAGCTCCTGAGCCTCTCCCAGGCGCCCTGACCGGGACTCCCCAGCTCCCGGCCCCAACTCACCCTCGGCCAGTGCCAACGCAGCCTCTTTGCCGCCGGCATCCCGCAGGGCGAACATGGCTCGATAGCGGTCAAAGAGTGGCTGGGCTTCGTCCAGCAGGACCCCCCGCAGCCGCCCCACGTCACGCTCTTCGGCTGGAGGAGCAGGGTCCACGGACAGGTAGGGCCCGGCCACCGCCGGCTCCCCGCGGTGCTGCTGCAGCCACTCGAGCCGCTGGGCAGCCAGCTGGCACGTCTCGGCCACCTGCGGGGACAGGGGTGCCCGGGTGGCCGCTGAGCACAGGACGGTGGACACGACGGACCCCCCCTCCCCACCCTCGGGGGCTCTAGTCATTCTAGACGGAGAGAAAGCGGCAGGGGCTCGTGCGAGGAGGGAGCGACAGGACGGAGGGCCGGGGCGGCTCCACACGGAGGTGATGTGGGAGCGGAGCAGAGGCCTGCAGCAGGTGCAGCAGGGAGCCGGGTGCAAGTGGCCGGTGCAGAGCCCCTCACGCAGGGCCGTGCAGAGGGCGAGGCCAGGCCTGACTGTTCAGCCCGGAGAGCTGCACTAAGAACGGGGGGTTCTGTCCTCAAGGTCATTAGGAAACACGAATGCTTTAGGTCTGAAAGAGGTTAGCAGACCTCCGTTCTGCACTCACCCCCGCTGCCGAGAGGAGGCTGGGACTGAGTTCTGGGAGGTGAGCAGCAGCAGGTGAGACACACACACGCGTCCACCCAGAAACCCGCACATGCACGCTCACGGCAGCAGAGTTCAGGTGGCCAAAAAGTGGGAACACCCCAAATGTCCATCAGTGGGTGAGTGGACAGGATGTGGGCCACCACACACGGGAGTATCAGCTGCAAGAGCGAGGCGCCCACACGCGCAGCCCCGGGGATGGACCCCGAGCCCACGACGCCCAGGGAGGGAACCAGACACAGGAGGCCACACGGGGTGTGAGTCCACGTGGGTGACACGTCCAGAATAGGTTCATCCACGGACGGGAAGGGGGCTCGTGGGGGCGGGGGGCGGGGGGGGGGGGGGGGGGGGGGGGGGGGTGACTGCTGATGGGGCGGGGCTTCTTTGGGGGCGACGGAATGTTCTGGAATCAGGAGATGGTCGCACACCTCTGTGGATGCTCTAGAAACACTGATGTGTACCCTTTCAAAGGGTGAACTTTATGGTATGTGAATTACATCTCCGTAAAGCTGTTCCCTGAAGAAGGAAGAAAGGCAGGCAGTGGGGAGGCCTGGGAGAGGCCAGGCCGGCTGGGGCAGCGGAGGCGGACACAAGTGGGGGGGGCTCAGCGGGATCCTGGCGCAAGGACTGGACAGGGCGGGCGGGGAGAGGCAAGGCGGGTCAGCCGGGCAGGGTTTAGCGTGGGAATCAGTTTGGTTTTGCCGAACGGGGCCATGGCCTGGGACCACCCTGGCTGCTGCCCTCTCTCCCAGGACCCTGGCCAAGCGGTCGCCCTGGCAACCAGACACAGGGGGAGGCTGGTCCAGGTGGGGGCGGGAGGAAGGGATCAGGCCACGGCACCTCGATGACAGGGTCGTTGGAGTACTGCTTCAGGACTTCCAGGACGTCTGGGTTCCCGATGGCCCCCAGGGCCTCGCCTGAGAAGAACCACACAGACAGCTCACGGTTGGTTAAGAAACGTCGCGGACACCGCGGGGGGTGGGGGGGGACAACCAGCAACACCACCTCCTTTGTGCCCCCCCCCCCCCCCCCGCCACGGCTCTGCTTGTATCTGTGACCCGTGGATTGGAGCTGGAGCGTGAAACTGGGCTGGGACCCCCCCACCCCCACCCCTGGGGCCATGCCCCCTGTGCTCGTGGTCTAGGTGGGGAGACACTGACAAGCATGTCATGACAACTCTGAGACATCGGTTAACATGGAGCCCCAAGAACACCCGGGCGGGTAGAGCTCGTCGGGGTGAGCCCCAGAGGAGGTTTTACGCTGCAGTGTGAGAGAGGAAGGTCAGCAGAGCAAGGCGGGGCTTGGTGGGGGAGCCTGACCGTCTCCCTGTAGGTCCCCACGAGCCCCCATGGGCCCATACTGGTACGGAGTGGGAAGAGACCCACGGCCAGCAAACACTTAACGCCACACTCAGTCCCTGCCCTGCTTTGCAAGTGGGTGGAACACGCTGCTGCCCACAGTCAAGAGCATCCTAATGGAACTGATTCCGGGTCAGGTCTGCCCTCCTTGCCCGCAGCCGTCCAGGGCTCCCACCTCCCTCAGGGTAAAAGCCCAAGTCCTGCCCGAGGCCCCCCAGGCCCTGCCCCTTGCCCTTCCTCCTCCCTCTCTCCCCGTCACTCCCTCGGCTCCCAGCCACAGGGGCCTCCTTGCCACTCCTCCAAGGAGCAGACAGGGTATGGTGCCAAGACGTCTGCACAGGCTGCATCCTCTGCCTGAAACACCTTTCTCCAGATAACTGCCTGCCTTCATTCAGATCTCTGTCCACTGATTAAAAAGGTAACACCTCTGACACCCTCATTCTACTCCCTGCTTTATTTCTTCCTTAGCATTTATGTGTTTCCACCATCACCCGACAAGGTGTTCTGCGATACCACACGCTCAAAATAGCAGAACTCACAGGAAAGGTGAGGTTTGGAGGAGAACATTCTTGGTAAGGAGAGCTCCAACAAAAACAGTGACTGGCACACTGAGAGTTACCTGGGGCAGCCTGGGGAGAGGGGGCGGCTCAGCAGAGCTGGACACTACTTCAGGGAATAGGGGAAATGCCTAAAACGAGTAAGATGGAAACAGAGCCCTGCCCCGCCCCCATCTGCAAAGCAGCTCGCTGGTTGCAGAGACAGCCTCAACAGCACCGGCTTGCCACGAAACGTACTCATCTCCCTCGTTTCCAGTGTCCCTCGAGATAACAAGGCCCGGTACACAGCAGGTGCTCAATAAACACTGGCCCAGTGAATAACACGAACAAATGAAACCGATATCAGGGGCTGGCGAGCTCGCCACCTGATTTTATATTAGCAAAAGATGGTTTCTAACTTTTTATTTATTTTTTTTCTTTTTAAAGATTTTATTTGTTTGACAGAGAGAGCGAGTGTGCACAAGCAGGGGGAGCTGCAGCAGGAGAGGGAGAAGCAGGCTCCCCACCGAGCAGAGAGCCCCACAGGGGGCTCGATCCCAGGATCCTGGGATCATGACCTGAGCTGAAGGCAGATGCTTCACTGACTGAGCCACCCAGGTGCCCGGTTTTTATGTTTTTAAATGTCTTTTTTTTAGGGGCACTTGGCTGGCTCAGTCGGTAGAGCACGTGACTCTCGATCTTGGGGCCCTGAGTTCCAGCCCCACGTTGGGTGAAGAGATGACTTAAAAATAAAACCTTCAAAAAAACCCAACGGATGATATTTCCCGATGTGTGAAACTTAACGTAGAACTCAAATCTGAGCGCCCATAAAGTCCCACCGGCACGTGGCCATGCCTCTCCGCGGAGGGTAGTTTACCGCGGCTTTTAATCACGAGGGCAGAGTTGCGTCTTGGCAATAGGGACTGTCTGGCCCACGGGGCTGAACATTTTACCACCTGCCCTTTAGAGGGAAAGCCTGCCAAGCCCTGCTAGAACACGCGGGAGGGAAAGGGGGCACGTGAGGCAGAAGGGATGGGGGGGGAGTGTGTGTGGAGGTCAGACGTCCCCTCCCCCGCCACTCACCCGCCTCGTGGCGCACCATGGGCTCCTGGCGGGTGTCACGCAGCACGTCCAGCAGCACGGGAATGGCCCGGGAGTCCTGCATCTGGCCCAGGCAGTAAGCCAACTCGTGCTTGAGCAGGGCAGAGTCGTCGTCAAAGGCCCGGCTGATCCAGGTGATGGCTCCAGGACCACCGAGCCCGCGGAGGGTGAAGAGCGCCCGGAAGCGGGCCTGCAGGGGCTGCTGGGGGTCTACCAGTGTCTGCCCGATTGCCTCCACCTCCTGCTCTGTCACCATGGTGTCGCCGGCTGCCTCCTGCCCACGGGCCCAGGCCTTCCGCAGCCCCACCTGCACTGAAACCAGGGCCTCCCGGGCACAAGAACCTGCGGGCAGAAAACCGAGAGCCCAGGTGAGAGGTGTTTTCCATCCACTCATGGATTTGTTCATCTACGAGTGAGGAGAAGCAGTGCGAGCAGAAGGCTGAGAGCAGCTCCTCCAGCCCCGGTCCAGCCTTCAGCTGAAGCAGCCCCGGCCGATGTCCCCACTGCGACCTCACGAGAGATCAGAGCCGGAAGCACCTAGCTACAAGGCCCAGATCCCCGGTCCACCCAAACTGTGGGAGACAGCGTTCGCTGCTCTCAAAGCTGCTAAGTGTGGGGTGATTTGTTACAGGACAGGTAGTTGAGGCGCAAATCCTTTCAGCATGTAAACCGGACCCCTGCCTAATCGTCCTATGGCACCTCATTATTCCAAACTCCCTCACAGTCCCAAAGGCTCTGTGTGACCTGCCACCCCCCCGCCAGCCCTCCCCTCCTACCCCCCTACCCCTCGCTCACTCTGCTTCAGCCACACGGGCCTCCTGGCTCTTCCTCCAACACACCAGGCCCAGTCCTACCCCAGGACCTTTGTATGGGTCGTTCTCTTCCTCAGGAACACTCTTCCCCAAATGCCTCCCATGCTCACCCTCTCACTTGCTTGGGTCTCAAATGTCACCTTCTCAGGGAACCCTTCCCTGATCACAGTTGTCACTGTTACTCTTTTCCCTTGTTCTACTTTTCTTCAAAGCACTTACCACCACGAGATATATAGGACGTTTACCACTGTAGCTGCGTATGGGCGGTCTTCTCTCTCATCAGAACTCTGAAGGCAGGGACCGAGTCTATCTTAGTCACCACTGTACTCCCAGCAGTCCGTAAGCCTTCAGTGAAAACAGCCCTTCCAGTAACAGCAGCTGACGTTCACAGAGGTGCCAGGCCCCTCTGCTAAGCCCCTCACCCTCACGAACTCATTTACTTTTCCCCATAAACACAGAAGATGGGCACCAGGCTTGTCACCTTTCCACAGGCGAGAAGGCAGACACACAGAGAGAGGTTAATAACCTGCTTACGAACAGCGTGAGGAGTTATAAACCCAGCGAGCTGGGCTCCAGAGTCAAGCTCTAAACCACAAATGCTGTGTTGAGTGGATGGACTGACACAAAATGACATAGCCTAGGCTGGGAGGTGGGGCACCATCTCTATCCTCTGGACCAATGAAGACCTGGCGGACGCTTCATAAAGCGTGCTGTGGCGTGCTGCAGTGTCAGCAGGGCTGACTGGGCTTCATGAGGGAGGTGCGCTGCCTGAGCAGGGGTGACCACCAAGGGAGGGAGAACCCGAAACCACAGAAGCCAGGAGTGAGGGAGCTGGCAAGGTGTTAGGGGCCCTGAGCTCTGACTCTGCTACAGAGATGAGCAGTAACTTGTGTGGGCTCACACAGCAAGTCAAGGGCAAACAGGACCCAGGAGTCCTGACTCCCGGCTCTGCAGGGTCGTCCTCAAGACACCCGGAGAAGGCCCTTCATCGCCTACTCATCCCCAGAGTCCTTAAATTCCTGGGAATGAGGGGAAATCTGGCCAACAAGGCAGCTCCAGCTACGGGAGAGGAGCATGAGGAGAAAATACGCTGCTGATCTCCAGGGCAAGACTTGAACTGGGGCAAAAGTCTCTGGGCTTGGTTTCTGCATTTGGAATAAAACTATTAATAGCTCACAAGTCAGGTTTCCTTCTAGTCTCTGTTCAGACACTCAGTGTGCAGGCAGGAACTCTCTGAGCACCCGGATGTAGCCATGCAAACCCTCCGTGCCCTGCACTCCCATTGTGGCGGCTTCAGTGAACCACGCAGCATCTAACAGCACCTGGTGTCCAGCATATTTCACTGATCAGTTTCTTACTATAGAAAGTAAGGGCCGGGAGGACAGACTTCATATATATATATGTGTGTGTATATATATATATATATATATATACACACACATATAAATAAAAAGAAATCTGGGGGCGCCTGAGTGGCTCAGTTAAGCTTCTGCCTTCAGCTCAGGTCTTGATCCCAGGGTCTGGGATCGAGTCCCGCATCAGGGGGTCCCTGCTCAGTGGGGAGCCTGTTTCTCCCTCTCCCGCTCCCCCTGCTAGTGCACGTGCATTCTCTCTCCTTCTGTCAAATAAATAAAATCATTTTAAAAAATAAAGAGAGGGTGCCTGGGTGGCTCAGTTGGTTAAGCGACTGCCTTCGGCTCAGGTCATGATCCTGGAGTCCCGGGATGGAGTCCCGCATCGGGCTCCCTGCTCAGTGGGGAGTCTGCTTCTCCCTCTGACCCTCTTCCCTCTCGTGCTATCTCTCATTCTCTCTCTCTCAAATAAATAAATAAAATCTTTAAAAAAAATAAAAAATAAAGAGAAATCTATTACACACACACACACACAGGTATCTATATTACTTTGTTCACTGCTGGGTCCCCAAAGGCCTAGCATGGGATTTGTCACCATGGCAGGAGGTGCCCAATCCGTATTTGAGTGAACTGAACACCCACTGCACACCAACCATGGTACTAAGCTCTTCATACACAGTGTAAATCCGTATTATTCCTAAAATGGGTAAAAGGCGCACGTGGACCTCACAGTTACTGCGAATAAGGGTGTGCTCATGGAGGGGCGCCTGGCTGGCTCAATCAGTGGAGCGTTCTACTCTTGATCTCAAGGTTGTTAGTTCGAGCCCCACACTGGGCGTAGAGATTACTTAAAAATAAAATCTTAAAAAAAAAAAAGAAGAAGAAGAAGAAGAAGATGGCGTGTTCATGGAGCACCTTATACGCACTTGACAAACCAGAGCTGGTATTAAATATTCCTGCAGGGAGCCCCAAACCCACCTCTCTGTACTCAAGAGGGAGCAACCGAGCCTCCTGGAAGCCCACAGCTCCTACCTTCAACCCATTCTTCAGCGGGAAGCAGGGCAAGGGTGTGGGCGTGGGGTTGAGGGGATCAGCCCCCAACCAAAGCAGAATCTGGGAATCTGCTCACCCCTGTGAAATCCTCTGGATGAACTAGTAAGGGACCGAGAAAGAGGAGACCGGGCTCCTCGACCTCTCGCCCCCACCCGAGATCTATCTAAACCAAGAATTCCCAACAAAAACACCTCTGGTAACCAACTCTGCCCCGGAAAGGGATCTTCCCAACACGGGACTCCCTCGGCGCTGCGCGCAAGACCCCACCCGTTGGAAGAGAACCCGAAGAACCGGAAGCCTCAAGATCTGTCTACGCGGGTCCCTAAGTACCGCATCCCTCCTACCGCTGGTTCTCCCGAAACTCGAGAAAGAGATCGCCCGATATGGGACCCCCTCCCCCACACGCGCTGGCTCCCCGGGTCCCACGACCTGGGAATCCAGTTCCCGGCGACAGGGTCCCCGGGACGCGAAGCCCCTCGGGAGGAGGCCCCTCGACCCCCCACTGACGAATCCGAGAGACGGGACCTCCCCACGAGGCGTTTCCCGCCGTGCCCGCCCGCCAGGCCCGGGCCACGCACCGTGCTGCCTGCAGCCGAAACGCCCAAACGAGCTCCGGGAAGACGAGGCCGCCGACCCCCCCCCCGCCCCGCTCCCACAGCGGCCCCCGGCGTTTCACCAGCCCGGACGCTCGCGGCCCTCTCTGGGGGCGGCCATCTTCTCGCCCACGTGACCGGGCCGGACGGCACCAACGCGGCGCTGGGGGGGGTTCCAGTCAAAGTGTCCGCGGCAGGAGAGAGGTCTGGAAGCACGAGTCGGCATCGGTGCCACCGCTCACATTCACGCAGGAGATGGGGTCTGAGGACATCCCTCAGGGAAGGGAAGGGCAACGTCCACTCTTTCCGCGGAAGACATTCTCTCCGGCTTCCCCACCCAGTTCGATAAGTGGAAATGGTTTGCGCCGATGCCGGCCGGAGCCGGGGTCCGGGTAGCGACGGAGCAGGCGCCGCGTTCCTGGGGCGTGGTCAAGTCCGGGGGGCGTGGCCAATGGCGTCAGGGGGCTGGACTCGAGCTGCGGAAGGGAGGGGTCTAAGCCCTTTCTTCAGACCCCGATCGAGTCGTTGACGCGTCGTTCACTTAACACGTAGTTGACGGGGGCCGAGGACAAGACAACCTGCGATCCTCACCCTCGAAAACCTCACAGCCTGGTGGTCTGAGGGAGACAGACAAGAAATAAATAAGTAAAATACGTGCTAGCTGGTGACACCGGTTAAGCAGTATCGTCCAAGGGCGGTGCGAAGTCCTAGGAGGAGTGGGCAGAGGCTCAGGTGGTGACGTCTGAGCAAACCCCTGGCAGGTACGGGAAGGAGCCGCGGGGATGGTTGCGGGCGAGCCACCCAGACACAAGAAGGACTTGGGTTTACTCTGACGCAAGGAGAAGCCTGAAGTGTTCTAATCAGGGAAACACATACGAGAAGTGTTTCACCTTTGGAATGTGGAGAGTTGGTTGCGACAGTATTTGTAGAGGCAAGGAAAAAAATATTGGAAAAAACGGTGACGTGCAGCCCCTCTTCTGCCTCCGGGGGGTTCCAGCCCCCCTTATCTTTCACCCGGACCACCGCAGTCCCTTTCAGCCTGCCTTCCTGGCGTCTGTCCTCCCCGCCGCGGCCACCAGAGGCCACCTGTGGGCAACTGAGCCAGGCCCCGCCCTCCTCTGCCCACAGCCCTCCAGGGCTCCCACCTCCCTCAGGGTGAAAGATCAAATTCTCCCCTGACCCCCAAGGGGCAGGGGGGGCACCCTCCCTATCCTTCCCTCCTCCCTATCACCTTGTTCCTCACTCTGCTCCAGGTACACAGGCCTTCTTGCTCTTCTCCAACACGCCAGGCCCGGTCCTTCCCCAGGGCCTTTGCATGTGCTGTGCCCTCTGTCTGGACTGCTCTTCCCCCCTGGTACTCCCAGACCTGCTTCTCTTCCTCCTCTGGGTCTGCTCACATGCATCTTCATATGGCCTTGGCTACCCTATTTTAAGCTTTAACTCCCCTCTTAGTAGTCCCAACCATGGTACCTCCACCCCAATACCGCTCTTTTTTTTCTTTTTAGATTTTATTTATTTATGTTAGAGAGAAAGAGAGTGCGCGTGCACATACCTGCACACACACATGCGCAAGAGGGAGAGAGGCGGAGGGAGAGAAGTAGACTCCCTGCTGAGCACAGAACCCGACTTCAGACTCTGTCTATCCCACGACTCGTGATCATGACCTGAGCTGAAATCAAGAGTCAGATGCTCAACTGACTGAGCCACCCCAATGCCACCCTTCACTTTCTAACTCAATACATCACTTACTCAAGGTTATGTTTTTCTCAGTGTGTCCCCCTATCTTGAATGTCAGCTCCATGAAGGCAGGGATGTTCCCAGAAGAGGGAGCAGCTGGAGCAAAGGCCCTGAGGCGGGGGAAGGACGTACAGAGTACCAGCCATGTCGGCTGGAGCTGAATGAGGGAGGGGGGGGCCGCTGGGCGGAAGTGATTAATCCAGGCAGATGGTGGCCTTGGAGGAGCCCCAATCCTCTTACCCAAAGCCCCTAAATACTTCCGCCACGCAGGTCACCTCCGGGCCTCTCTTGCTCCAGGTGGCCATCATGCCGGGGCTGGCAGTCGAGCAGGGGATGGAGGGCTGGAGCCCGGCCCCACCGCTGTATGAGGAGTACCGCCCACCGCCTCTGGATGCCATCCGCCTGCCCAGGTATGCGCTGTACCTGCTGCTGGCGGCACTCCTGGTGGTGGCCGTGGCCTATGCCATTGTGGGGCATCTCATCAAGGACCTCGCCCATGACCTGGCTGGTGAGCTGCTACCCGCCACGAGCCCTGCTTGGGGCAGTGCTGGGCCACTCCGGGGCAGCGGTGGGGGGGGGGGGGAGGGGGAGGGGCGGGATGCAAGGGCCTCTCGCAGCCAGGGAGGGGACAGAGGGTGGATGAGGCCCCGGGAGGCTCCTCACCAGTGTCCTACTGCAGACTGGGCCTTCGGCCCGAAGCCAGAGCAGGAAGACGCCCCTCGGGAACTGTGCTCAAGCCTGGAGGGCGAGGATCTGGAAGAGCTGGACCTGCAGCTGGCCCGGGCCTGGCGGGGTGATGAGGACCCTGGTGGGGGTGGCGACGCAGCCACTGCAGAAGCCCCCGCCCCGGCTCCCCGCCGCCCTTCCATTGCCTTCAAGGACCCACCTGCTCGAAGCTCCTTCTGGAGGCTGGACTGAGCCAGGCCCTGCCCTCTGGCCCAGGACCTGGGTTTGAACCCCTTTGCAGTTGTGTAGACTGGACTTGTGCCCGCTGGATCCATTGCTCCACTGACCTGCCCCGTCTTGGCAGAGAATGTTCTCTTTCTTGGCTGACAGGTTCCAGGGGTTGGTCACTGGCTCTTTCCAGACTCCCGCACCCCCCATAGCCCCAGAGCCTGATTCTGCCCAACCTCCACCAAGAAGAATTTTTCAAAGACTAACAATGGTGGCTAACCCTTACTGAGTGCTTAGTATGTCCCTGCTGTTGTGCTCAGTGAGCCTTTTCCACGTATTACTTCATTTAATCCTCACAGGCCAGGACTTTTCGCCCCCATTTAACACATGGGAACATGGAGGCACAAAGCCCAGAAGTGACTTGTTTGGAGCAGAGAGAACTTTTTGCAGAAAGAGGCCAGTTCCGTGACCTGCCTTCGAACTCAGAATCCCCAAGGCAGGGTTCTGGCCCTGCTCTCCCGAAGCTGCTCCAGCCCCACCTCGCACCTCCTCCCCAGCTCTGCTGCTCTGTCCGCCGGATCTGTTGGTTTCTGGGGGTCCTGACTTCCCAGCTAACCTGAGAAGTCCCGGAGGACAGCGTCTGAGGCTTCGTCCCTCCCTCCTGACCTTGGCACAGACAGGGCACACGGTCGGAGCTTCGCAGGCACCACTCGGGTGGTTGAGATGGGCTTGCTCTGAGCAGGTGCCTGAGCTCCATCACTCTACTGGTTGGCCCCTTGCGCAGTGATGATAGACCTCAGGGAGGCAGGGGGCCCCAGGTATGCATGGGTGCTCCTTAAAGGTGTGTGCAGTGACACTGGTACCCCCCCCCCCAGCCCCCAAGGGCCCTGCAGAGCCCCCCGCCCCCCGGTCGGGGCTTCCTGCCACATGCCTGGGCCGTGGCTGTCCAGTGGCAGCTGGGGGGAGGTGCTCCTTCTCCTGGGCAGGGCTCCCTATCTAATCAGCCAGGGACCAAGGTTGATGGACAGGAGAGCCTGCAGCCTGAGTCATCCGCTCCCTGGGCGTCCCATTCTCCAGCCATCAGGGCGTGGCTGGGTTTGGAGATGGATAGTGGGCCATGTGGCCCATCACTTCTTGTCCCTGTGCTCATCCCCGTATTGGCTGTGGGTCCCCAGGGATCCCTGTGCTCATCCCCGTATTGGCTGTGGGTCCCCAGGGATCTGGGAGCCAGGATGAGGCAGTTTAAGCCGGTGGTGGGGGAGATCTGGGTTCAGATCCCGGCTCCAGCTCTTTGTGCGTGACCTGTGTGCTCCTGGCCTCCTTGGGCTTCTCTGAAAATGGAGACAGAAACATTCTGTGGGGTGTTCAGAGAAGGAGACACAGTGATGCCTGGCAGCCCTGAGCCCAGGCCCATCTTGGCCTGGCCGCTGCGGCACGGAGCCTGGGGCACCTGGAGGCTGGGTCCTGGGGTAGGGCACGGGGTCGGGGGGCTGGACTCCCCGTGTTAATTGTTATACCAGGTCCAGAGTCTGATCTCCGGGTCTGGACCAGCCCCGCCCCTAGGCCCGCCTGCCACTATATCAGGGGCTGGGCAGGGCCTCACCCAGCTGACCTTGACTGTGCACCGCTGCTGGCTCTTCCATGACCATGGAGACCCTGGAGACCCTTCTCCTGCTCAGCGCCCTGCTCCTGTCACCTGCAGAGGCTCAGCGGGGTAGGGCTCCGACCTGGACCTGGGGGGGCCGGGTGGAAGCGGGGGGAGGGGTCGTGGGAGGGGCTCATTCATAGGCTCACCATCTCCCCATTTTTCATGATGAGGAACTGAGACCTCCGAAAGGAGGGGGCAGGCAGAGGAGCAATGGGGCCAGGCCCTTCTTGGAGCCCCCCCCCAGCCCCCACACTCCCTCTGGGCCTCTCTCCCCATCCCTGCGATGCCCCCAGCCCCCTCCCCTTCTCTAGAACTGGCCTCTGACACCCGGCCCCTTTCTAAGACCCCATTGGCTTGAGCATCCCCCAGCAGCCTTCCCCTCTTCCCTTCCGGGGGCAGGCCCCGGCCCTGCCCCATCTCCGAGTCCCATCTGCCCCACCTTCGGACAGCCTCGCAGGATCGCCCGAAGCCCTGGCTGGTGGGCCTGGCTGCCGTCGTGGGATTCCTGTTTGTTGTCTTCATCCTCATGCTGGTCAACCGCGTCTGGTGCTCCGAAGCGAGGTGCGAGCCCCTCTCCCCACTCCGCACAGCTGCTGTCCCTGTCCTGCCCTTCTCCCCAAAGTGTTGGGCACCCCTCCCGCTTCCTGACTCTCTCTGGTCCTTCCCCCCCCCCACCCCGTCTCCCCATTCCCCTGTTCCAGCTCAGACCTCCCCCACCCCCACCTCACCGCCTCTCAGTCCAGGACAACCATGCCGCCCATCTGCCTGGCTTGGTGCAGTCCCTGAGCCCCAGCCAGGGGGGACTGTGAAGGCTACCGCCCGCCCTTCATCCACCTTCACCCCTCTACCTCTGTTTCTCCCGCAGAGCTGAGGACGAGGAGTCCGCATTCAGAATGGAGTCCAACCCGCATCAGGACCTGAGGTACTGCTCGTGTGAGCATGTGTGGGTGTGTGCGGGGTCAGGGGGCTTGTGGGAGCCCCCTCTGGGGGGTGGGAGGGATGGGTGTGCTCTGATGACCCCTGTCTGCTCTTCAACTCCTCAAGCACATTTCTGCCCCGGGGCCTTGCCCATACTGTTCTCTCTGATTGGAACTCCCTTTCCTGTATCTTCTGGCCGGCTCCTCCTTCAGTCCCAGCTCAGATATTTCCTCCTCACAGAAGCCCACCCTGACCACCAGCCTTCCTGACCCTCTGTGTCCCCCAGCTGTGCATTCTTCTTTGCACTTAACCACCAGCTGAAATTATCTGAGTCACTTACCCCTTTCGCCACGCTAGCTGGTAGCTTCCAAAAGACAAGAGAACTTAGCTTTGGTCCTGGCTGTGTTCCCGGTGCTCAGCACGGGGCCTGGCGCACACAGTAGGCCCGTTGAACAAGACCGTGGTGTGGGATTGGCTAGGTGTCTCTGCACGGGCATGTGATCGGGTGTGGGTGACTCTCCTGGACTCCGTGTCTTCTGTGGTCCCGACTGGTTCCGGACACGCTCCTGGTGGAAGGCTCAGGGAGGTGGCAGGGCTGGGGACCCTTTCAGGGCAATATCCCAACTTGGGCAAAATTTGGGGGATGGAACAAGAAGGCAGAAGATGGGAGGCGGCCAGCCTGCCTGGAAGATCCTCAGCCAAGCCCAACAAGATGTACGTGAGGGAGAGGTGTAGGCCCGATAGTTTGCTTCGTCTAAGACCCAGTGCAGCTCCGGTGAAATGTGATTCCCACCGCTGGGATGTGCTGGAAGTTCTCGACCCCACCCATGTTGGTAGTTTTCTCCCTGCCTTGTTCATGCCTTCGTCCATCCATCCATCCAACCATCCATCGTCCATCCATCCATTCTCCGTCCACCTGTCCATCCATGGGATGGTTGAGTCTTAGTGTCTGCCTTTGTGAAATGGAAATAGCAAGGCTTCCTCATGAGGAGTGTTTTGAGGAATTCAACAAAGGTGTAGAACACCTGGCACAGGTACGTGTCAGTTTAATGAGAGTGGCTGCTTCTCACTGTGGTCTGGGCCCTCTGTATCCCTACAGTGAAGAAGGCGAGAGGAAGAGGCAAGGGGACATAAAGGGCAAGAAGTCTGAGGAAGAAGGAGAGAGAAACCTGGGGCTGGAGCTGGAGGAGACAGAGGAGTCCGGAGGTAGAGGGAAAGTCGCGAACACAGCCATGTGAAGCCTCGACACCGACTTCCTCCAGGCAGCCGCCCAGAGATGCCCCTTTCACATCGTGTAAGCGATGATCTGGACGTGAAGCCACCAGAATAACTCCGTGCAGAGCCGAGAATACCGCACGAAGAGGTGTGGACTTGCCCCGCCCCACAGGGAGTGGGGCAGGTGTGCCCTGTGTGCTGCGTCCGTGGGCTTTATGCACCCTCCTTCCTGACTTGACTGCCTAGTGATTCTTCTTGCACTAGGAGCGCGTTCTTGGTTGTGGAGAAACCCCCCCAGCCCTCACCATCTCATGGCTCCACCTACTTCTACCCACCGCCTGATTTCTTTTCCCTCTCCCTGATATCTGTTGGCCAGAACCTCCGCCCCGCCCCCCCCACCCCCCCCACCCCCGTCCCGTCCCACTCAGCCTGGGGACCAACTTGGGGCAGGGAGACCTGCATTAAATTGATAAGAGCCCTTCAGAAGGGCTCCTGTTGTCTCTTGGGACTCAGTTTCCCCCTGGGGGAGGCAGCTTTTGGGGTTGGGGTCACTGCCTGTGCAGGTATGGTAGAGCAGGCTGCACCGTGCCCAGATGCCCTGGGCACACTCAGCCCTCTCCCTGCAATCTTGATTTTGCTGCCCTGAGCCTTGGACTTTGAGCCCCGAGAGTGCCGTATCCTGGGAAATCCTTGCTACCCCACCCCTCGTCTGGGCTCACATGACTCCATTCCCGGGAACTGTGTCCAGGGAGGCTGTGTGCCCCGGGGCTCTGCGCCCCCCTGGGAAGGGACAAGCACTTTCTCCTCCCAGTTTCCAGCCACTCCTTTCACCTCACTTTTTCCGGGCCCTGGACCTTGCCCTGGATATTAACCATTTCTTAATAAGGACCTTGATAAAAGCTGGCATTCGGGCTGGGTTCTGGGGCAGGTCGCTGGGGTTGTTGGGTGTAGGATGTAACCCCCAAGGCTGCTAGAACACTTCCAGGGTAGTCCACCAGGGGGGTGGAAAAAACATAAACAAATGAAATCAAGGTACTACATGGCCTCACAGATGCTCCCAGGGAGCGCCCAGCATCTTGATCCTCAGTCTCCATTAGTACACAGTTAGTCCCATTTTCCAGCTGAAAATACTGAGGCGTAGAGAGAAAGATGCCACTGGCCAGGTGTCGAGGGTGCTCTTGTCAGAGCTGGGATGAAGCCCAGGCTGCCCAAACGATGAGGGAGTTTGTGGGCTCTGGCTAAGGTCAGATTTGGAGGTTAATGTCCTAGGATGGGAGAGGGTTGGAGCGCCAGGTGTCCGTTCCTGGCTGTGGTTCCTCGCTGGGGGAATGGCGTCCCTCTGGAATGCTGTGCGGCCCCCGGGGAGGTAGCCCCTCATCTGCAACCTGAGGACAAGAGTGAGAAGGCTTGAAGCAGGTGCTGGGGCTTAAGCACCATTGCAAGGCCTGACGCATAGTAGGTGCTCAGGAAACGCGTTCCCCACCTTTCCTGAGCCTCTCCCATGGCTCTGGCTGTGGGGAGTGAGGACGCCAGGGTGGGCCTCTGGGAGACAGGGTGCTGGGATGCTCGGGACGCCGGGCCCCTCCCCAGCATACCCAGAATCCAGGCAAGGGGGCCCCACCCCCCACTTCCTGTGGCACTGGCCACACCCTGCCCTGGGGTGTCCGGGGCGGGCCACTTCCTCCTCTAATGGGGTGGCACCCCAGACCCCGCCGGAAAGAGGCCAGGACAGACGGACAAGGATGGACAGATTGCCGATGACTGCTGGCCCAGTCTCCCTTCTGGCGTCTCTGGTCCCGCGGCCGGTTCAGGCCCAACCCTGTAAGGCCTCGGGAGGGAGAGGAGGTGGGAAGGGAGCCCCCAGCTGGTGGCCCAGCCGCTGACCCCGCCGCACCCTGCCCGCAGCGGCCCAGAGGAAGCCGTGGCTGGTGGGGCTTGGGGCCGTGCTGGCCGCCCTCTTCCTCATCTTCGCCCTCATCATGGTCTACGCCATCTGGTGCAGCCAGTCCCGCGACAGGTGGGCCCCCCTCCTGTGTGAGTCCCTCCCCTGCCGAACCCGCTGGGGCTCGGAGCCCCTCCCCTTTCCTCTCCT
Organism: Callorhinus ursinus; assembly: GCF_003265705.2. Classification (NCBI taxonomy): domain Eukaryota; kingdom Metazoa; phylum Chordata; class Mammalia; order Carnivora; family Otariidae; genus Callorhinus; species Callorhinus ursinus. Next base: position 2,506,398 of record NW_027397139.1, read on the forward strand.
CTCTGAGCCTTGGAGGAGGCAGGGCCAGGGGGCAATTCTTTGATTCAGACCCAATGGGGCCTCCTATAACCTCACTGACTTCCCTCCTGACTCCCTACGTGAAAAACGAGGTGGTTTCCCTGAGACCCCATCACTCATGTGTGTTTCAGATGGGATCCCTAACGTCCTTGTCACCTCCCCTCAAGCCCCACGCATTTATCCCTCCCTCCCTCCGTCCGTCCATTCCTCTGCGTGTCCATCCCGCTGTCTGCGCCTCTGTCCACCTTCCCCCCACCCCGCCCGCATGTCCACCTGTTCATCCGTCCGTCCATCCGCTCACTCACCGAGCCACCCATCGATCGATCCATCTCCCCACCTCGCTGCCTGTTCCCTCGCACACAGTTCTGAGACCCGGGAAGCCGGGAAGGCCAGATGTGAAGAGGTGGGTTCGGGCTCCCGTAGCTCACGCGTGAGCTCCCCGCACTTCCTTCTTGTTCAAACAGGGCAGGTGTCCTAACCTGTCTGAGCCTCAGCACGGCTTCCGCACAATGGGAACGACGAGAATGCAGGACTCAGAGGTTCTGGGGGGATCGCAAGAGGCCTGGACACTGTAACTCCTTATTAAGTGAGGTTTTCTGGACACTTCTTGTCTCCACAGCAAGAAAGAGAAGGAAGAGGTGACCACGGGAGAGGAGGAGAAAGAAACAGAGGGCAATGGGGGGCTGGAGCTGGATGAGAAAGAGGGGCCTCCAGACCACGAAAGAGTGGCGAGCTCCTCTGAATGAAGTCGTCCCACCTGCCTCCTCCAGGCAGGCCTCCCGGGGACGCCCAATGCCTGCTCTGCACCCTACAAGCAAAGACCTGGTCCTGGGGCCAGCAAAATTATTCCATGTGGGGTTCAGGTGAAGTGTCCCTGAAAGAGGAGCGCTCAGGCCCTACCCCAAGTAACCCCCTTTGCCTTTACCTGGGCATTTTTACACCCCCTTCCTAAGCACCCCCTCCCCCTTTGAGCCCGGAAGAGATCTGGTGGGGGCAAGCCATGCAAAGGCCCTGCAGTGTTTTCCGGGCCCCAGAGCAGGTCCAGCCCTCGGGCTGTCTTGCTTTTGTTTTGTTGCTCCTGGGCCTGAACTTCGGGGGGCGGGCAGCACGTGGCCGTTTCCTGGGAGCCAGGGGCCCTCCCACCGCGCGCGCTGGTTTTCTAGTCACTGTCTGCTAGCTGTGCCTGGGTGCGGGTGCTGAGGGTGGGAGGAGACGGCGTCCTCACTCCCTCTGACCGTGCTGCACTCCTGCGGGCGGCTGCAGAGAAGGCTTGAACTCCAAGCGTCCATGCTGTGTGGCCCTAAGCATGTAACTTAACCTCTCTGTGCCTAAGTGTCTTGTCCTGTAAAAGGGGGAGGACAGTAACTTGATCCTTTCTAAGTTGTCATGAGGATTAAATGAAATACTGTCCACAAAAATCCCGAGCACAGAACCCCCGGAACCCAAACGGTGTCTAATAAATGTCAGCTTTTTGTTATGCTGAAACGGTGTGGATGGGGCCCAGTGCATGCGAGCCCCGCCCCCTCCCCAGGCCTGGGGGATCTAGAAGGGCACAGTGTGCGTGTTCAGACTGCGTCTCTGGCGCCCCCGCGTCCTCTGCCTCTGGTCCGTGGGTTCGGATGGGGGGTCCGGAGGGTCCGGAGGGTCCGGGCATGGGGCGGCGCTGCGGTCGCGGGGGGGGGGGGGGGGGGGGGGAGAAGGGCGGGGCTGTGTGACTCCTCCCTTTCCGCGGGGCGAGACTTCTCCCCTAGGGGCGTCTGGAAATTGTGGGGGTAGTTTTTGGCTGTCACAAGCGTGCCCCCCCTTTTAGGGCATTGAGTTGGGGGCCCAGGGATGGCAAACAGCCTGCAGTGTTGGGACGGCCCCCCAAAGCCAAGAACTGCAACACTTCAGGGGCCAATGTCTGAAAAACACGGAGGCTTACCTTGAGATCGAGGGCCAGACTGCTGCCCACCCCGACCCAGGCTTACCGCCCACCCCGACCCGGGCTTACCCCCCACACCGGCTGAGCCCCCCAGCCCTGACTGACCCCCTACCCCGGCCGAGGCCCCCACCCCTGGTTGAGCTCCTTAGCCCTGACTGACCCCTAACCCTGGCTGAACCCCTCAACCGTGGCTGAATTCCCGACCCCTGGTTGAACCCCCATCCCACCTGAGCCCTTACCGCATCTGAGCCCCCACAACAGGCTGAACCTTCACCCCGCAGAAGAAGCTCCTGCTATCGCCCCCTTTCCCGCTGCGGGAAGGGGCTGGAAGGCGGGGATTGGGGTGCAGGTGGTTGGGGGCCCTTCCCCCCAAGCCCCGGCTTCTGGGTCCAGATCCTCGTCCCGTCCACAAGGGGGCGCCAGAACCGCGCTGCTGAGGGCAGAAGCACCCAGCCCTGCTGGGGATGGGGCGTGGGAAGGGAACGCGCGGGATCTGGGGGGCCTAGGACCTCCTCCCCCGACGACTGTCGTCTGTTCCTGTCCGGGCGGCGGCGTGGGGCAGTGCATCTGTGTGCAGCGTAGGGCACTGTGCCTGGGTCCCTCTGAGCGTCTTGTCTCTCTGCCTTGGTAACCCCGTCAGTAAAAAGGGACATAATCGTCCCTCCTGGGTGGGTCCGTTGCAGTGTGGGAGGAGCCTGTGCAGTAGAGAGCTTTGCTTGCCCATCCTGGTGTTCCTTGGAGGTCTCTGGGGGACTTGGAATGGGGGTAGAATGATGGGCCAGGACTCGCCGATCCCAGCCCCCCCCCCAAGACAGGGAAGTGACTGCCCCTCACACGGGCAATGCTCCTGCGCTGTAAGCCTCCCTCCTCTCTGACCCCAGCCTCTGAGAAGCCCCCCTGGCTGCCGGGGTTGGAGGAGGGACTGGACAGGACCGGCCTGACGGATCAGGGCTGCGGCGGGACCGATGGGGGGCCGGGAGCTGGGAGGCTGAACAGGGGCTTTGCCCAGGCAGGTGGGGAAGGCCTCCGGGATGAGAGGTTGTCATAATGAAGTCAGGTCCTGCCGTCCTTTGCCCGCAGCACTCCAGGGCTCCCACCTCCCTGGGGTAAAAGTCCAGGTCCTCCCCGAGGCCCACAAGACCCTGCAGGACCTGCCCCATCCCCTCCCTGTCGGGTCCTCCTCCCCTGGTGCCTTACTCTGCTCCAGTCACACGGGCCTCCTGGCCGTTCGTCCAACTTGCCAGGCAGGGTCCTACCCCAGGGCCTTTGCACAGTCTGTGCCCTCTGCCTGAAACACTCATCTGTCAGATCTCCAGGAGGCTGTCTCCCTCATTCTATTCGTCTCTGTTTAAATGTTACCTCATGTGACACCCCCTCTCCTATCCCTTACTTTGCTTTACTTCTTTGGCACTTACCTCCTCTGATATGTATTTTACTTATTTTTATTGTTTACCATGCATCTTCCCAATTTGGAACTGTAAGGGCTATGAAGGCAGGTTATTTTGGGCGTTTTGTTCCCTGCTGTGTCCCCAGTACTTGGTACTCAGCAGATGCTCAGGAAATCTTTGCTGAATGAATGGGAGTTTGCCAGGTGCAAAAAGAGGGAAAGCACTCTGTACATTTATGGAGCACCGACTGTGTGCCAGGTTCTGTCCTTGGGAGCCGGGGGGGGGTGGGAGGGGGGGAGGCAGAATTTCTTGGCACAGAGCAGGTGCTCCATAGATGCCCATGGAGTTTGTTGATTGAAGACCCTGGGGAGATCTGAGGCTGGTCGGGGAGGAAGCTAGACTGGGGAAAGGTGGGCCGGCCTCCTGGAGGAAGAGGGTGTCGTTGTGGGAGCTGAAGGGTCTGCGTAGAGTGGGGAGGCAGTGATGAGCAGCAGAATAGCAGGGGCCAAGGTTCAGGGGTGTGAAATGGCCCCTCGTAGGGGCGGGGGGACCATTGGAGCACCGGGGGCACTGCAGGAAGGACCTGGACCCAGAGCTCACCAAAGTCAGTGTGTAAAGCAGGTCCCTCCCATGGGCTCTGCGGACACAGACATGGGGCCAGATCGCTCTCTGCAGGGGCGCCCTGGATGCCGTGGGGGGCTGCACAGCACCCCTGGCCCCAGTCCTCAATACCAGGAGCACCCGTGTCAACAAACATCCCCGGGCACTGTGGAGGGTCCCTGGGGGCCACTGGATGGACACAAAGGTCTCAGCCCCTTCCCTTCACTCTGGCACCGAACAACCCACACAGCACAGAAAGGAGGACCCAGGACAGTCAGTGAGAGTCGAAGCATAGCTTGTTTATTTTATACATTTTTTCTTCCTTCTTTTGTCTTTTTTTTTTTTTTGCTTTTTATTGAATCTTTTATGGAACCCCCCCTTGTTTCTTTTTTTTTTTTTTGCATAGGGAAACAAACAAACAAAATAGTAACAGCCAGAGTCACTTTCTGTAAATGGTACTTAGGTAGGCGCGTCTGCAAAAACCGAAATGACTGCGTAATATACAAGGTTATGACCAGAGTATGCTGTGAGGGGGGCAGGCGGGCGAGCCGGGCAAGGGAGGGGTCCGGCTGGTCTGCCAGGCGTCCCCCCAGCCCCCGGCCCGGAGGGAAGGGGGCGGTGGGCAGCAGACCCAGCTCGGACCTTCTCCTGACCTGGGTTCACGAGCATGGGGTGTGTGTGTGTGTGTGTGTGTGTGTGTGTGTGTGTGTGTGTGTGTGTGTGTGTGTGTGTGTGTGTGTGTGTGTGTGATCCGGTGTGTGTGGCAAGCAGGAAGCGAGAGACAGAGTAAACTATCCTGGTAATATCAGTAAAATACAAAATGGGGGGGAACCTCAAAAAATATCTTGGAGGGAAAAGAATGAAAACGAAGAGCAACACCACCAAAAAGTTTTTCAAAGAGCGAAAGGAAGGAAGGAAGGAAAGAAAAGGAAAGAGAAAGGAAACTCAGTCAGGTGGGTCTCTGTCCTTCCCCCTGCGCTGTGCGCTCTGTCCCTCAGACTCTCTCGTCTTCCCCCCTGTGGGGTCCTGGGGGGTGGGAGGGCAGGAAGCTGGGGGCAGAGGCCAAGACCCCCGAATCTGAAGGGACTTTGGTTTTGGAGGCCTGGCTGGGACCCAAGATGGGAGGATGGGGCGTTGATGCATTTGGGGAGTAGATTTTGGGGGTTCCCACGGGAGGGGGCTGGGACAGCTCCCGTCCCCTTCCCGGGGGTCCCCTTCTAGCCAGGAGGTGTGAATGGAGGGCTGTGGGGAGGGCAGTAGCTCGGGGGTGCGTGACTTCCTTCCTGTCTGGCCCTGACTCCTGTTGGATCCCACCTCCTCCTTCCTGAGGCCTGGGAGGGGGGCCCTGGGGAACAGGGGAGGAGAACCCCAAAGCCACACCAGCAGACAAGTGAGGCACTGCTTGGGAAAAGTCTTGTTTTGGTATCGCTGGCAACAAGTCCCACTGGTACGGCTTTGGGTCTGGCTCCCTGCCTCGCCTGGGGGATGCGGGGGGTGGGGGGGTGCCAGCGCGGGGACAGCCCGACGGGGGAGGCCGGGTCAGTTCAGAGGTGGGACTCTCACGTGCCCAGAGGGGCAGAAACGGGGAAATATGGGGGCGTGCGGAGGAAGCTGGATGTGAGGACGGATCTCTGGGACCTCTCTACCAACACCCTCCGCAAAGAAAAGTAGAAACCAGGGTCTCAGGGAATCCGGGTCAAAACAAAAAGTAGCCCCTGTATAACCTGTATTATGAGAAAAAACTCCAAAATTATATATATTTATACATATGTGTGTGTGTGTATAGTATAGCCCTGCACTGGAGCTCAAAGTACCGCGGGAGAAGCCGGAGGGGGGAGAGGGCCCGCGAGCGACATCGCGGAGCGCGGAGCTGCTCCTAGCGCCAGGCTCCCGCCTAACTGGCTGCCGGCCCCGGGGACAGATAGAGGGTTCCAGAGCAGAGACGAGGGTGTGTGGGGCTGAGGCTGGAATTGTCTGCTGCCTGGGGGGTGCAGACAGCCCCGCACGTCTCCTTCGGGGTTCCTCTTGGGTCTGATTGTCTAGCTCAGGGTGGGGGGCCGGGGTCTGGGTTCAGAACTCGGCAGGAGCCCGGGTGGCGGACCCAGGCCTGGGGGCCCCCTGACCCCCTTCTCCTCAGTCAGACAGGGCCGGGTCTTCCCGCCCCTCCACACCTCCTTTTCCACTCTGGTCAGGATCGCATGCTCTCATCCCAGAGAGGCGTGAGGACAACTTGCATATATCTGGGAGGCCTCTCTGTTCTGTTCCGCAGCAGAGCTGGACCCCAGGGTCAGGTGGGTGGGGGGCCTCCCGTGGGTGGTGGGGGGCAGCAGGCGTGGGAGGGGATGGGGTTTGAGAACATGTTAGTCTCACACATGTAAGAAACAACACAGCGCCCTGTGCGCCCTGCCCCGTGCCTGGAGCACCAACCCGAACTGCGGAGCTGGGGAAGGGGGAAAGGGGTCTGGGTCCTGGTGTTTCCGCCTTATTCTGCCTGCAGCCTTTCCTGGGGGGCGGGGGGGGCACACAGGCCCAGGGCGGCACCACCTACTCAGCGGGGCACACAGCTGGGGGTGGGCTGCGGAGGGACAACGTGGTCCCCACGAAGTCCTTGGGGAGGGGTCCCGGGCGGGATGCTCCCCCCTCCCTGGGTGTCTGCTCCCCAATTCTGGGGGGAAGAGAATAAAACCCAGAAACCTGCCGCATGAAACATGACATGCAGGACCTTGAGCTCTCGGACCAAAGGACAGTTCTTAGGGGCGGGCGCTGAGAGCGGGATCTGCCCCCCGGGGCTTGCGGAGACCTCTTTTTCAAAAGAAGACATGGGAATGTGTGCTGGTGGATGGAAGCCAGGCTGCCCGCGGGGCCCCTCCCTGCTCTGGGGGGCGACCATCTGCCCGCCACAGGAGATGCGTGGGGAGCAGGAGCTGGATGGACCCAGCCCTCGGACACCCCACTAACCGGCTGCTACTGTCTCAGCTTTGGTCGAGTAAAAAGCAAAGGAAATTGGAAGAGAGAAAAAAAAAAAACAACAAACCCAACAACAAAGAAAGGAAAAAACAGAAAGGAAGCAAAAGGTTAAGAGGACGAGCGTGAAATCGAGGACAAGACAACAGTTTGGGAGCAGCCACCGGACGGAGGCCCCTGCCCAGGGGCCAAACCCCGCGCCTGCGGGCCCCTGGCTGGGCCTGCGGTGGCTGAGCTAGGTCTATAGGGACAGACAGACAGATATTGCATATATTGGGTTTGGCTTCTGTTTGCTGTTTCATCCCAGATAACCCCCCCCAGTCACAGCTGGAAGACAGAAGTGGGTGCTGGGGGCAGGAGGGGAGCGCCGCCCCAGGCGGGTCTCCAAGGAGGGGGGGGTGCCCGGCGAGTCCTTTGGCAAGAAGGAAGGGGGGCCTGGGGAAAGGAGGGGAGCCTGGGGGGCGGCAATGTGACCCTGAGCCAGGGGGACGTCAGCCTGCAGGAAAGGTGGCATGGGGGAGTCTGGCTGGAGGCAGGATGGCCACCCCATGGGGCCAGGGCTCACCCCTGAGGTCTGTCCCCTGCTGTGGGCGGGGGCCTCGGAAGGGACTCCTCTGGAGCCCAGGGGTGGGGCTGGGGATGGCAGAGCACCAGGGCGCACCCCCACTGCAGCAGAGCTGTGGAGACAGAGCTGGGGGTGGGGGGCAGACCATGGGGCGATTGTTCTGTGGATTGCTTTTCTAAGCACGGGATTTTCCTTTTTTTTTTTAATTCTTATTTTTTTATTTTTTATTTTTTTACAAATAGAAATACATCCCTCTTCAATTTTTATTTTTTATTTCATGTCATTGTTTTGTCTTTTTGTTTTTTTTTTTTTAACTACACGAGCAGTGCATGCAGCTGTGTGCGCTGATATTGTTTAAAGGTAATACTTATTTTCGGAAGGCAAGGCACATCATGTGGTAGAAAATTTCGTGCAAATTAGGAAACATGGAGTTTTTTTAAGGTTTTTTTTTTTTTCTTTTTTTTTTTTTTTTTTTTTTTTTTTTAAAGAGGAGCGGGTAGTGTCAGAGGGCTGGGGGAGGGCTGGGGGAGGGAGATAGAGCCAGGTATAATTTGCCATGCAGTATCAGCTGCGGCGAGCTGACATCAGGAGCCAGGTCACAGGAATCCCCGACTAAGCACCATGCAAAGTTAGGTAGCTGGGGGCCGCCAGGTGCCCCTCCCCTACCCCGCCTGCCCGCACCCTAAGGTTCCCGGCTGAGAAGCTTCCGGATACCCCAACTGCACGACCCACCCCCTCCTGCCCTCCCGGAGAGCGGCCCATGCTTTGGTCCCCAACAGCCACCCAGTGGAGGGGGCCCTGGGGACAGACGGACGGACCAAGGGTTTTTGAATGCCTCTGGACAATGGGAGGGGGGTTGGTGGGGAAGGGTCTTTCTCTTATGGTTGAGTTTGCCAAGCCCCTTGGGATGGTTTGGGAGGAAAGTCCAGTTTCTGGGGAGGTGGGAGGAGGCTGGCCAGGCCTGGGGTACCAGGAGAGGGCCAGGAGGGCCAGGTTTGGGAGCAGATGAGGCGGAGGCCCAGCCCAGGGTGATGGCTTTGGCCAGGGGGTGGGGGCTCTTGGTGGGGAAGGTCTTCCCCAGGGCCAGGCATGGAGAAGGCCGGCTGGGACTCAGATGGATGGGATGGGAGGGGATCCCCCCTCCCAGGCCCCCCACCCAAGATGGCCATCCTGGGGTGGGGGTGGGGATGGGGCCAGGGAGCCGGGGTTGGGGGGCACCCGGTGTCCCCAGCTTAGTGTTTTTGGAGCGGCTCAACGGAAAACGTTTAGCAGATGGGAGATCCCCCACATGGCGACAGGGGACCCCCCCCCCCAGGCGCTGACCCCACCCTCCCCCAGCCAGAACCCTCCAACCCCATCCAGGCTTGTACGGACTGCAGTTGCCCGGCCTTCTTTCCTTGTGGGGGCCCAGCTGTGATGCACCTGCCCGGCTGTGCCCCACTTCGGCGGGGGAAGATGAAAGTGCAAACCGTGGCCCCCCTTTGGGCTGGGAGGCACCAGGGAGGGGGTGTCGCTCCAGGATGTAAGGCACTGGCAGAGGAGGCGAGGGAGGGCCTGCTGGCTTCCCCAGACCCCACCCCCGTGCCCGAGCGCAGCAGGGCTTGAGGGATGCCCAGCTCTGCCCCTTGGGCCAACTGTAGGGGGGTCCCATCTCTCCAGCTCTGAGGGGAGCACAGTAATGAGGGTCAGCGACTGGAGGTGGCCGGGTTGGGGGAGGGAATGGAAGGGGCCCGCGGCCACTTCCCATTCCAGCGGGACAAAGGGGGGCGGGTGGTGGGAATCAGGCACTTAAACCACTCGCTCTCACCTCCCCCCTCCGTGGGCTAAGCGGGGGGTCCTCCCCTCCCAGGGCTCGGGTGGATGGAGGCTCCGGACAGGGTGTCCCCTCCTGGGGAGCTCTGAGTCTCTCCACTCCCCCCAGCCCCTTCCTCGGAAAGTGCATTTCTTACAGTGTGTGCAACGTGGGTCCCTCCCCTGGGGGGTGTGGAGCAGGGCCAGTGGGGTGCGGGGTGGGGTGGCCTCCTATGCTGTGGGGTGGAGCTGGGGTCAATTGCATAGAGACTTCTCCTCCCAAACAGGGCAGGCACGGGGCTGCAAGACCAAGTCCCGAGCAAGCCCGGCCGAGCACGCACGCACACCGTGGGGCAGGCGGAGGTCCCACGGCAGCAGGACGCTCCTGACAAAGTTTCTGCCACGCATCCCAGTCCCCTGGCGACACCCAGGGTCTCCCCACAACCCTCTTCTGCCCTTGTCGCTTCCCTGCCCACCTGGGCCTCCACTGCCCGCCGCTGGGGTCCTTGCCGGCCCCCCCCCCCGCGCCCCAGCATCCCCATGGCGCCCACCTCCCCACTCGGCAGACACGGTGGCGGAGGCCTGGCTGACATCCCGGCAGTGGGGGCACGGGGAGAGGTGGCCTTGCCGGGTGTCCCGCCCCGTGGGGCCTGGGCAGGGGCACCGGTCCGCGCTCACCTGGTCCTGGGCGGAGGCGGGGAGCGGGCGCCTGCCCTTGGAGACCAGCAGCCAGAGATGAGTCCCTGCGGAGGGTGCCCTGCGCAGGCTGCGTCCGAGCGGCGGCAGGGCCTGGCCCTCCGGTCCGGCCGCGGCGTCCCGAGAGTTTTGAGGGGCTGCTGTCTTTACCTTTTGTCTTCTTGGATGGGTGGGTTTATTTTTATGGTGTTTTTTTTCCGTTTGTCTTTTTTTTTTGCCTTTTTTTTTCTTTTTGCTTGTTTCCCTCCTGTGTATATATGTCTGTTCTGTCTTTTCGGCCAGGCTGGGAGTCGGCGGGGTGTTCTTGCTCGCTCTAACTTTCCACTGAAAACGTGGGCCAGGGGCCGACAGTGCGGCCCCCTGGGATTCCCGCGACGAAGGAGCAGGGCGTGGGAAGAAATCTTTCTTATCCCAGATACCAGGACTGGGTACCCGAGAGGGACACACGGAGAGAGGGGGGGGAGAGAGAGAGAGAAACGGGGGTCAGGCTCCACCATCGACTGTACTGGCCACTGCCCGCACCCGCCTCCTGGGGGCCCCTGTCCCCGTCCCAGACGTGTCATAACCTAGAGGACCCTGGACAAGGCTGCTGGATGAAACGCAGGGTGCCTGGGGACAACTGAATTCTGGAGAAACCACAGGGAAACCCGTACGCTGCGCAACTTCTGGTTATATACGTATGCTGAGACAATTTTTTCAAACTTCTTTTTATCTCTTGTTTATCTGGACTTTAAATCTATCCGAGCATCCTGGAGTTTTTGTTTACAACCAGGTCTCTGCGCCTCGGTGCCCTGAGTCTACAAGGATGGAGAGGATGTGGCTCTACCCCGGGCTTGCCTCCACTGGCGGAGTCGTTACGAAGTGCCACCTTGTTCAAGCACGGCGACCAGGGCTGTTTGCTTTCGTTTTTTAAACAAATGTTTTCCCATTTAAGGATCCCCGCCCCCCCCCCGATTCCACATGAAGGAGGGACTATGCCCCCCACTACCCTGTTTCAAACCGAAGAAAATACGGGCTCAGAGAAGTCAAGGAATTTGCCTAAGACCACCAGCACAGGGGGCCAGAGTGGAATTCCAACTTGGGCCTGCCTCGTTCCAGCCCTTGCTTGGCCCCTGCCCAGGTCTGACCTCTAGCCTGTCCCTTGAGGGGTCACAACCTCCGCTTCCCATAGGGGGCCTGGGGCTCAGGCTCAGGGACAGCTCCAGCCTGGGTCTCCACAGGGAAGCCGCTGTACACGCCCTTTCCCTGGACATGCGTCCAATCCACCTGCGCGGGGCCGGTCTGGGGACGCCCCCTGACTGAGGCTGGAGCGGCGCTGTCCCTCACCCCTGCTGTAAATCAACTGTGCCCCTCCAACCAGGCTGCCCCGTGGGCCATCCCAATGAACTGGCGCCCTGGCTCCCAGCCCCCACCTCCAGCCAAGTTCAAGTTCATCTTGGCCATTACCTCATGTCTGGTTTCTGCTGGCAACCAGACAGACTCTGGGCGTGACCCTCCCCCATGGTGGCCTCCCCTCAGCCCTTCCTCCTTCCTCCCTCACAGGCCTCTCGTCCCAGTAACTTAACACCCTCCCCTTCAGCTGAGGGAGGGGGAGGCTGCTGGGGGTGCTGGAGGCGGGGCGGTGAGGCCCCGGCTCTGGACTCCCCCTGGCCTGGCTGGAGCCATCAGTGTGGCTCTGGCATGTGGCTTAGCCCCTCTGGACCTTGGCTTACTCATCTGCTGCATGGGTGTCATGTGCTTCTGGGCAGAAGGGATCCTGGTATAGAACGCTCCACGGCGGTGGGGGGGGATTCCATCACATCGGAGAGGGAGCAGAGGTGTACGGGCCCATGGATCCCCACTCTGGGGACCAAAGTGATGGATGGCTCAGGACTCGGGGGGACTGATGGGGGAGATGAAGAAAGTCGGTAACTGACCAGGGGGAGATCAGTTGAACTGACCAGGGTCGGGGGCACCCAGGGGGGAGGGGCACTGCTGGGGGAGGGGATGCTGACGGGGGAGGGGGCACTGCTGGGGGAGAGGAAGACAGAAGATGGAAGGTGTGGGGAGGGGAAGAAGCTGCTGTCGGCTGTGGGGGTGGAACTGGGGGGCCAGAGGAGAGCAAACCTCCCAGGAATAACGAAGGGGAAGGCAGAAGTGCGGACTGGGTGACACGCGGGAGGCCTCTGGGCTCTGAGCCCTTCACATGGGGGCTCCAGGAGCGGGGGGAGCAGGGTCTGCAGGGGGCAGCGAGGGTGCGCCTGACCCACTAGGGAACTGGGGCCAACCGTCCCACTGACGGCAGCGCTGCCAGGGGCTCCCCCAGAGCTGCCCTCCCTATTCACCCAGATTGGGGTCTCCCCTCTCCCACAGCCCAGGCCCCTTGGGAGCCTCTCACCAACCTGGCATCTCCCTTCCATGTCCCACGTGCCCCAGCAACACCAGCCCCAGAAAGCTCTTTCTCACTCCCGGGTCTGGCTGTACCCCTCTCCCCCTCACTCAAAACCCTTCCATGGCTCCCCATGGCCCCCAGGACAAAGCCCACATTCAACTGTTTCTCCAGCCTCTGTCAGTGCCAAGCCCCCTGCCTGGGCACCCCTGGCCTGCTCCTCTGCTGGCCGGCCTTTGTACCAGCCCCAACCCCTTCCTGCCCGGGCAGGGGGTTGGGTGCCCCCTCCCCAAGGTTCCTCCACACCAGCTGGGGCCCACTGGCCAAGAGGGGGCCATGAGAAGCACGTAGAACCAAAGTACGCCCTGGCCTGCCTCGGTCCCCTTCCTCTTTCAGGACGTCTGCTGGGGGGAGGGACCCCCATGTAGAGGTTGATAATGCAGAGGTGAGGCAGGGGGCTGGGGGCCCGGAGAAGAGTTAAGCAGGCAAGGCCTCCTACTGGTCACTGTGTATTACCTTTGGTTTCTGAAGCAGTTAGGACATTCCCAGCCTCCCCCTGTGGGGGGGGGGGATATGGGGTAGGGGCAGGAGAGGAAAAGCAAGGCTTCAGAGCACTGGGGAGTAGGAGTGTCCATGCTGGGACTGACAGAGGGTGGCCACGGGGTACCCAAAACCCAAAGAGGGGAGTCCTGGAGTTGCCCCAGCTTGCTGGGCACCCTGACCAAGCGATTCCTGTCTGGATCCTGGCTGGAGCTTCGCAAGGCAGAACGCTTAATATTTGGGGTTTGCAAGGGTATACGGGGCAGTCTCTTTGCCTTTGGGTGCCCTTTCTAGATAAAACTGGTCCCTGAAGGAATGCTCCCCCTGGGAGGTGTGTGAGGCCAGAAGACGAGATGGAGGTTCAGAGTGGGTAAAGCAGTGCCAGGCGTGAGCCCTGGCCTCCTGGCCCCAGGACTCACTGCCGAGGCCCGGGCAGGGAGGGAGAGCAACGGCCTCCCCGTGGCCCCTGCGAGCCAGCAGCAACCAGGTCTGCCCAGGACGGTCCCCAGCTGGTTCTGGTCTTAGCTGAGGCCGGGGGGGACGCAGCCACCTCTCCGGCTCCTCCTCAATCCCTGCCCACGCCCTGCTGCAGGAAACCCTCCCCCAGCTACTGGAGGGACCACTTGTGGCCCCGGGTCCCAAACGCCCATGCTCTGTGGCTCTGGTGATCTGGAGATGCTGGGGAGCCCCGGGCTTCTCCCTCTGCACATCTGGGCACTGGAGAGCCTGCAGTGCCTGGCACTGCCTTTGGGCTGTTTGACATCCTATAACCCCCTCCCCAACACATACTGGGGAGCGGGGGCTCCCAAATCCAGCCCCCACCTGCCAACACACTCCCAGCCAGCATGCAGCACAGACTCCGACCCCCACCCTGCTTGGGAGGCTGAGAGCCACGAGTCTTAGTTCTGGACCCATCAGGGCTCTGCCCTCCACTGCTGTGCAGCCTCAGGCAACTCGCTCCTCCTCTCTGAGCCTCCTGGTCTGGTCCCCGGCCCCTCCCCCTCGCCTGGCCCTGGTGCACCCTTGGCACCCCTCCCCCTCGCCTGGCCCTGGTGCACCCTTGGCGCCCCTCCCCCTCGCCTGGCCCTGGTGCACCCTTGGCCACAGTTATGCCGACTCCGCCTCCACAGCTCCCCTCTCCACATCTCGGACTGCAGCCTGGGGTGGGGGTGCACGGGCTCTGCTGGGAGGCCCCACCCCCGGCCATGGGCTGCCTCCGCTTCCCCAGCTGCCGCTGGAGTCCGAGAGTCCACGGCCACCCTCTGTCTCCCTTTTTCGTGCTCCCTCTGGCCAGCAGCATGGAAGGGGACAAAGGCTGGGGGTCATAAGCTTGGGCTGACGTGCTGTGTGATCCTGGGCAAATCCCCTCGCCTCTGTGGGCCTGTCTTCCCATCTGTACAAATGGGCCTGGGGTGGTAACAGCCCCGGCCTCGCGGCAGCTCTGTCGTGAGTGTCTCCCGCTGGGAAGTGGCAAGCGGGGTTGGGGGCCGTACCACGTCCCCGGGCACGGGCTCGAGGCCCTGGAAGGGTACGGGGAGCCGGCCCCCCTGCCATGCACAGGGGCCACCGTGCCAGGGGTGCAGCTGGAGGGATGGCATGGGACCAGCAGGCCGGCCTCTCCCTGTGCACCCAGGCGGGGCCCTCTGCCCTGCCCCTCCCTGCCCCCCACCAGCCGGCCTCTCGGCCCCTACCTGTGCCTGATAAATGCCCGCTGGATCCCTTGGTCCTAATCCCACAAAGGAACGGTTTGCAGGGGACGTGCCGGGCGTAGAGTAGGCTGCGGGGAGGAGAGAGACCGAGAGCCCGTTAGCGAAGGGGGCTGTGCGGGAGCACCCAGAGAGGGTGGCCGCTGCCCAGGGTCACACAGCCGGGCCTTTGCACCCAGCACCCGGCGCCTCCAAGCTTGCTGCCCTCCCCAGCCGATCCGGGCACCCCGGGAAGCCCACAGTGTCGGGCCCTGGGGTCACACAGGCGGGGCATCTGCTGAGACGGAAGGCACAAGATGAAAGATTCATCATCAGAAACCGCCTGTGAATTATTCAGGGTGCTTCGCTGCCTGCTCCAGCCGCTCCCGCGGCCTGCATCCCGTGCGTGGCGCCATGAATTATGGAGGGCGCTTTATTTATTAATCTTCCTCTTGGAGACTGTGCAGGGAAGGCCGGGTGTTTGCAGACACACGCACACACACACGCATGCGTGCACACGTTTATATTTATGTTTACATTTAGAGTCAGATTTTCATCCCACCAGTTACGTTTTGTTGGCAAGTGAATAATTCGCAGCCCATGGCTGCCGGGGAGCTTGGGGGCCTCAGCCAGGCCGTGCCCGGGGTGGCGGGAGGGTCCCTGCGTCCCTGCGTGGGATCAGCCAGGCTGGGGAAAGTGGGGGGCACGGGGGTCGGGGGCAGGCTGCGCGGGCCGTTAGAACCGGGTGCAGGAGCAGAGGGAATTCCTGGGCCCGTGGACCTGCAGAGGCCCCCACCTAGCAAACGTGAGGATCACTCGCATTTTACAGACGGGAGAGTGGGCGGAGCAGGGAGTACTCTGCCCAGCCTATTTAATATTTCCTGTCTACTCTGTGCCTGGCGTGGAGTTTCATGTTCTCCCCGATCTAGCCCCTCCCCTCGCCCCCCACCGCCCTAGACTTGGCGCTCTGTCCCATTTTATGGCTGAGAAAACGGGAGGCTCAGAGAGCGAGGACGTTTCCGTGAAGACCCACGGGCAGTGAGCCGCAGAGACAGGATTCAAACGCAGCGCCCCGCACTGCCTCTGGCATTCAGAGAAAGCCTGTCTGCTCATACAGCTGCCCTGGGTCCTGGCCGGCCCTGGATGGGGGGGGGGGGGGGGGGAGAGGGCGGGGGGGAAGGGGGCGAGCTGCTGGCCCCCCCCCCGCTCAGGTGCGGTGACACAGACGCTCAGAGTGTGAGGGGCAGACTGAGAGGTCTGGGGTCTCTGAGATCATCTGCTCAGCCTGAGACGGCCTCGGGGGATGCCGAGGCCGGCGGCCCAGAGTGAGGCAGCCTGGAGGAGGGTGGACGGCCCACCCAAGCCTGCGCTGGGGTCCAGGGAGAGGCTGGGTACAGAGCCACCACTGATGGGGGTGGACCCCAGGACTGGGGGAAGCATGAGGGGCCAGCGAGTGGTCATCTGGAACCACATCCAGAGGGTGGAAAGTTCTAGAAGGCAAGGCAATCAACTCAAGGCCGTCTAGGGTCAGGTGGGCAGGTGGTGACTGTCCCATCTAAAGGCGTGGCCCAGCCTGGGTCACCAGTAGGAACAGGGCCCACGGTGGCTGCCTTCTTTTTTGCCAAGAGCCCAGAACTCTGACATTCTCCTGTGACCTGTCCTGACTCTTCAGACAACAAGAAATTATCATTTTCCATCAACAAAAGATACCTGAGGGCTCCGTCTGCCCCCAGGGCCACCGGTTTGAGATCTTCACCTACCACCACCTGCTCACTGCACGGAGGAGGGCTGAGAGGCCAGGAGCGGGCACGCAGGGACCCCAGACACCCCCCTGGCCCTCTCCTGCCACTCCCTAAGGCTGCCTTGGCCCCACGTGGCCCCCCGGGCCTCTACCTGGGGACCCACCAAACTCACCGGGACCCAGCAGGCCGGGCCTGAGCCCCTGACCCCAGCAGTCGGGGAGGGGAGGGGAGGGGGCCCCTCAGGGACGCCCGCCCTGCCACGGGCACCGCTTCCCGAGTGCTTACAGGGCGAGGTCGGCGACGTGCTTCCTCCCTCGGAGGTGGGTTTGGTGGCGGGGGGGAGCGCCAGCCGCGGCAGCCCAGGGGGCGGGGGTGCCAGCATCTGAGCAGAAAGGCAGTGACTGGACATTTTGAGCTGACCACTTCCATTTAACTGGGAGGAACAGAGAGACAGGTGGTTAAGGCGGCGGGCGCCCCCTCTGCCTCGGGCGGCCGTCGGCGGCCCTGCCGGGGGAGGGCCGGGCTTGGCGTGACCAGGCGAGTTTGGTGGGTGCCGCTGCCGCCCCCTCGCCTGACCCCGCAGGCCTCCAGAAGCATCCCGGGACCCTGCGTCTCCTCCTTAAGCCACTCTTTACCCGTCTGCTCCTTCCACGAGACACCACCTCACCCTGAACAACATCTGAACCCACGGGGGCTGTACACTCCCCTTGTCCACTACAAGGACGAGTTCGTCCACCACCTCGCCCACAGCTCCAAAATGCAAAAGGCTCTGAACGCTGAAAGCTTTTGTGGAGGTTTGGCAAAGGTGGGCCTGTGCTGAGGCCACAGGACCATGTGTGAATCTGGGTAAACTGTGTGCTGTCAATTCCAACACCCGGAAAAGCCTTCATTCTGATCTGGCCCAGCTCCGGGCACTTCAGACGAGGGAACACGGCCCTGCCGTCCACGAAACCATTTCAAACAGAGGCTGCCTGGCGGAGGGCTGCCCAGGACGGCTGCGTGATGTGCCAGGCCCCCCGGGGAGGTCCCCTGGAGCCATGTGTGGGCAGGCAGCCCTGTGGGGCAGAGGGGAGGCCCAAGCCCCCCAAACTCACCGGTCCAGGCTGCTGGCTGGCTGGGTCACAGGCCAGCGACACGAGATCTTTGAGCGGGTCCTGGGGGTTGAGGTGAGGTGGGTAGCGGATGGCCGTGTGCGGGAAGTAGGTGGAGGCCGTCTGGGGCAGGATGGAGGTCGTGGGGAAGTGTAGGGCCGAGGATGGGTGAGGGCTCCGGGCGATCCCTGCAGAGACCAGGAGGGGTAGTCAGTGGAGGCTCTGGGTGGGGGCGTGGTCTCCCAGCGACTGGGTCTGTGGGTGCAGGTCCCAATGACAGAGCAAAACCCAGCCCTTTACACGCCCAAGTTCGAGAACGTCTACCATAAGCCCATGGGGTTCTGGTATCACCTCCACCTTTTTTTTTTTTTTTTTTTTTTAAGTAGGCTCCACACCCAGCGTGGAGCCGAATGTGGGCCTTGAACTCACAACCCTGAGATCAAGACCTGAGCTGAGATCAACAGCTGGATGCTGAACCGAAGGAGTCCCCCAGGTGCCCCGGTTTCGTCTGGTTTTGAAACAGGATGACATGATGGCTCTCTGAGGTTATGTCCCCTGCCCCAGACCACACAGCAAGCAGGTGGCAGACCCAGGGGAAGGTCTGGCCCCACAGCCCAGAGCCCAACCCAAGGCTCGGCTAGCTCTTTCCAAAGACGGTTCACTGGTTTCTAGCATATTCTCTGTGCAACCACCATGATGGTTTCTTTTAGGACACTGCCATTATCCCGAAAAGCAGCCCCACCCCCATCAGCCATTACCCTCCCACCCCCCCCCCCGCCCCCGGGCCCCCCCGAGCCCCCTTCCCGTCCGTGGATGAGCCTGTTCTGGACGTGTCACCCACATGGACTCACACCCCGTGTGGCCTTCCGTGTCTGGTTCCCTCCCTGAGCGTCGTGGGCTCGGGGTCTGTCCCCTGTGTGGGCGCCTCACTCCTGTTCACAGGTGAGTAATGTGCCCATGTAGTATTTGCTTTTTTTCCTCTCCAAACAATCCACCACTGACTTTTTGTATATTCACTCCGTCGCTCTAGAACATTTCCACCAACCCCAAAGGCAGCCCTGCTTCTGTTACGGCTCAGTCCCCCCGCCCTCTCTCCAGCTCCTGGCCAAACAGTATGTACTTTTGGCTTCTCAGGTCCTAGGTTCTCCTATAGCTACTGGACCCTGCCCACTGCAGCCCGAGAGCTGCCGCAGATGATGTGTCAACGGGTGGGCGAGGCCACGCACCCGTGGAACCTTACTTACAGCGGCAGCTGTGGGCCTGGGCCGCTGCCTCGTGGTCTAAACCACGGCACGAAGCTGGTTTTTACCCGCCTCCCTGTACGTGTGTCTCCCCTGTGCACAGCTAAAGTGTTATCATTGTAACAACGGGCTCCCCGGAGATGTTCAAGCCCTTGATTTAGCTCGTTCGGTCCTAAGCACAGTCCCGGGGTGGTGGTGGGGGGAACGTTTATGAGCCCCAACTGCCAGGTGAGCAAACACAGAACCAGGGGCACTGTGCCCAGCTCAGCGCACGCCCACTGGCTGCTTGAGTGGGTCTCCCTCCTGTTCACGTGGCGCCCCTGTATCACCCGGGTGGCCTTGTGTGTATCCACCCCCTTCGGGGACCTCCCAACCCTGCAGGAGCTGAGTGTGAGATAAGGCGAGCAGGTTGAGGGACAAGCCCAGACTGTACCTCCTTCCTGTACAGAAGGGGACACCAAGGGACAGAGTCAGGGCCAGGCGCTCTGTACCATGACACCTCCAGGTTTTCTCACCTGGCCGGGAGACCGCGGTGACAGGACTCATGGTCAGATGGCCTGTGGGACATCCCTGGCTGAGGGGGGGCCTGCTCAGAGCCCCCAGCCGCCCTCCCTGCCCGGGGCCCCCGTGCTCACCGCTGTGCACGGCAATGACAGGCCGGTGGTGCTGGGTGAAGCTGGAGAGGCGAGGTGAGTCCTGGGGTGACGGGCTGTGGAACGGGGACTTGTCCATCTCTGTCTTCTTCACCGGGGACGAGATGCCTGTGTGGGAGGAGCCAGAGGGTCACAGGGCTGCAGGCATCAGATCCTGGCCCTTCCTTCTTCCAGCACCTCGGGGCCAACGGCCTGGGAGCCCACTGTCCATGGTGGGGCCGCACACCGGGGCTCCGAGCACAGAGAATCGGGGCTCTGAGCACAGAGAGGGGCCGCACAGGGTCATGTGGCCCACGGAACGAGGAGCATGGTGCCCACAGAGGCCCCTGGACGTCACAGCCTGGCTCCCGCCTTCTCTCCTTCCAGACACAGGTCCGCTCGGGGCTGCCAGGCTCTGGAGAGAAGGCCACAGGGTCCCTTCGAAAGCCCCATCGGGCAGAGGTGAGCTGGCAGGACACAGACAAGGCCCTGAGGGGCTCTGCGTGTGCAGACCTCATCCTCACTGTGGTGAGGAACAGAACCTTCCCTGTGGGGCCATCGTGAGGATGAAGCGAGACAGAACACTATGGCTGCTAGGTCAGGGCCCGGCACCTGCCCGACCTGCGGCAATCCCGAGCAGAGGGGCCTCACCGCCTCCCCAGCTGCCTGGGGCACCCCTGGCCCTGCGGTACCCCGACAGCCTCCAGCTCAGCCCCCGGCACCCCCCTCCATGAACAACTGGTGTAAATCGGGCCCGCAGAGACTCCACAGAGACCGTGGCACAGGTGTCCCCATTGTCCCGACGGGGGCAGACCAGGCCTCTGCTGGGCACACGGGGGCCCTGCAGAAATAGGTGAGCCCCCTGCACCCTCCATCCAGCACCCCCACCCCTGCCGTCCCCTAGATGTGCGGGAAGAGGGTGACGAGTGCAGACCCCCGGGCCCGGCTCCAACCCTGCGACCAGAATCTCAGGGATATGGGGCCTGCAGATAGATATGCTTAGAAATTATTTTAAAAATATAATTTAGAGTGACACACACCCACTGAGACTCAGAGTGGATTCAGACGTGGTGAGAGATGTGCCTTGCCTCCCACCCAGCACTGCTGACGTCAGGGCGGGTCATTCCCCGGGGAGGGGGGGCATCCTGCACGCTGTAGGCCGAGCAGCATCCTTGCCATGCCTCACCCCCATGCCAGGAGCCCCCCGAGCCACAGCCACAGAGGTCCCTGGGCAGAGTCGCCCTGGTGAGAGCCGCTCCCTCCTGAGGCTTGCTGTCATGGTTTCTGGGGTCTCCTGTCGCGCGTGCGCCGTGACGGGGGGGCATGTTCCCTCAGCCACACCGCTGGGCCCTGCTTCCCGTGGTCCCTCCGCCGGCCTTGGTGAACCAGATCTGGGAACCAGCCCCCCATGGCCATTAGGGCAGTCAGCTGGTTCTGCTGTTACAACCCTGGTCGCCAGCCCTGAACACACGCGGTGTGGGTCCTGGGACCTGGGTCAGCGGGCCCCACAGGCCTGGCAGCCACGCTTTCCCAGGGAACAGGAGGCGCTGATGGGACAGAGGTGGCCAGCAGGGGAGGCAGCCGGCCCTGGGTGGGGGGGGGTGTGTGTGTGTGTGTGATCCCTGCTGCTGCGGGGGGTGTGTGTGTGTGTGTGTGTGTGTGTGATCCCTGCTGCTGCGGGGCTCTGGTGGGAACGAGGTTAGGGCCGGGAGGCGCTCACTTAGGAGGATTTCCTAGAACAGGCTGTCCTGGATGGCAATAGCCTGGCTGGACCCTGCTCCCCAGCGCATCTCTACAGGCCCTTCTACAGCTTCCTGAGATGGGGCCTGGGGGAACCACGGCAGGCGGGAGGAAGCGGGGAGACTGACCCCAGGCCCTGCAAGAAAGAACAGCCCTCCGTGCTGCTGGGCAGGCCACCGGAGGCCCTGAGTGTGAATTCCCACATCCGGGCATCCCTCAGTGGTTCAGCAGACTTGCCTGCAATGCCCCTGTCTGAGGAGCTGCCGTCCAGTTAGGACACTGCTGGTATGGCCTCCACCCCTAGGTCCGAGCAGGCATCTTGCTGCTCAACACGTGTACCTCTGTGTTCCCATCCGGGCGCCAGGTCTGTGCCCCATCTGAGAAGGGCCGCCTTTACTGAGCACACAAGCCTGCAGCCCCCACTTCCTGTTCCCCGCCCCACCCTGCTCCGTCTGGCACCTGTCTAAGCACATCCTCCACCAAGTGGACCCACCTGCATGTGTATCTACTTGCTCAACACACAAGCCCATCCCAGCTCCACCGTCCAGGGCTCCCCGGCCCCAGCGCGTGCGGGCTGGCCCCCTGCGGTGTGTGCAGGCGGAGTGATGGGCGGGGGTGCGCCGCTCTGCCAAGACCAGCCATCATCTGGTGAGCGCGCGTGACGCAGGGGACGTGAGGCCCAGTGACTCTCCGCGGGGGCGTGCGGGGCACTGCGGGGGTGTGCAGCATCCCCGGCCCCACCACCGCGGTGCTGGGAGCCCCTCCCCAGAGCGGTGACAACCTGGATGTCCTGACTGGAGTCCCCTGGGGGCAGAGCGGCCCAGGTGAGGGCCCTCTGCAAGATCGTGGGCAGGGCACGCAGCTACCCCGTGCAGGACTTACAGGAGTCACCCCCACATGTGGACACTGGTGCCTGATGGGAGGTCACCGGCTGGAGGCCACGGAGCAGAGAAGTGGTGGGGCTGACTCTAACCACTGCACCTCCACCAGCCACGCTCTGCACCCCTCCCGCCACCCCGAGTTCCACAGAGGTGGACAAAGCCCCCCCCCCAACACGTGACAGGGAGAGAAGGGAGCTGCCTGCTTCACCCTGGATCATAACTGCATGTGTGGGGGGCCTACACCCCCTGCTGGAGGGCCCCTGGAGCAGCAAGAACCAAGCAGTCTGGCAGCTGAGCAGAGGGTGCCCCTTTCTGGCCCGCGTGGGTGGGTAATCAGGGAAGGCCTTGGGAGGGGGTGGCCAGGAGGAGAAAAGGCACTCCTACCTGGGCATAGAGAGGGCAAAGGCCTGAGAGGTGTGGCTGCGCGGATGCTGCCTGGGTGGGGCTGACATGGCGCCCCCCCCCCCCCCGGCCCCATAAGGGATGCTGGGGTTGGGGGGCCGTTAGCTGAGCGCTGCCCTTGTGCCCAGAGCAGAGGAAGGGAACAGTGCTCTAATCAGCTTAGCCCCCTTAATGAGCAGCTAATTGGGGGCTGTCTAGACAGGAAGCTGGAGGAAGCCAGGAGGAGGAGAAAGTGGGGGAGGGGGGAGGAGATGGGAGGGGAGGGGAGGGAGGAGGGGCAAAGGCGCAGGAGGGAGGAGAGAGAGGAGGAGAAGGGGAGGGGCGGGCAGAAGGGGGAGGGGAGGAGGAGGAAGAGGAAGAAGAGGGGGAAGAGAGGAATCCATCTTCCCACTAGGCTTGGGAGCTCCTGCGGGGCCCACACAGGACACACAGCAGGGGTCACAGCGGGGCTGGGGGGGTTACACCGAGGGTCCCACAGGAGGAAGCGAGTTTGCCATCACCCAAGGCAACCAACAGAGGCTAGAGGGGACAGATGGCCTCTGACATTCCCCTGCGCCCCGCGATTCCCCAGCACACAACAGGAGCGGGTGTGGGTTCCTCCCCCTCCCCCACGGCTGCCACTTCATGCTCAAGGCAGGAAGTTCAGACCCAGCTCCAGTCCAGTGACTCTCGAGAACATTTCCTTCCTTTAAAAAAAGTTTTTTTTCCTTTTTGAGCTTCCTGCATTGAAAGCTAGGTTTTTTACGTCCATCCCTTCTCTTTTTCTAACCCATAGACTTGAGACTATAATTTTTCCTCTCAAGGCTGCTGTGGCTACATCACAGAGGCTGTCCTCCACCTCTAGGGGTAGTATATAGCTTATACGTAGTCTTGTCAATCACAGAGCCAACGAGGAGTGCTTTCGGCTTCTCAATCAGTAAACGACAGGGCAGAAGTTAACGGTCTCCCAATATCTGCTCTACCCTTCTTCCTTAGTAGCAGAACCCTTAAATTTGAGACGGGCACATACTTGCCGAAAATAAGATGACATTTCCCAGAGTCCCTTGGGGCAGAGTGTGGCCATAGGACCAACTCAGGGGCATAGAGATCAGCAAAGGAGGTAAGTGCATCTTCTGAGAATTATTCTTAAAGAGCGAGGACATGCTCATACTTGACCCTTCTTTCCTCCTGGCTGGAAAGTAGACCTGATGGCTGGAGCTCCAGCAGTTGTCTTGGACCACGAGGTGGGAAAGAAAACCATATTCACTGGAGCGTAAGGCAGGAGCCTAAGTCCTGCACAACATCCATGTCCAGGGGTGCTGATGGCTGAATGTTTACTTTCAGGAGAAATGTCCTGTCCTTTTGGGTTTTCTGTTTCTCACAATCAACTTAAAGCTTATTAAATACAGGATTTTTATAGAGGCAAACCTGACAGAAACGGGGAATGCACAGAGAGAGCCACAGAGACACCGCGACCCATAAATTAGGGTCTATAATAAATAGATCCTCCCAAAGTACCAGCTCTGAGAGCCACCGCAGTGGAAGAGGGAGGACCCTTGGGGCTCGCGTGTACAACCAGATGAGTTGGAGACTGACTCGTAGAGATGGGAATTGTATAAAGACACAAACAATGAACTGTGTCCTGGGCACTTACCATGTGCCAGAGAGTTGCTTTAGGCACATCCTACCATTTCCTCCTTCCAACTCCAGGAGAGAACAGTTAGCTCATCAATCCCATTTGGGACATAAGGAAACTGGGGCTCAGAGAAGTCAAGTCACCTGCCCAGTTACACAGCCCCCACAGCGAGCCAGTGGCAGGGCTGGATTTCAGACCCCAGTCTCTCTTCCGTCTAAACCTGCTCTCTTAACTGAAATGTTAACACTGCTTTCCAGGAATCCTGGAGGTATGACAGTCTGAACAGAGTTTCATAGGAAAGCTGGCCCTTGGGGGCTAGGGAGGAGGGACAAAGGGGGAAGACACAAGCAAACCACTCCTAAGATTTACTGGGTGGGTATTACGCGCCAGGTCTGTTTCAGGGACACCGAATGCATTAACTCAATCCCCAAACCAACCTCAGAGGGGCAGTGCATGTATTAACAACCCCATTTCACAGACGAAGAAACAGGCTCAGAGAAGTGGGTTCCCCAGAGGCTGTACGGGCCGGTGCACCCGAGTCCAGGTCGGCAACCCCTGGCTAATCCGTGGGGTGAACCCCTGATAAGGGCTAAGGGTCTGGACAGTGTGATGCTTCCGAAATCTGGGGCACAGATCCCGCTGAAGATCTAAGAGTCGCCAGGGACGCCGTGCCCAGGGTAAGGCAGGCGCGTCGGCCGCCCTGCGCACCAGTTCGCGAGCATCCCCGAGGCCGGCCCGCTGCAGAGCAGAACCTCGGACGCCTCGGAGGGGAATCGCGGTGGAGACGGGGACCCCACGGGGCGGGGGGAGTCTTTGGAGGAGGCCCGTGGGGAGCGAGCGCTGCACAGAAGGGCGCCGATGGAAACGCCACCCCCGCAGAACAGGACCCCGATCTGGGGAGGGCCAATGAAGACAGAAGCGCGAGGACACGATCTCCCCGGAAAGGACACCGAGGGAAAAGCGACGGGGCTCGGAGAGAACTGGACTCACACGCGCGAAGACCCCGCGGGGATGAGAATCCCCTGAGAACACGACAGCCTCTAGCTAAGGGTCTGAGGCCGACCCCGGGAAGAAGCGCCCTGCCCTGCTGATCAGAAGCGCTACCGAGTCCATACTGGAACGCCGCGATGAACCCCACGGGGATGAGGCCTTACCGGGCAGAGGGCAGGAAAGTCGCCCGAGGGACAGTCTCCGCTCACCCTGGCCTCAGCGGAACCAAAAAGCTCGGAAACGAGAGCCCGGACTTGCAGCGACGAACACCCCCCCCCCGCGACTACAATTCCCAGGAGGCTCCGCGGCTCCAGCCCCCCCACCCCCAGGTTCCCGCACCCTGGGAGCCCGCGCAGTGCCTACCGGGATATGTAGTCCCAGCCGCGGCAACCCCACCCCGACCCGGAGGCCGGCTCCGCCCCCACCGCCAGGCCCACCTCCTTCCATGTCTTCAGTCCAGTTGCGGCTGCTACTCGTGGGAGAGCTGGGCGAGGTGTAGTAGTCGCCGCCGGGGCTCGTGTCCACGTCTTCCTCCATCGAGCCCGATTTGTGCCGCTTGCTCCTAAGGAGTGAGGGAAGGAGAGCGCAGGCCGGTTACCACGGAGACTCGAGGGTGTGGGGCAGGCTGCGTAACTTCCGGTCCCTAGAGGGCAGGGCGAGCAGGGTGCTATCGCGAGACGCGGCGGGAAGCCGCGGGCTCTCAGCGGGTGGCGTGAACGCCCGTCTCGACCTGCCCATTGCTCCGATGGGACGCGTGGGGCCGCAGGCGGCAGCTAGCGGGCTGCGGACTAAGACCCCACGGGCCTGGCTCATCACGGGGCCTCCCGTAACCCTCCGAACACCCGGGTAGGGCTACGGCCCCATTTTCCAGATGGGGAAACCCAAGCAACCACGGTGTGACCAGCTCAAGGTTACACAGCGTATCGCAGCGAGAACCAGTGTCCACCTTCTCGTGGACTCTCCAGGGCTGGGCTCACAGGACTCAAGGCTGCGGGAACGCTGACTGGGGTGCCAGGGCTGGGGACAGCAGCGCTCGGGGCTGGGTTTTGAAGGATCAGTAGGAGTTTATCAAGTGGACCTTGAAAGCAGGCACTGCAGGGAGAGGAATGGACCACCGGGGCCAGAGGGACGTAGGGGAGGGGTCGTTCAAGGCCCCGAGGCGGGGGCCGGGGCACGTACCCGCTGGAGGAAGTGCTGGGTAGCGTTCTTCTCATGCCTGTGCTGGCCGGATTCAGGTCGTAGGCCAGGTGTCCCTGCAGCTCCCCCAGGGAGAAGTTGGGTCCTGTTCCAGTCACCACGGGGGCTGCAGAGGGCAGGAGCGAGCAGAGTGAGAGAGGGCGCAAGGTCCAGGGGTGCAGTGTGCCCTGGAGGGTGCGGAGAGCCATCTGGGGGCCGGCTGGTGCGAAAGGGAACCCCTTCCCTGATGGGCCTGGTTCCTAATTTGGCTGAAACTGTCCTGTTCTATGGATCAGAAGACCAAAGCCCGCAAGAGAGCTGGTTCACACTGTGAGGCAGAGGCAAAGCCGGAGGCCAAGCTTGCCCGTGCTCCCTGAGGCCAGGCTCTGCTGATGGGGACAGGGAGGGTGACGGTCAGAGGGACGGTCAGGGTGAAGGCCGGACAGTGCCCACACCTCCCTGGGGTGGAACTCCCTTGGGGGTGTCAGGGGAATGGGTCCCCAGCAGGTCCATTAGGAGCGTAAGGGAACGGGAGGCAAAGAGAGGAGGGGGTGGGGCCCTTTGGGGTCTCCTCCTGGAGGGGTCGGGAGGCCCCAGGAAGGGACACGGGCAGAAGGTTTTCCAGCACCCTCCATCCACCGTGTGCAGTCTGTTTCCTGGGGAGGAGCATGGTACCCTGACCCTTGGTTCTAGGAAGGGCCTGGATGCCGCCCTAACTAGGGACCTTGGCTTGGTGACAGAGGGGAGCAGGGCAGGGTGAGGGGCTCCTCGCCTCTCCCTGAGACCCTTTTCCTCTCAGAGCCTCCCCTCCCAAAGCCCCTTCTCCCTCTCCATTGCCCCTTCCCTGTGGGAGTCCCTCCCCTCACTGGATCCGGGCACAGGGTGGGCGGGGACACTCACTCCGGGACACTTGGATGAGCTCGGTGACACTGAACACACCGGAGGTGACGAAGCTCTCCTGGAAATCCGTGGTGTCTGGAACAGGGAGAAAATGGGGCTCACTGGGTCTGTTTCCTTCTTCGACACCCTGGGCTACCCACACTCCGGGGGCTGGAGTGGTCACCCTGTCCACCCCCTGCAAGTCTGTGGCAGGACGGCGGTAGAGGCCGCACCCGGGTTCAAGTCGCGGCCCTGCTGCCCGGATCTGATCTTGGGCAAGTCACTTCCCATCCCTGAGCCTCCCTGCTCCCTAATCTCGGAAACGGAGGCCACGTACCCTGTCATCTGGGCAGCTGAGAGATATGAATCAACTGCCCAGGAGGGGCTGGCTTGCTTCCTGCGTCACTCCTTACACCATGCAATGCTGCAGCTTCTTATCCTTCCCCCTCCAGACTGGGAGCTCTGTGATGATGGGGTTCCGTGTGCCCAGATCCCAGTGTCCCTAGGGCCCAGACCAGAGCCTGGCCAACAGCAGCGGCTCAGAACCACAGGCTGGATGGAGGGCCCCCCTGCAGCAGTTAAAATCCCCAGTGTCCCCAGAACCACTCCTAGTGTCAGAGGGAAGAGAGACCCTTCTCTCTGGTGTGGGGTGGCCGGGACCCGTTTTATGGATTTGGAAACAGGTTGGCTCCAAGAGGGCGGGAGCCCTGGCTGACCTCAGACAGCTGGGAGCTGGCCTCCTGTGCCCCCAGAGGCCCACACAGGCAGGATTCACTTACTCAACAAGCATTTACCAAGTGCCTCTAGTGTCCAGTTCTGAGCTGGGCGCTGCAGACACTGTGGGAATGAGGCAGACACAGCGGCTGCCCTCCTGGGACTCACTGTCCAGTGTGGGCAGTGGACACGTGACATCAATAAGACACAAAACCCTGTACATGAACGCACATAGGGGCGTGATTTACAACAGCCCAAACTGGAAACAACCCATCAGCAGATGAACGGATACACAAAACATGGTCCATCCACGCACGGGGGCGTCCCGTGGCCACGAGCAGGAGCCAGGCGCCCACACGCGCGGCCCCGGGGACGGACCCCGAGCCCACGACACTCAGAGAAGGAACCAGACACAGAAGGCCACACGGGGTGTGAGTCCACGTGGGTGACACGTCCGGAACGGGCTCATCCGCGGACGGGAAGGGGGCGTGTGGGGGCCAGGGGCTGGGGGCAGGGATGGGGGTGACGGCTGATGGGGACGGGGTTTCCTTTGGGGGAGAGGGAATGTTCTGGAACTGGATAGAGGTGGTGGTTGCACAACAGTATGAATGTACTTAATGCCACTAACTGTACATTTGATGTTCTGTGAATTTAACCACAATAAAAAATATTTAAAATCATGAAGTCAAATGCGCCAACGTGTCAGGCAGTGATAGGCAGGCAGGGTTAGGGGAGCCTGCTGGAAAGGTAACCTACTTCACGCGAAGGACCCTCGGAAGGCCTTGCTGTGGGTGACATTTTACCAAGACCTTCAGGTAGGGGTGGATAAGAGGAGTGGATGCATTAAAATTTGGGAAATGGCAAGGACAGCAAGTGTTGGTTGCTGTGACTGGGGTGATCTTAAACGTGGTGTTTTGCTGCCTCCCTGAGGGCCACGATATTCCCACTGGTGGCCCATGCAAAGGCCCTGGGGTTGGAGGCCAACAGGGCTGGAGTGAAAGGAGCCAGGGAGGGCTGTCAGAGCAGGGTCAGGACCAGCAGGTGGGCAGCGCGAGGCTCCTTGGGGAGGCGAGAGCAGTTCTTCGCCAGGCCCCCAGGGGGCAGCATGGGCCACAGGGAGCTGACCTTGGTGCCCGGTTTCCCCAGCTGTGGGAGATCCAAGGCCCGGCCAGTCCAGAAACTGCAGCCTCCCTGGTTATGAGCTTTGTGAACACCATTTGTTGTGCAATTATTATATGCCCAGCCCCATGCTGGGGGGCTCTGGGCCACAACATCCCTGGGAGGACAGGGTGATGGCCCCCCAGTGTCCAGGGGAAGTGGCCATGGCCATTTCCTGCCACCCAGATGGCCAGCTGGTGTCAGCACGCCCCTCCGCCTTCCCCCCCCACCGGGGTTTCCTGTTTGTGCAGCACTCGCCCAGCTCCATCTCCAGGGGACTCCCTGGCGGGTGGGAGGAAGCGCTTTCCCCCCCGCCAGACGCTGGAGCTCCCCACGGGACCAGGCCAAGCACCGCTGCCCCCGCCTGCCTTGAACATCTGGCTTGGAGGCAGGCGCCTGGAGATCACAGGAGGCCAAGGAGGACTCAGGGTCACAGACGGCCAGTGGTGAGCAGCCTGAGGGCCCGTGAACCTCCTGGAATCGCCCGGCCTCCCTGTGCTGGTCCTTCCTACGGGGAGGTCCTCACCCACTTGCTTTTTCTTCCATTCTTCCTTCCTCCCTTTTCGTCTCTCCTCCCTCCTCACCCCTGCTATACCATCTCTCTAGTTTCTCTTTTTCTCTCTGCTTCATCTCTCCCTCTCTCCTTTTTTGCTTTCTGCAAATATTTATTGAACACTTATTATGGACCAGGTCCTATCCTAGGCACTGAGGACCCAATGGTGATCAGGACAGACAAAAGCCTCTGCCCTCAAGGAGGGGACGTTGCATTCGGAGAGATAAACACATGTGCAGTCGCTAAGCAACTAAGCAAATGCATATGCAATCACTAACTTCCTCAGAAGGAAATAAAACAGAAGGTGGCCACTGAGAGTGGCTAAGGCTGCTTGAGATCAGAAGATCTCTCTGGGAGGGAAGCATGTGAGCTGAGACCTGGGAGATCCAAAGAGAGAGAGAGAGAGAGAGAGAGCAGTCAGCTGTCCAACTAGAGAGCAAAGCACATGCAAAGGCCCTGAGCCGGGGACTGGGCCTGGACTGTTAGAGGAACAGCTAGGAACCCATGTGGCTGGAGCAGAGAGTGAGGGAGAGACAGGGTGGAGGGGAGGGCAGGGAAGGCACAGGGACAGATCCTGAAGGGCCCTGGGGGTCAGAGGAGGACTTTTACCCCAAGGGAGGTGGGAACCCTGGAGGGCTCTGAGCAGAGGAAGGCAGGACCTGACTCAGGTGCTCACAGGCACTCTCTGGCTACTTTAGGGAGGACAGACTGGGGAGGGTGGGGGCAGAAGCCAGGGGACCAGGGTGGAGGCAACTGCTCTGGTCCAGGAGGGTGATTATGGGGGCAGCCCAGGGCAGAAGCAGGGCCTCTGCAGCTTCTGCATTCTTTCTGTTCTCCGGGGCTCTGCTCCCAGCCTTGCCTGAGGCCGACTCTCTCACTTCCCACCAACGTAGAAGTGACTCGCCCTGCTCATCCACTGAATGTCCCATGGGATTGCAGGGACCCCTGGGGCCCCACCTGTGGGGTGAGCACTTCAGTGCCCGGATGCTGGGAGCTGAGGGTTGTGGGCTCCAACCCCAGCTTCCTGGGTGCCCCTGGGAAGGCCCCTTAA
Organism: Callorhinus ursinus; assembly: GCF_003265705.2. Lineage (NCBI taxonomy): Eukaryota > Metazoa > Chordata > Mammalia > Carnivora > Otariidae > Callorhinus > Callorhinus ursinus. The sequence goes on from NW_027397139.1 coordinate 2,536,802, forward strand.
CCTCTCTGAGCCTTGGCTTTGTCATCTACACAATGGAATAACAGTAGCACCTGTTCATGGCATGGCTGTGATGAACGAATCCACTAATCTCTGGGGTGCCCACACAGGGCCACGCAGAGCACACAGGGTCCCCCCCTCCTTCAGCATCCCCAGACTCACCCAGTGTGATAGGCTTGCTGTCCTCCTGGTCGGAGCCCATCCCTGCCCGGGGACTGCCGCTCTGCTCCGCATCTGTAGAGGGAAGGAGGAGGGGGTGGTGACATTGCAGGGAACCCCACCCCAGGGGGAGAGGAGACACCCACGCTGGGGCCAGGCTGGGCAGTGCCGTGGAGAAGCAGCCCCCAACGCGCCCAGGCCCCGGGGTCTCCACTTGGCCCCTTCCCTTGGCCGCTGCCCCACAGGGTCATGGGCATCTGGCAGGACCCGCACGTGGCAGAGCCTGTGTGCAGGGGCTGACTCAGTCACAGGCTGGAGATCTTCCCCTCCCTGAGCCTGTTCCCTCATCTATGAAATGAAGGTAGCTTGCTTACTAACTCGTGAGGGTAACTCATTCATCCTGCCTTAACCCTGGGAGGCAGGAGCCACCATTATGCCCATTTTACAGATGGGGAAACTGAGGGCCAAAGAGACGAGTCCTTGAGCCCTCAGGCCCCCTCCGCTCGGCCTCTGCCCTCAAAGTCCTGGGGGTCCAGCACTTGGTCTTGGGTTGTCACGCACGGCGCCCAGGAGGGGGCGGAGGGGCGTCCCCCTGCAGCTTCTATACTGCCACCCACCCGCCTGGCTTGGGGGCTCCCTCCCACCCTGGCGCCCGCCTCTCCATCTTATCTAAAAATAATCAGGCTCCTTGGCAGACGGGCGAAGCAGACAGACGCTGAGCTCAGCATTATCAGCTCTGGCGTCCTGGATGGCGAGCAGCGCCAACCCCCCTCCCGCAACCCCCTCCATGTCCGATGCACGGGTGTGGGGGGGGGCCCATGGCCAAGCCCAGCCAGATGGAACCCCTGGCCCTGAGTTGTCTCTCAGGTCAAAGACCAAGGTGGTGCGAATCACCATCAAAGGCCAAAGGAAGAGAATCAGCCCCTTCCACCTGCCACATCCCAAAGCCAGACATAATCGCTGTGTGACATCAGGCATGTTGCTGAACTGTTCTGAGCCTCAGTTCGCTCCTTCAAATGGGTGCAAGCACCACCAAGGGGTGGTAAAGAGATGATACCAAGAACTGGACACCTGGGGATGTCCTTCACGTCATTATTATCGTTGGTGTTATGTATGTTTAAATCCCGAAGATGACCGTCAACGTGGCGCTTTATTGTTCCCATTTGAGACGTTCCCTAAAATCCTTGAGAGAGCCACACATCTGGCATCGTTATTGGATCCACCTTATGGACAAGGAAAACGGAGGCTGAAACAATGAAGAGGGGCCTACCCCACGGCACACTTGCACCCTCCCTCAGGAGGGTGATTTTCTGCTAGTTTGCACCGGCGTCCAGACATCCACCACGTGGCTGTGCGTGACACGACTGGCTTCTGGGCTCAGATGCCTGGGTTCCCATCCCAGCTCCAGGAGCCTCGGTGGTGATGGGCCCCCAGCAAGCCCGGGAGGCTGTGGAGGTAATGTGCTGATGCCTCCTAGAACAGCCACGAGCCCTCGCCCTTTGCCCTGTGGCTTTGCACACACTGTGTGTTGAGCACCTCCTGGCCGCCAAGATTGAGGATGCCCTAAACAGCGCCAGAGCGAGGACCCGTGCCTCAGTTTCCCCACCCACAGCACGAGTGGATGGGGGCAGCTCCAGTCGTGACCGACTGGGCTGGGCACGGCTGGGCAGCAGCCGAGGGGAGTGTGCCCGGCTCGGCCCCACGCCCTGTGGCTGCTCCCGGGCTGGGCAGCCAGCGGCCCCTTGGCGCTGGCCACTCCTGCTTGGATGACCACGCGGCTGGGCACGGGTGGCCCCTGCGTTGGGAAGAGCCCAGCCCGGGCAGCTGGCCGTTGGGCTGCAGGCCTCGGGCACAGGACCCTCTCGTGGAACCGGCGCCCACACGGACTCAGCAGGAAGCAGTGCCTAGCTGGCCCGCGGGTGCTGCCCCAGGAAGGGGGCGTGTCCCCCGGGCACCGCCTGCGTGCTGGCGCTCGGCAATCAGGGCCACAGGGCCGCGGGCCTCACCTCTCCCTGTGCCTCTCTCTCCTCATCCGGGAAGTGGGCACAACGACAGCACCTCTCTCAGAGGTAGTTCTGAACCGAGAAGGTGACAACGGATGCAACACGCTGCCCCACAGGGTGGGCGGCTCACCATCAGCACTTCACCAATCGGAGGGGGGCACTTCATCACTCTCCGTGCGACTTCCCTTGTTTCCGTCCCGGGTGCTGGTACTTTGCACCCACTGAGAGCGAGGGCCCTGGGCTAAGCCTGGCTCCTGCTGGGGGCCCTTATCCCCTCTCGCTCATTCACTCCGTGACCTTGGCCAGCGGCCATGCCACCTCTCTGAGCCTCAGCTCCCTCGGAGTAAAACGGGGAAGATAGCAAAACCCACCCCCCGGCTTTGATAGGGCACCAAAGCGGCTAATAATACGTGTAAAAGGGTTGGCATGTACCAACATTCAAAAAATGGTAGGCTTGGGGAGCGGCTGAAAACAACATTGTGTTCTTAATTTCGGTCTCTAATTGTCCGTTGCTTGCACGGAGAACGGCCGGCGGCTGGGTTTTTTGTGTCAGTCTTGGATTCTGCAACCCCACTGAACTCACTCAGTAGTTCTAGGGGATGTTTACGTTTGTATAGATTCCTTGGAACTTTCTTAGCAGGCCATCACGTACTTTGCAAATAGGGGCAGCTTTATTCCTTCTTTCTCATCTGTATGCCTCTGATTTCCTTTTCTTGCCTGATTGCTCTGGCGAGGACCTCCAGCACAACACTGAACACAAGGGCTGAGAGCAAGTGTCCCTTCCTGCTTCCGATCTTGGGGGGAACTCACTCAGTCTCTCACCACTGAGTGCAAAGGTAGCCGTGGCTCTCTGCTGACCCCCTTCACTGGGCTGAAGCTTTTTTTAAATATAGTCCCCTTTTTTTCTTCTATACTCCCCAAGCTTTTCTTTTTTAAATTAAATAAGTGTAGTTTCTAAAAAAAATGATGCTGTAATTATATGCTATCTCATTAAATTTTTTTAAATTTGGTTTTTAAATTGTGCTTAAATATACATAGCATAAATTTTACCATTTAACCATTTCTAAGTGCACAGCTCAGCGGCATGAAGCCCACTCACCCGGTCCTGAGACCACCCCCACCCTGTCTCCAGAACGTTCCATCTCCCCACACGGAGACTCTGTCCCCACCCCCTGCCCCAGCCCCGGCTCCCACCCTCTCCTGTGTGGACGGGACTCCTCTGGGGACCTCCTGGGACTGGGGTCCTGCGGGACGTGTCCTTCTGGGTCTGGCTCCTCTCACTGAGCCCGGTGTCCTCGGGGTCCCTCCACGTCGTGGCAGGTGTCAAGATGTCCTTCCTTTTAATTATGCCATCTTATTTTTAATTACCTCTCAGCTTCGGCATATTTCTCGTCCATCTGCTGACCATTTGCCTGTCACTTGGCTCCTGAAAACTCCCACCTTCTTGAGCTGTCCAGTATGGGAGCCACTAGGCACATGTGACTCGAAATTTACATCCGCTAAACTGAAATTAAGTTAGAATCTCAGGACTTCAGTGGCACTGGTCATCTCTCAATCCTCAAGAGCCCACAAGACTGGTGGTGACTGAATTGGACGGTGCCGAATATCACCATCTGCATAGAAAGTTCCACTGGGCTGAGGGCCTGTGGATGTTTCTATGAAAACTTGGGAGTGCGTGGGCACAGGTAATCCCCTCCTCCTCTCATCTACGTAGACAGCCAGCCCTAAAATGCACCTTCCTCTGGTCTGAACAGATGTACCCAGAGTGGATAATGCCTAAAGGATGGCTAATGTCCAATGCCCCACGATGCCCCACGATGCCCCAGGCCCCAGGCCATCAGCTTTCATTTGCCAAGTTTCACTGTGTGAAGAGCTTCATGGCACCATCTGATTCAACCAACCCAACTGATGAGTTTGGTAAACTGAGGCCCACCTCAGAAAGTCTGTATCCCAAAGCTGATGTCAAGTCAAAGAAGTTGCGTGCCTAGCACAGAGTAACGTCACTGGGGTGATCTTGCCCCTCAGGACAATATCTGGGGACGTCTGTAGGTCGTCACGACGGGGGGTGCTCCTGGCACTGAGTGGGTGGGGTCACGGGTGCTGTTCAGCGCCCCCCCCCCCCCCGCCCAGGACGCCCCCACAGAGAGCGACCCGGCCCAGCGTCTGCAGTGCCAAGTGGGGAGACCCTGGTCTGGACCCATCCACTTTCAGTGGGGGTGAAACCGGTTCCTGGGGAGGGTATGGAGGATCTAAAGATTTTACTCTTTCGTGTATAACACATCAATATAGATACAGCACATAAACAGACATATACCTGTGATATTAAAACTTCACGGGGCAGAGGGATTAAAGAAAAAAATGTCTATAAAGGATCTGTTGGTGAGGCAATAATTAAAAGGGGGGGTACATTTTGTACCCTAGTGAATTTTTAAAGGACTGTAAAAGGAGAAAGGAGAGTATGTGACAGAAACCGTATGAGACCTGCCAGGTCTTAAATATTGACCATCTGGGCCTTTACTGAAAGTCGGCTGACTTCCAGCTGCATGTCGTCCGGCAAGTTCTTGACATCTCCGAGCATCCTTTTTCTTCATCCATAAATCGGATGCAAACCACACTGCCCTTATTCCTTTTGAAGGGAACTGATTGCTGAGCACCTCCTGGGGGGCCCAGCAGTGACCAAGATGGACAAAAGGCCTTGCCCTCATGGCACTCACGTTCTAATGGGGGAGCGACAGGCGATGACCAAGTAAGCAAATAAATGAGGAGGAGAACCTCAGGCTGTGCCAAGTGCAAGGGAGGCTAAACCACCGGGAGACGTGGGTGGCAGCTCCTGGAGGGTGCGGGGCTCAAGCTGGAGCTCCTGGGCGGGTTGGTAAGGCCCCTCCATGTGAAATGGTCCATTCCAATAGTTGATACTTAGTGAGTCGTTTCTTTGACTAGACTGGTCCGCAAGTTTCACCTCCACTGACTTATTTAATCTTCAAAACTCCCCCAGGAGGACAACACGGATGGAGCTAGAGAGTATAACACTCTGAGGGAAGTAAGTCAGTCAGAGAAAGGCAAATATCATATGATCTCACTTATTCGTGGAATTGAAGGAATAAAATAAACAAGCGGGGGGGGTGGTGCAGAAAGAGAGACAAGGCAGAAAACAGACTCTTGACTATAGAGCACGAACAGGTGGTCACCAGAGGGGGGGGGGGGGGGGGGGGGGGACACAGGTGAAGGGGATTAATGAGCACACTGATCAGGACAAGCACTGAGTCACGTCTGGGACCACTGAACCACTATATATTGTACCCCTGAAACTCATCCAACACACTATGTTAACTAGATTGGAATTAAAATTAGAAACTTACTTAAAAAGCTTACCCTGACTTAAAAAACAAACAAACCAAAAACCTCCCCCAGCAGGGACATTCAATTCTCGTCCCCATCTGCCAGATAGGGAAACCGAGGCACAAGCTGGGCAGCAGCATATTCAGCCAATGGCGATGGGCCTGGAATCAGGCTTCCCATCGACTCCTGTGCTGCTGACAGAGGTGAGGCCCAGCAGGGTCCAGGATCCCTCTTTTGGTAGTTTGGGGTGATGTCCGGCGTCTGGACCCTGTTCTCTGACTAGTCAGCTAAAGCCCCTCCGGCTGGGGTCCCCTATTCCTCTGCCCCTGCCAAAGGCCCCTTGTGCCATTAACTGTGGTGCTGGGGATGGCGAGGGGCAGCAGAAATCCTTTGTGCCTCCCTGCTCCGTCTCTGCCGACAAACACCCCATCTCAGCAGAGCCCCCGACCCTACCGTACAGGCCAGTGATACCTGCCCTGCACGGACGGCACCCCACGCGCCAGATGTCAGGCGATGCGTCTGACAATCTGCTCTGACACCCTGGAGCAGCCCTTGATGGAGTTACCCAGAGAGGGCAAGTAAGTTACCCAAGGCCACACAGCAAGGAAAGCTGACCGGTTTTATCTGCTCCCCTCTTAGAAACATATATAAGTGAACATCTTGTGGGATTTCAGACCACGTCCACTGCCAGCTTTAAAACGCTGTTTGCTTGCTTTTGAGTTTCCTCGGGACCTGGTGGACTCCTCCGCCCCGCCCCCACGCCCTGAACATGCCGTTCCTGCAGCCCACCTCGGACCAGGCATTCCCACTTGGCACTCGGTGCTGCTCAGAAGGTATTCTCCACACGAGGAACACACAGACATGCCTCCTGGGTAAAAACTGAAGCAGGACGTGGCCGCCCGTGACCTGTGCTTGCGGTTCCAGACCTGCCCGAGCGCGGGCGTCACGGTCAAAAAGTGCGGGCCTCTCGGCATCTGGGAGCAGCTGTGGGCTTTGCAGAGCCTTTAAAACACACTGAGGGCTTGAGGGAGGGCCGGCAGCTCCCGTGCCCGTCTGATCGCGCCGTGGACCCTGGCCCTGAGTCCCGGCCCTGGCACAGCCCGGTGTGTGACTTCGCACTGGTCAAGTCTCCCCGCTCCGAGGCTCGGTTTCCCCATCTGTAAAGCGAACATTCTCTAGAGTTGCCTTCCTTTACGGGTGTGAGGTTGAAATCTGAGGCGCTCTGGGAGAGGAAGGGCCCATCGCAGATAAGGGGATAAATACCATTTTGGTGACAGCGTTTTTCCAAACTCAGAATTTAAATGAACTTATTAGAGAGAGAGAGAAAAAAAAAGAAGAATTTCAATGAATTTAGTCCTTCCTCTGCCAACTGCCCTCCAGGGCTCCCCTTTCCCGCAGCCCCCCAGGCCCTGCAAGACCTGCCCCGTCCCCTCCCCGCCCTCCCCTCCTCCTCGCCCCTGTCGCCCACTCCGCTCCAGCCACACGGGCCTCTGGCTGCTCTTCCAATACACCAGGCAGCCACTGCCCTCAGGACCTTTGCACAGGCTGCACCCGCTGCCTGGAACTCTTGTTCCCTCAGCATCTACATGGCCAACACTCTCCCATCATCCTGGGACCTTCCTCAAAGGCTTCCTTCTCTTTGAGGCACACAAGGCTCCTTAGCACCTGAACGAAGCATAGTTAACCACACACATGTGCGTATAAGCAACACTCGGGCTGTTGACTACAGGTGTATGGCAAGTGACTCCCTGCGCTGGCCCGGACCCAGTTGTCCCGACTTTCCAGGTCCGTGGGGTGTTCATGTGTAGCCAGGACGTCACCACCTCCTGTAGCCTTTTGCTCAAACAAGCACATGATCGTGGTGACAATAGAAATGTAAACTGGATCCCACTGACGGAGTGTACAAACTGTTCTTTCCTGTCCATGGCCATGAGCCCAAATTTGGTCTGTCCCAGCCCATGACAAAGGCGCCGCCGGGCCTCCGGTCCCGCCCTTCCCGCCGGGGAGCACCCACCCCTTTGCACCAGACAACTCCCTTCATCCTGGTGGCTCAAACTTCCGCCGCTCTTAACCGGGAGATCAACGCACCACCAGACGTTGACCTCACAGATGTTTAGTGATCACCTACTACTCGCCAGGCATTGGGGGGGATGGCAGAGTGCCAAGGGAGGGGGGGATAGACAGGAAGTGAACACACAGAAGAAGACAGAGATAATTTTGCACGGTTCTACGTTCCAGCGAGGCCAGAAAGCTGGGTGAGGGGACAGAGAGCGGCTCTGGGGGAGACTTTCGACACAGACGTCAGGCGGGGCCTCTCTGAGGGGGCCTTAGCAACGGGGTCCTAGGAGCTGGGCAGAGGCACAGCAAGTGCCAAGGCCCTGGGGCAGGAATAAACAAAGGATGTCTGAGGACCGGAGACAGGCCATGTGGCTCCAACCTGGTGAGCAAAGGGGAGACAGCTGGGCCACTCCGGCCACGTGGCTGCCGTGAGAAGCTCAGGCCTGATTCTCGAGCACCATGCGGAGTGACATGACTCCAGCTCTGGTAGGTTCAACAGCACCACTGGCCAGGAGGCTGCACAGAATCTGGAAGCCCGGCGCATGGTGGTGGGAACATGAGATGGGGCGGCCGCCGAGGAGGCCGCTTCCTCGGAAAGTTAAACACAGGGTCCCCACGTGACCCAGCAGTTCCACTCCTGCGTATCTACCCCAGAGAGGTGAAAGCACGGACTCCCCACAGATACTCGCACCCCTGTGGGTAGGGCCACCACAGACGGACGCCACCCCAGTGTCCCTCAGCGTGTGAAGGATATACACGGTGCGGTCCGTCCACACACTGCAACAAGATCCAGGCTTAGAAAGGAAGGACCCTGACACCTGCCACGACGCAGAGGTACCCCCGAGGACACCGGGCTCAGTGAGAGAGGCCAGACCCAGAAGGACACATCCCGCGGGAGGACCCCACTCCCAGGAGGTCCCCAGAGGAGTCCCGTCCACACAGACAGACAGACAGGAGAGGGTGGGAGCCGGGGCTGGGGCAGGGGGTGGGGAGTCCGTGCTTCGTGGGGACAGAGTCTCCGTGTGGGGAGACGGAACGTTCTGGAGACGGAAGGTGGGGGTGGCTGCAGGACCGTGTGAGTGTGCTTCATGCCGCTGAGCTGTGTGCTTAGAGACGGTTAAGATGGTGACTAACACAACATAATAAAATTAAAAACATTTTAAAAAAAAGATGGTACATCTTACATTATATGTTTTTTTAACCACAAGAAAACACACACGCGTTAAAAAAAAAAAAAAAGTCTCTGGCTGCTGGGTGAATTCTAGAATCTTGGGGGCTGGGAGACCAGGGAGGTGGCACGGGCAGGTGTCCCAGGGACTTACCAGCCCGGCCCAGGGTGATGGCCTGGGAACGGACAGAGGGGTCATCGTTAATTTCTCGTTGGGATGCAGAAAGGACAGGACCTGATGAAATCATAGTGACACTTCTTTAAAACCTGGCAGGACACGGGAGAGCCTGGGGTTCCTGCCCGGGCCCTGCAGCATGTCTGCGGGGCCGGCATGGGATGCCCGGGGAGCGAGTGAGCCGGATTTACGTTCCAACCTTAGCGGGCGTCCAAATGTAGCTGGCTTTGCCGGGCTGCCACGTCTGCCTCCCAACACCAGCCAGCGAGAGAGGAAACCAAAGCCAGGCCCTGGAATTCCCAGCTCCCGAGTGTCACCAGCCATTTTTAAACATTAGCCAGCTCAGGTTCAACTTTCTCTGTCCTGGAAGGCCATGCCGTACACACGACCCTGGCCTTTGTCCTCCTCGTTGCTGCCATGCGCCTTCCCTGCCCCCCACCCCCTCAGGCAAGCTCCAGCCACCTTCCCAGGCCCAGTTCTAAGATCTCCTTCTCCAGAACACCCTCTCCCTTGGCCCCTTGGCCAAACCCCCATCACACCGGACTGAGTCTGGGTCCGTAAATATATGAAATTCCAAAGTCCTCCCCATGGCCCCCAGGACCCTGCCTAAACTGGACGCCCTGCCCTCCCCTCCTCCTTCTCTCCCCTTATTCACTCTGCTGCAGACACACACACACACACACACCTCCCCACTGGTCCTCCGACACACCAGGCCCAGTGCTGCCCCAGGGCCTTTGCATAGGCTGTACCAGCTACCTGGAATGCCTTTCCTGTAAATGGCTGCCTGGCTCATCCCCTCACTTTACTCAGGTCTCTGCTCAAATGTGGTTTATGTGTCCACAGCCCCAGGGCACGGGATCTGGGCTTGACGTTGGAGAAGTTCGGGAATCCACTTCTCTGTGTCCCTCCCAAGATGTGTGACAACAGACTCCCATGTATGTCCAGTTATGTGACAACCAGCTTCATGTCCCTGAGCCTCCACCCCCATCGCATACTAGCGTCTGCGCAAATCCAAGCAGAAGACGAAACTGTGATTCTTTTATTCAGCGCACTCACTGAGCACCTACTGTGTACCAGACCCTGTTCTAGGCCCTGGGGACACAGCAATGAACAAAACAGACCCGAAGTCCTGCCCCACGAGGTTCACGGTCAAGGGTTTTGTCCCTGGCATTCCAAGGAGGGCCGGGGCTCGAATCACAGAAGGAGGGCTTCAGGCTAAACTGACCTTGGACTTCACTGGGAGCGTGGCAGCAACAGCAGACCGCCCTGAGCTGCAAGGAACTCCCCCACAAACCCGGGCTCCCCCTGCAGCGCCCCCAGGGGCGCGGAACACAGACCCCCAAACCCAGGAACGACGGCGAGGACAACGACCAGCTGTGTGACCTCCACAGAAGTACTTTCCCTCTCTGAGCCCCCACATCTCCCTACAGAGGATCCCAAACCCCCTCTCCAAGGGCCTCTTGGACAAACCAAAGGAAAAAAAGTGCAACGCTGGCCGTCCAAGGCATGCGCTCATCGGCCCCTGGGGAATGGTCTGGGAAAGGCCGACAAGAAGCAGGGGACCCGAGGGGCAAGAGAGGGCCCCGCCGGGTGACCTCCGGGACGCCGGCCTCCACCCGGGGCCTCCCTCGCCCTGTGCTTCCTGACCCGCGTGTTCCTCGAGTCTGGACCACACTTTCCCTCTTCCTCTCCGCGGCCGCCGGCTGCCTGGGCCCGAGCCAACCTGCTTCGGAGTCACTTTCAAAGAAAAGTTTCTGTTTTCTTCCCCACCCAGCCCAGCTCCCCCGCCGCCTGGCCTGCTCCGTGGCCTGGCTCCGTGGCCACCTCGGGCCGGTGGGTCAGGGTGGCGGCCCTCCACCGCCGCCCCCCCCCCCGCCCGCCTCCCCAGCGCCACCGGCGGCTGCAGCCCGAGGCCTTGGGCTGCTCTTGGGGAGTCCAGGACGCCCCGCGGGGGCTCTGGCCCGGGCACCGGCGGGGAGGTCCCTGCAGGCCGGAGGGCCCCCCCGGAGACCTGCAGGCCGGGACCGGTCCCACCCCGGGGCGCTTCTGGCGGCCACGCCGCCTCATGACATCACCGCTCCGGCGGCCATTTTCTCCACTCTCCCTCCCCCGGCTTCCAGATGCTTCTGCCGGCCTCGGCGGCCATTTTGTCCGCGCAGGAGGCGCGGGCTGGCACGGGGCTGGCGCGGCTGGGGCGGCTGGAAAAACGGGGTAAAAAACCCCCCCCCCCCACCCCCCCCCCCCCCCCCGGTCCCCTCCAATGTCAAATGTGTCAACGCCACCCGGGGAGGGGGGCAGACTTAAAATAACTTGCTGTTTACATTTGGAGCAAATTCTTGGCTTCTCCAGCAGCCAAGCCAGGGCCTCCTCCCGCCTCCCTGGCAGGCCCGCTTCAGCGGCCGCGGGGTGGGGGGGGGGGGCGGGCTGGGCGGGGAGCTCGGGGGCCACATGTGCCCGGGCTGAGCACACATGTGCGGGCGCGGGAGGGGACGGGCCGGCCCCAGCACCCTCTGTGGCCGCATGGTGGACGGAGCCGGACGGGAACGCCAGAGAACACCCTCTTCCCAAAAATGGGTGCGGGGTGCGGGGGGCGGGGCGGGGTGGGGCGCCGGGCCAGGCAGGGGGGCGTCCGAGGAGCCACGGCCCCTCCCAGCTCAGCCCTGCTTCGCATGTTTCTTGGGCCGCACCACCGACTCGGCAGCCCCCAGGGGAGTCAGGAGGCCGGAGGCCAGCAGCCTTGCCAAGGGAGGCGGGCACCGAGGGAGGTCTCCGGAGTGGGGCAGAGTTTTGTCCGGGGCTGTGTGGCCACAGGCCAGCGCTGCCGCTCTCTGGGCCTCCGGGGAAAGCCCCCTGGCCTTGGAGTGGGGTCGGCAGAATGGGTCCCATCCCAGCCTTGCCTGGGGGTTGGCAGGAGGCCCCGAATGTTGCAGGCCCTCTACGTGCCTCTTCCCTTCTCTGTACAAAGTGAATGTTGAGGTGCAAACACCTCAGATGTCGGGCACTCCATTTTACAAAGGGGCAAACTGACGGCCAGAGACGGGGCAGAGGCTTGGCCCAAATCTCACCACCAGTAAGGGGGACAGGCAGATCGGAGCCCAGTTACCCTGGTTCCAGTGCCCACACTTTAAACCCGCTGCCTCGAATGCTGGAGGAGGTTGGAAACTCGAGGGCCCAAGCCCAAAGGGGAGAGTCGGTGGGAAGACTTTTCTACTCCCCTGGCCTTCCTGAGACCACTCTTCCGGGAGCCTGGTACACAGTCGGTACTCAATGCTCACACGTAGTTGGCACTCAATCGATGCTTGCAGACAAGTGATGATTCTTCCAGAAGGGGCTGGTACACAGCAGACACCCAATACACACTTGTTGTGTCAATGACTGGAATTATCCTGATGGGGCTTGGCATGCAGCAGGTGCAGAATAAATGCTTGTCAGAGGAATCGGAGGAATGTTGGGGAAATTGGGGGATATTCAGAGGGAAAGACTGGATTGAGGGTGATACAGACCCCAATCAGTGTGAGACAAGAGGTTTCTGACCGCAGGCCCAGGGCTGAGTGTGGAAGGTCACCCAAACATTGCCCATCTAGTCCCCTGGGTCCTTTGGGGATCAGCAGAAATCCTCTCTTGAGTAGGTGCCCCAACTGTCCCTGGTCCTGAGTATCAGAGGGAGGGACCTGCAGCTGGAGAAGCCCAAGGAAGTAACTGGAATCTGTCCTGGGGGCCCAGGAAGGCTTCCTGGGGGGGGGGGGGAGAGGATACTGGAGCTGGGGCCTTGATGTGCGAGTAGGAGTTTGCCAGGCACAGAAGGGGCTTGTGGGGAGTGAGACTAGTGTATGAAAATAATCATCACAACTTCCATGTGTTGAGTGCTTAAATGCCAGGAGCTACATACAGATTTACAGAGGGGCTAACGGTGCCTGAGAAGGTCAGGCAGCTGGGCTGAGCTGAAAGTATACAGCCAGCATCCACCCTGAGCAGGGGGGCTTAGCCCCACCACCCGCTGCCTCCCTAAACGTGTCTGGGTCTGGCGGAGGCACAATGGGCAAGGTCTGAGCTGGGTGGGACGGTCTCGCTCCAGTCTTTCCACAGGGTGGATGAGGCCAGGTCAGCTCCCCCTAGGGCCAGGCAGGGGCTGAGGTTCCGGGGCACAGGGGCTTAGTTACATGGCTCCCCCTCCATCAGCTAGAAAACCTGAGCTAATTCAGGAGCCGCCAGGAATCTGCTCTCACCCCTTCAATTAACAGCAAAGGGGAACTGGGTGTGTGTGGGGGGGTTGCTTTGGCATCCCCCATTAGTCACCCCAACATCCCAGGAGAATGTGTCCAGAACCTCAGGTTGGCCAGATCAACCCTTGCAGCCTCTTCCCTGGGAGCCCAGTAATTTCTACTGAGCCTAGGAGTGTGCCCATTTCACAGATCTGGAAGCTGAGGCACGGTGAGTGGCTTGGAGCCAGGCCACCTGTTCCAGAAGCGTCTTCTTTTTCCCGGGGAAAGGGGAGATGACCTCCCCTGCCCGCCTCCGATCGGCTGTGTGACTCCAGGCTAGCCCCCTGTTCACTCTGGGTTTCAGTTTCTCCAGCTGTCACACGGGGGCTGGGGCAGCATAACATCAGCCTCAACACCTTTTTGTGCTGGAATCTGGCCATGCACTGGGGGTTCTGCGTGTGTGCTCCCATTTCGCTGGAAGAAAACAGGGCCTCAGAGCCTCAGAGAGGGCAAGTGAGTTAACCGCCCGGTGGCCCATCTCAGGGAGTATTATGGGTTTCCACTTGCACACCTCCCATGCTGGCAGGCTCTCTCCCTTCTGGTCCTCCTGCCTTATTGCTGCTGATCACTGCAAAGGTGCCTACTGTATGCTAGGTGCTCACTGAACCCACTTGACAGTTACAGATTATCACTCCCATTTCACAGATGAAAAAACTGAGGCACCGAACAGGGCAGGTGTGGCCTGAGCTCCCGTGGTGAGAATGGGGATGAAAATGGGCAAAATGCTGCTGTGCTGGGGTTGGGCACCCGGCAGCAGCCCTCCCGGCCCCCCTGGAGCCCCGTGGACCTCCCGGGATCATACCCAGGTTGCATGACAGCAGTGCCCGATTCCAGGAGAGGCCCTGGGCATGTCGGGGGCACCCTGCCCTCACCTCAACCCTCAGTCCCCCGCATATGCCCAGGCAGGTGCCCGGCTGCAGGCAGGGGGCAGGAGGGCCAGTGCCAGTCTCAGAAGGGGCATACGATCCAGGTGACCAACTTGCACGGCCCCACTGAGCCCAGGCTGACAACCAAGGGAACCAACTAGGAATAGGCCTCCTGCCTCTGCCTCTATTATCCCTCTCCTGAACCCATGCAGTGGCCTGGGTCCCTGAACTCCCACCACCCCCCTTTCCCACTAGCGCCCATGCTCCCCACAGTGGCCAGAGGGTGCCTGTGAGCCCTCCAGGACTCCCACCTCCTTGGGGTAAAGGTCCAAGTCTTCCCAGCAGCCCCCGAGGCCCTGCACATCACACCTGCCCTGTCCGCTCCCCACCCCCTCCTCCTTCTCTCCCCTTCACCCACTCTGCTCCAGCCACCCCAGCCTCCTCGCTGCTCTCAAAACCGCCAGGCCCAGTGCTACCCCAGGACCTTTGCACAGGCTGTTCCTCCCACCTGCAATTCTCTCCATACATTTGTTCACACAGCTGGCTCCTCCTCAACCCTCAGGTCCCAGCTCAAATATCAGGTGCTCAGACAGGGCCCCCTCCCGGCAAGTAGTCCCCTATCTCTATTCTTTTGCCTTTATTTTTTTGATAGTCCTCATCGCCAAACCAACATTTCATTCTTGCCCTTTGTCTGTCTCCCCCAGCGACTGTAAGCCCCACAAGGGCTGTAGTTCTGTCTCATTCCCTGCAGTGCCCCCAGCACCCAGAGCCGTGCTTGGCCCACACCGAGCACTGAATCATACTTCCTGACTACAAAGCGGTTCTACTGGCTGAGCGCTGAGCCTGTATGTGCTCCATGCTGCCCTAGACCTCTCTCAGGTCTTAGCTCATTTCTCCCTCCGCAACCCCACGAGGCAAGCGTATTTCACAGGTGGGGAAACTGAGGCCTGGGGAGAGAAGGAGCTAAGCGAGCGTCAGGGGCAGAGCAGGCCGAGCCAGGGCTTTGTGCCCCAGCGGCTGACCCGCTGTGGCTGGGAAGAAAGAGTCGAGCGTAAACAACATCAACAGCAGTAATAATAATGATGGCAAGGTGGCAGTGATGAGCCCGGAATTGGCCGGTTGATAAAGCTCCCCCCCGTGTGGGTTAGTGCGGGGGAGCCCCGAAGGGGAGACTCAGGGGACACTGGCCCCTTTAAGAGCTTCCCCCTCCCCAGCTGGGCGCTGGCCCGGCCTCCCCTTATGTAAGCTGCCCTTGCATAACCTGGTTACATAAGGAAG
This sequence comes from Callorhinus ursinus, assembly GCF_003265705.2. NCBI lineage: Eukaryota > Metazoa > Chordata > Mammalia > Carnivora > Otariidae > Callorhinus > Callorhinus ursinus. The sequence goes on from NW_027397139.1 coordinate 2,552,107, forward strand.
CAGGGAACAGGCTTGTCCATCCGGCAGCAACCTGTCCCGGGCCGTCTGTGGGGCCGGGCCTGGGGTGCAGGAGCGCCGAGGCCACCCAGAGTGGCCACCGAGTGCAGCCCCGTTCAAGGGCCCCTGGGGATGCCCCAGACTCGCAGACGCAGTGTCCTCTGTGTGGGCAAGCGAAAGGCTTCCAGTCTGCAAGTGGGCAGGGGCTGCTCCCATTGCTCTGAAGGTGAGACTGAGCCCCAGAGAGGGCCAGTGAGCAGCCCAACGCTTCCCAGCCCCGAGCGGAGGACGGAGGTGGCAGGCCTGCGGTGAAATGTGGATGGTGTGGCCTCAGCTTCCGAATTCCTCCGCAAAACGGAGCTGCAGGTGGGGCCTTTCTCAGCAGGGCCTGGTGTGCAGCTGGTACTCCATAAATGCAGCCCTGGGCCCAACTCAGCACTGGGCAAGCTCTAAAAGCCTTTTAATTCTATTAACCGGCTTGCCTCTTGGCAGTACCCACGGCCACTGCCCTGCTCTACCCTGAAGCCACAGGCCCTGAGAGAGGGGAATGCCCGGGGCTCAGGTGCTGTAGGAGGGCCCCACCAGCTCGGGAAGAGTGCCGACTGTATACCACATTCTGGCCCAGGTAACTGTTCTGTCTGCCCGACAAGCCCCAGGCGGACGCGAGGAGCCCCAGAGACAGATGGGGAAACTAGCCGAGGCACTGAGAGCTGGGATCTGTCCGAGGTCAAACCCAAGCCCTACCATGCATGCACTGTCTCCGTCCCCAGGCAGGCCCCCCCAGCCCCCGGTCCCCCCCGTCTGACTACGGGAGCCCGGGGGTGTCTGGGTATGGCACCCCCCCCAACATACACACATATCAGTTCTGCCATCTTTGGGAGGGGTGTGGCTCGGGAGTGGAGGCGGCCCCTCTCCTTCCCCTTCTCTCTGGGCACTGGCCCTTTAAGGCAGCCGGCTGCCAGGGCTTGTCCCGGGGTTACCCCAAGGGGCGGGTGTGGTCAGGAACAAGGGGCCCATTCAGCTCCTGCTGCCACCTCCGGGCAGCCCACAGGCTGGCCTGGGTGGGAGGCAGGGAGGAGACTGGCAAAGGCAGGGACAAACTCGGGGCGAGCAGAGACAGAGAGAGAGAGAGAGACAGAGACAGAGACAGAGACAGAGACAGAAACAGGCACTAGGAGAGAGACAGAGAAACGGAGATGGAGAGGCAGAGACCCAGAGAGAGACACCTGGCCTCTTGGCTGCACCACCTGCCTCCCTGGTTCCCCTGAATTGAGAGTTTGAGGCCAGCCCAACCCCTAGCTAGGGTGCAGCCCCCAAAGGTGCTCCTTGAGCCCACTGAACCTGGTGCCCACTCACTAGCACCAAAGTCCTGTAAGCCCAACGAGGGGATCCTGGGACATTCTGGGGAGGTCCCTGTCACACCTCAAACAGCCCCTTCCCAGGGGACCATTGTGGGCCCTCAGATCTACCAGACCTCTGCCTCTTAGCTATGTGACCTCAGGCCAGTGGTTTTACCTCTGGGCCTCAATTTCCCCAACTGTTAAATGTGGGATTAGGATAAAATGCAACAGTGCCAACAAAACCGAACATCTGCTGATTGAGTGTAACTTCATGAGCCCTTGGGAGACCCACAAGTGCCCCAATGCGCCAACACACTCGCATGTAACTCTGCCTCCCATCAGGTGTCACAGTCTCAAAGGACAGCCACTGTCTTCAACTGAGGACCCACTGAGCACCCTTCCAGCTGTGGGCAGGAGCTGCCCCGGTGTCCCCTGGCCCCATGACAGCCTCCGGAAACACACCCAGGGTTCCATGTCCCCAGATCCAAAAAGCAACAGACATCTACTGGGGATCAAATGAAATCTCGATTCTTACTCCTGGGACTACCTGGTTTTAGGTTCTTCAAAGTCACATACCCCCACAAAATGCTCCCAAACATCTTGCCCCCAACTGGGGCCCCCATCCAGTCGGCTGCCCCCAAGAAGGCAGCCCCTACCTCCGCCAGTCTGGAGGGAACCTCAAAGAAACTAAAACCTGCCTCCTTCCCCTCCATAAGCATCTTTTCTGAAATAGTCTGCTCAGTCACCTGGTCTTAGGACAGACTTCCTTGACTGACCTGAGCTTTCCGGATCTCTGACACAGATAATTCTAGAACCTATCCATGGGAGTTCTAGAACCCAGCTCAAGAACATTCCAGAGCCTGTCCTTGGGTGTGCAAACGCCCAATGTGAGGAATTCTGGAAGCTGCCCCCAGTGCTCAAGAATATACTTAACGGGTTTCTTGAGTATTTGATGAAATCAATACTTGACTGGAGAAGTGCTGACAGGTTTCACAGTTTGGGAATCCTCATACTCTTGAGAACCCAGCTTGGGTATATGTGAGATCTGTTTCCAGATGTGGAAAAAAACTCCCCTCGAAGAATGCTAGAACCCGCTTCAGGGTGTTCTAGAACCCAACTCGCAGAATTTTGGAGCTCATCCCTTAGTAAGCAAAAACCCAACATAAAACATTCTGGACTCTGCTTCTAGACACTTAGGAACCCACCTCAGGAATTCTAGATCAAGGGACCAGCTTGCTGACAAGGCTCTAGAACTAATTTCCTGGATCATTAAACAGCCCAACCTCAAAGAATTCTAAGGCTTCCCTTAGCACAGCGGTTCTCAACTGGGGTGACCCTGGTGAGGGACATCTGGTGATGTCTGGAGATATCTGTGGTTGTCACAACTGGGAGGGGGCTCCTGGTATCACGGGGGTGGGGGCAGGGATGCTGCTTGGCCCCCACAGTGCCCCGGATGCCCCCACAGAGACTGGTCCGGCCCCGATGTCAGCAGTGCCGACGAGAAGAGACTCTGCCTTTTTATAATCAAAAGCCCCATGGTTAGACCTTCTAGAACCTACTCCTTGGATTTTCAAGAAACCAGCTGGGGAATTCTAGAATCCCTCCTTACATTCTCATCTATCCAACTGGGAGCAGATTTGAGATCGGTCTTGAAATTGTCTAGACTTCAGATGCTCTGGAGCGGAGCCGCCCGATCCATGTGTGGCTCTGAGCCCTGACACGTGGCTGGTCAGAATCGGGGTGTGAGTGCAACACACACACTGAATGCCAAAGACTGAGAACAAATAAAATAACGTCAAACATCTCAATAACTTGTTCATACTGATCATGTGTCAAAATGACAACATTTTGGATGTCCCGGGTCAAACAGGATATGTAGTTAAAGCTAATTTCCCCTGTACATTTATACTTTTAAGTGTGGATACCAGAAAAAAAAAAGTGAAATTATTTATGTGGCTCACACTGTATTCTACTGGATGGAGCTGTTCTGAAGCTGGCTTAGGAGAATTTTTGTTGTTGTTGTTAAGCAGGCCCCACACTCAGTGCGGAACCCTATAAGGGGCTCGAACTCACGACCCTGAGATCAAGACCTGAGCTCAGATCAAGAGTCGGACGCTTAACCCATTGAGCCCCCCAGGTGCCCCCAACCTAGGAGAATTGTAGGACTGCCTGGATGGTGGAGATCCCAGCTCTGAAGATTCTAGAACTCAGGCCTTGGGAATTCCAGAACTTGCCTCCTGGAGGGTCTGGAAGCCACCTCAGCTCTGGCATTCTAGAGCCCCCCTCCCCACATGCAAGCCATTTTCCCTGAGCCCCAGGGTCCTCCCCCCACCACTTCCGCCTCCCAACACCCCTCCAAGTCAGCCTGGAGCACAAGATGGGACAGGATGGACCAGAGGAAGGGCCCTTATAGGGCAGCCCGGGGCAATGCCCCCCCCAGGCCTCGGTTTCCCCATCTGGACAAGACACGCAGTGTCCCCATATGCCCCCTCCCTCATCCTTCACCAACTCTGACCATCTGTGACTTCCTGCCCACACCCAGCTGGAGGAAGAGGGGCTGGCCTGGCAGCTGGCTGGGGGGGGGGGATGCCAGAGATGTCCCTAGCTGCCCTCAGCCTCCCCTGGGCTCACTGGGCAGAGGGCCAAGGTGGCAAGTGCAGCCCCGCCATACCAGGGATGGCCACCACAGGTGCAACCTGCTGGCTCCTCGGGGAGCCGGGCCCCGCCCCGCTGGGTGGACGTGTGGACCAGGGCACTCCGCAGGGCGGCCTCTGGAGCCTCCTCACCCCTGCCTGGGCTACAAGGGTGCAACACCGCCTCCAGGGGAGCACTTACTCACAAACACGCTCCCCCCTTCTGAGCGCTCAGCACGTGCTAAAAGGTTGCTTTCTCAAAGATGCTGTTTCCGTTTCCATCACCAGACACTCCCTACGCTCGTTTTGCAGAAGAAACAGAAGTAGAAAGATGGGTACTAACTTGCCCAAGGCTGCCCAGCGGGCCAGAGAGCAGAGCTGGGACGGGAACCGCAAGCACGTTGAGGGTAATAATCACTGTTATTATATCACCATAGCTGATATTTTTATGAATTATTTATCGTGACACGATACATATAGAATACGTTACTAGTTATCATTAACGGCAACAAGTAATTGCTTCCGTGAGGGTAAAATACACAGCATAAAATTCACCACCATAACCGTCTCTAAGCGCACAGCTCAGCGGCGTGAAGCACACTCACACGGCCCTGCAGCCACCCCCACCCTCCGTCTCCAGAACTTTCCATCTCCCCACAGGGAGACTCTGTCCCCACGAAGCATGGACTCCCCACCCCCTGCCCCAGCCCCGGCTCCCACCCTCTCCTCTCTGTCTGTGTGGACGGGACTCCTCTGGGGACCTCCTGGGAGTGGGGTCCTCCTGCGGGATGTGTCCTTCCGGGTCTGGCTCCTCTCACTGAGCCCGGGGTCCTCGGGGCCCGCCCACGTCGTGGCAGGTGTCAGGGTCCCTTCCTAAGGCAGTGACGTCACTTACCCAAGGGCCAGGCAACACAGGAGGCATAAGGTTTGAACCTGGGTTGACCGCGCCCCAGCACTGCCAGCGCCCCCCTTGGGCTCCCGGCCTGCTCTGTGAGCAGAACCCTCACCTGTTGGGTGTCTCTTTGCTGCTGACCATGAGCCTGGAGGCCTGCCATCGCTATAAATACGCCGTCAGCTGGCGTCTGGGCCTCACCCCTGTGCAGCCACCTTCCCTGCACAGACAGACGGCCCGTACACCTGGCTGCCCGGCCCCGGGGGAACCCAGGCTGCCAGGAGCCCCTCACCCCTCCACCGCCCAGACACCTGGAGTGGGTGACACGGCCGGCTGCCAGTGGAGAGCCCATCCTGGGTCAGAGGTGCCCCTGTGGGCTCCCTGGGTGGGAGAATGAAGCCTAGGGTCTCAGAGCAGAACTGAGGTCCCCCCCCCCCCCCACTGACTGTCTCCTGGGGCTGGGGAAGAGGATCCGGGAAGGGACCGAGCATTTATTTAGTGCTTCCTGTATGCTTTTTGAGGATCACTGCCTCTGGTCCTCAGTGCGGTGGACGCAGTTCTCATGCTCCCCATTTATAGATGGGAAAACCAAGGCTGGGGGCGAGAATGCGTCTCACATGGCCTGGAGCAAGCATGGACACAAACTGCCGTCCGGACCCAGGGTGCGCTTGATGGTGACCCTGGCCCCCAGGCTTAGTCACGGTGGGCTCTTCAACACAGTTCACCGCTATTCATTCATTTATTCACTGTGTATTCAGCACCAACTTTTTTTTTTTTTTTTTTTTTTTGTAATCGGCAGCACAACTGGGAGGGTGCGGATGTCACCTGGTAACCTCCAAAGTGTTTTTCAGGTTTTTTTTTTCCTTTCAGGGTTTGGAGGACTCAGGATCCTGTGGGTTCTAATTCTGCTCTGCCTCTCAGGGGCTATGTGACTTTGGGCAAGTGGCTGACGGTCTCTGGGCCTGTTTCCTTACCTCGTGCATGGGAGAAGGTAACAGTCTGTCTCTCGCAGGATGGCGGAGAGAATTAAATGAGCTAAAATGTGGGATGAGCTCAGAACCAGGCTCGCAGTGTCTGGCACACGCAATATGTGTTTGCTGCTGCTGATGTTGCTATTGCTTGCTTCCCGCTTCCATCCAGCAGGGCTCGGGGACCCTCCCTGGGGCACCCTGGGGAGCCCCTCCAGCAGCTGCAAGCTTCCCAAGCCGGCCCCTGCCCACAGCGCCATTCTGGGAGGTTGGCACCGCACAAGGCGGGAACGGGAGGCTGGCCCGCGGCAGCGTCAGCAGATGGGCACCATCTGGGCTGGCGGCTCGGGGCGGGCTGGCAGCTGCTGGAGCGGGCGGGCCTGGCAGCCCCTCCCCCGCCCAGCCCTGGCACCGCGCCCGCCCGCGCCTCAGGTTTCTCAGGCCGCCGGAGGGGGTGGGGAGGCCTGGCTGGGCTTCAGGGCTGGGCCAGCGGCTTCCCTCTCTGGGCCCTGGTTCTCCCAGGCTCCCTCCCAAATGCAAGGCAGGTGGAGGAGGGCCGGGCTTGCCCGCTCCTGGCCTCCCCATCACCCTCACCGGGAAGCCACGCGGCAGGCCTCGCCTCCCCCTCTGAAGGTCCCCAGAGGCCTTCCTGCTCTGCTCCTCAGGCTCTGGGCCATGCCGGCCCCTGGGCCTTTGCACTGGCTGTGCCCCCATGCCTGCCGCACTCACGCAAATCCCTCTGTGGCTCCCTCACTTCCTTCAGGCCTCATCCCAAGAGCCACCTCCTTGGGGCCTCCCTCCCTCCTCACTCTTCTCAGTCTGGGGCGCCCCCCTCCCCACCCCTCTCCACACCCTGCCCCTGCTTTGTTTTCCTGCCGTTGTTCTTATTCACTGAACTGTGAATTGTCGGGTTTCTGGGACCCCCACTCAGTTGCACCCCACCCACTGCACCCATTTAGCAGGCAGCCCCCTGTGCCCCAAAGCAGAGCTCACATCATCCCCTCATCATGGTCCCCCCCCTCCAGCTGGCCCCTAGGCTGCCCCCAGGGCACACACTGAGGCCAGCCCCTGGAATCAGGGCCCTAAGGGCTCCAGATGGATGCCTGAGGCAGCCAAAGTCAGCCCCAGGAGGCGCCCCAGGCTCTGACCGGCCTGGCAGCCCCAGGGGTGAAAGGGCCTTCTCAGATCTCATCCCCATTCCTCCAGCCCTCCAAAGAAACCTGAGGATGGAGGGCTGGGAGCACCCCTGTCCGTCCACCTGACCCCCAGGAGAGACGGCTCCCCCAGGGGCTGCCAGGCCTGTCCTAGGACGGGGCAGGGCTGAGTGTGGTGCTTCCATGCACGTCTGTCTCCGGCTGTCTGTCTGTTCTGAGGAGCCGTATCTGATGCACCAGCTGTCTCCCCATCTGACATCGGAGGTGCTAGCCTTGCAGCTGGAGGGGGCGCCCCACCCCAACATCCACCCTGCATGCACATCCCTAGAGCTCCGTCCCCAGCCTCCTCATCAAATCCCAGCAGCGCTGGTTGAAGGGGGTGCTGCGCTGCGGCCCAGGCCGCGACCCCCTCCAGCCCTGGGACCCACAGACAGAAGGAGGAGGGTGGCGGGCGGCCAGCTCTCTCCGCTGTCGGACTGACACCTGCCTGACCAAGAACAGAGATTTCACTGGGACCCAGAATGAGGCTGGGGGTCCTGGAGGGCAAACCCAGCCCACGGGAGCCTAGAACACAGCCCCAGCCCCGAGGTGCCAACAAGGCTGCCGGGCTGCCCACTTTGTACCCCACGATTCACCTCCCCCCTCTTCCACCACCATCCAGGGTGGAGGGCTGGGGGCTGTCGTCAACAGCAGCTGCCTGCACCCACATCCCCCCCTCTGCCCTCCCTTGGCTCTGGGACCTTGGGCAGTCAGGCCCTGTTTCCTTCGCCGGCCCTGGTTCCTCACCTATGACATGAGTACAACAGTGATTCCTGCCTTGCTGGGCTGTGGACAGAATGGGAAAGAAAAAATGCCCAGCAGAGAGAAAGTGGAGTCAGGAGTTAGGGTTCTGAAGCATACGCAGGAGTCTTCCACACGGGAAAGGCCTGCCTGGCATGGGGAGCAACAAGGCACAGGCATGGAATTGGCAAATGGTAACCGTGATCAGGATGATAGCAGGGGTGGGGGGGGAGAGGGGGGTAAGAACAGGGGCCCGAGGAGCCCTCGCCCCAAGCCTGGTGTTTCCTCGTGCCCCCGTGAGGGTTGTCTGTTGAGCACTCACCACGGGGACCCAACCAGGCAGCTCATTTGAGCTTCCCATTTTAAAGGCAAGGAAAGAAAGCACAGAGAGGTGCAGCGACTTGTCTCGGATCACCCAGCTGGCCAGCAGCTGAGTCGGCTTGGAATCGGCCCTCCCCTCACGCCCAGCCCAGCTGCGGCTGGGTCGGCCGGGGCCAGTTTGAGCAGGGGTTCCCCGTGGGGATGATGGAGCCCGCTGAAAGCAGGGGCGGGCACGGCTTTGACCTTCCCCAGCCTGCGAGCGAGGAGGCCGATCAGGCTGGCTGGCAAAGGCATGGCAGTGGGACACAAAGGTGTCTGGGGAAGCCTGGAGGCCCAGCCTGCCTGCTGAGCCGAGGGGGGAGGGGGCCGGCTGGGGGAGGGGAGGCGCCTGGAGATTGTGCTGACACCGGCAGAAAACTCGCTTCAAAATTTTATCAGCTCAGCGCGGAGGAGGTGGGGGCAGGGCCAGGCTCAGAAGATGGAAGTGGTGGGAGAGGCCTGGACCAGCATGGTAATGCGTCTGCAGCCCCCAAGGCCACCCCTGCCCCCTGCCCGGGACAGCCAGTCACCTTGTCCACCCCTCTGCCTCCTCGGTCCCTAAGGCTGCTCTGCTGCCAGCCCCAGTGGGTTTGTGACTCATGGGTGGGGGTGGGGGCAGAAGAGGGTCAAGGTCAAGGAACCAAGGTCAAGACTGGGAAACCGGCCCACCTCTCCCTCCCACACACCCTGGAGACTGGGAGCCCTACAACCTCATCTAATCCTTACCCCATCACTAGGAGAAGTGCGGCGGTTATGCCCATTCACAGAGGAAACAGAACCGTGATGTGTCCAAAGTCACACAGGCTGCAAAGGGCAGGGCTACGCGTGGCCTCTGGGCAGTGAGCCCTGAGTCTGTCGCCGCTAGACACCCCCCCACCGCCCCTCCCACAGCCTTCCTTCCGTCTGTTTCTGGTAGTGTGCACCTGTGGGATCTGCCGGGGCTGGGCTTGCAACCTGGGTGTACCCACTGGACACACTCATGCAGCCCCCAGGTATGTACCCACATGTGCACCAGACTCAGCCCGGTGGGGGGTGGTGCTGGTGGGGTATGCGGCATGTGACCATTGGGTTCTATGAGCACACCTGACTCTGTCCACACTAAGACATTCCCAGCTGACACCTGCCACGTGGCAGACCAGCGTTCACATGCTACATGCATGATCTGGCGACTCCCCCGGGGGCCTCATCCAGCTAGGGACTCTGATAACCTCCATCTGACAGACGGGGGAAACGGAGGCCCAAGGTGGACACACAGCCAGGAAGCAGCAGGGCCCACCGCCCTCCCAGCCAGGCCCGGCCCTGGGCCACCAGCCCTGCTGACATCCAGAGGCTGGGCCACACATCTGCCTCTACATCTTTGCGCAGGCTGCCGACCCTCTGGGACACCCCACGCTCAGCACTGTCCAGCCACCCCGTAGAGCTCAGCTCTGCCGCACCACTTTCTCCAGGAGGCTGCCATGGGTTTCCCCACCCTCACAGACCCTGCTGGCCTCCATGTGGGGCACTGACCATGGAGCCAGCAAACACCCAGCTAGAACAGCCAGAGCCAGGGACACAGGGGACCAGAGAGGGTGGTAACCTAGCCAAAGTCACACAGCACCCAGCTTCCCACTCAGCACAAAGGTGGGACCTGTCAGGCCTCTGCTGAAGGTCTGAGAGTTGATCAACTAGCATTCACAGCACCCAACTCCAGGGTTCTTTCAGCTTTTCCTGGGGGGGATATGACTCTCTCTGCCATTGGTCCCTGTCCTGTCCTCACCCCTAATTCCCAACAAGGCCTTATGTTGCCCCTCGGGCCTCCTGGGACAGGGTCTCATCTCCGGAGATCTCAAGGGCCTGCCTCTCACCTTCAACCCCCTGGACGCACCGCCTCCCCGTTCAGACTCTCCTTGAACCGTACCTCTTCCCCTTAGACCTTCACAGCACCGGTGCCGGTCCCGCTCCAGCGCAGGCCGGCGGGCCCCCTCAGCCCCGCCCACTGCACCCGCCTCCCGTCTCGGTCCCCACCTGAACCACCACCCCAGCGGGACGCGCGAGTGGGCCGCCTCCCCCGCGCCACGGCCCCCCCCCCCGCGCGCACATCTCCCCCCCCAACCCCGAGACCCTGGGCGCGCGCGCCCGCCCGCCTCACCTCGCTCGCGCACGAAGTAGGCCAGGTAGAGGTCGAGCTCCTTGACCGCCACGCCGATGTGATGCGGCTGCACGCAGAGCACCGGGTGACCGCATTGCGCCGCCTTGACCAGGCGCTCGCCGTCGGTGCTCTCCAGCGGGATGCCCTTGAAGAGGATGACCATGACCAGGTCCAGCCGCCACACCTTGTCGGCCTGGCGCAGGCAGTCGATGCGGCGCATCTTGCCCTTTTGGTCGGGGTTGGAGAGCACGCAGCCCGGCGCCTTCTTGCCGGTGATGGCCAGCACGAAGTCCTCGCGGCACTCGGGCCGGATGTCTTTGCGCAGCTTGGCCAGCAGCCGGGACGCCCACTTCTGCTTCACCTCGGCCTTCTCGCCCAGCAGCTCGTCCTTCACGGCGCGCTCCTCGTCCTTCGACATGCGCTTCTCGTGCTTCTTGAAGTACTTGCGCTTCCGCGCCTGCAGGTTGAACCAGGTGTAGGCGAAGGCGCGCACGTGGGGCAGCAGCGCCTCGATGAACGGGTGGAACTCATCCTGCAGGCGCGAGAGGCCAGAGGTCAGGGGGTGCTGGGGACCGTGGGCCCACTGCCCAGCCCGGGAGACTGAGGCCTGGGGGCCCCAGGAAGACCCCCAGGGAGGGCCAGGCGCCTGTGGGCAGGGGGTGCACTGCAGACCTGCTCACCTCCTAGGGAAAACTCGAGGCCAGAGGGGACACCGAAGCGTATGGGGGAGAGGCGTGAACTCCTTGCCCGAGTGGGGAAAGTGGGGAACCTGGGGCTTGGACTACGTGGGAGGCGCAGGCCAAGGCAGAGGTTCACGGAGGGCTGTCTTGAACTCCAATGTACAGACAGGCCAAGCTGAGGGTGCCCAGGTGCTTGATGGGGGCTAGCCCATTGTACAGACGGGGAAAAGTGAGGTCAGGAGAACGGGGATGTTATGGCCCTATTTGCTGTCTACTAGGACGGGGGGGGGGAGCAGCAAACCCCAGTCTGAAAGCCTCTTAAAGAAGACGATGAGTATTCCATTCCATTGCATCTACTCAACTCAGTGCCGTATCGCCAAACTAGCCCTAGACATGACACACAGATGATGGACATGGCTGCGTTCTGATAAAACTTTATTTACAAAAACAGGTGGCAGGCACTGGGCCCCAGGCCTGTAGTTAGCAAACTCCTGCACTAAAGTATGAGCTCCAGGGGCGCCTGGGTGGCTCCGGCGATTAAGCGTCTGCCTTCGGCTCAGGTCATGATCCCAGGGTCCTGGGATCGAGCCCTGCGTTGGGCTCCCTGCTCAGCGGGGAGCCTGCTTCTCCCTCTGCCCCTCCCCCTGCTTGTGCACGCTTACTCTCTCTCTGACCAATAAATAAATAAAGTAAAATAAAAATAAAGTATGAACTCCAATGTCTAGAGCAGGGCCAAGCATACAGAGGCTGCTGGATGGCTGCAGGAGAAACCAGGCTCTGAGAGTGTCCCTATCAGCAAAGAAAGCTGACACCGGATTGTGGGGGGAGCAGTCTGAGGGCTGCCTCTACTGGCCCTTGGCACAAATTAAAAAAATGAGGTCTAGGGGGTCATTCCCATAGACCAGCTGTGCAGAAAGGCCCCGCAGAGGTCCATGGGCCAGGACTAGGGCAGCCTAGATGTCAGAGGCTGCTGGAAGGAGAGGCTCCTGCGCAGACCCACTGTAGGGGCTGAGGAAGCTGAGGCCCAAGAAGGCAAGAGATCAGAATACACGAGAGAAGGGGAGCTGGCCTTGGGGGGTTCAGAGCTGGGGAGAGGGGCCCCTGGGGCTGCCCCCCCGACATACCCATTCAGACGGAAAATCTGAGGCCTGGGGAGGCTCTGAGGCCTGGCCAGACCTGTGACTTCAACCCCCGCGCCCCCCATCCATGCCTAACTGGTGTTGCTGGGAGGCCACAACACCCATTTTACAGATAAGGAAACTGAGGCCCCAAGAGGAGGAGACCGAGTCATGAAGGACATAGCACTGTCCCCATGAGAACAGCAGCAGCCGTGGCCGGGCCCCCCCGAGAGCAACACGGCGCCATGGGAGACCCCTGCCCCCTCCTACGGGGGTGGGAGGGCTGTCTCATCTCTCCGCTTCTCATCACGGGGAACCAGCTCTGCAGAACATCTGGGACCTGGTTTCTCACCCTCCAGGAGAAACGAAGACAAAGAGAACCTTGGGCCCCACGTCTCCGCTCTTGCCGGGGCCGTGCGGGCTTCCAGAACAGGAGTGCTAGCTCTTCACAGGATATGAGCCCCGTTCCCTGCCCAGCTCTGGAAAGGCTGCCCTAGACTCTTAGTGTTATTGTTGACATTGTTACAATTATTCCGGTTGCTTACAATCTCCCAGGACGCAGGGGAAGGCCCAGGGCTCCGCGACCCACTGCTTGATGGGATCCAAGGCCCAGACAGGGGCGGAGACCCGACCTGGGGGTCCCACGGGGTCTCAGGGCCTGTGTGAGGCCCCGAGCCCAGGCCCCCGAGGCCTGTGAAGGCCATCGGCCACTTCCTCAGAACAGCCTGGGGTCTCGGGGGAAACAGCCGTTCTGGGCTATCAGTCTGCCTTCTGGCTGGATGGGGCTGAGCTCCGTCCCACCTCCAGGCCTGGACACTCACAGGGACCCCCGCCCCGTATGCTCTCAGGGCTCTGTGCACCTCTGGCCGGGGAGGAGGGGGGGCGGTGAGGGGGTGGGGGGTGCCGGGGTGGGGGAGGGGAACGACCTCAGATTTCACCTATTACTGAGGCTCTGAAAATAGCCTCCCGCCCTCACCAGGGTGGGGCGGGATGGGGCTCAGCGTATGGCAGACCAGCTCCCCACTCCAATGTCCCCCAAAGTGTGAGTCACCGCAACAGCTGTGGCAGGCACTGGACCTCAGGGCTCTCTTCCGCTGCCCACTCCCCCAACCCCGGCTGGCCTGCTGAGGCCGAGGGAGAATGGAGGGGGGCCCATCTGTGGCCCGTCCCTGTCCAACCTCCACGGGGCTTTCCTGTGCCTGAATGCCACCTGACAGGCCAGCCCCAGAGAAGGGGAGTGACTCAGCCAGGGTCACACGGCCGGTCAGCAGAGCTGGGACCAGAGCCGGGGCTGCCTGGCCGGAGGGGCTGGGGGTGGGGAAGCGAGAGAGGCACAGGTCGCTGCCCCCCGTGGAGGGGACGCCAAGGTGGCAGGAGGCCAAGGCAATGGTGTTGACGCTGGGCCATGGCTGCCACCCAAGTTCTGCTGCTTTACTGGGGCAGCGATAAGAGGTAGCTGGGAAGGGGCAGCTGGATGGTCAGCCAGCAGGGGCCGACTGACAGGTCCCCAGACTCCTCTCCTTGAACCCTTTTCTCTCTGAACCCCTCCCCTGGCCCTGGGCCCCGCCCCTTCTCTGTGCCCTACTCCCTCCGGGCCCACTCTCAGGAAAGGTGCCAGGGAGGCGGGCAGGGGCGGGAGCCCACGTCACCAGTGACCCCAGCTGGTCCGGGAGGAAGGAAGACAAACAGTTTGTAACTGGGTCATGGACCTGCTGCCCTATCCTCCCTTGTCCTCCCTGGGAGGTCAGCCCAGGTGAGAGGCAGGTCTGTCACTCTCTTTGTCCCACGAGACCTGCCACAACCAAGACATCTTCCCCAGGGCACCTCCCAATGCCCTCACTGGCTGACCAGGCAAAGGAGACAGTCAAGGCAAGCCAGATCCCGAGAATCCTCCCAAACTCCTACACATCCCTCAAAGCCCTGTCTCCAGTGTTCCTTCTCCCTCAGGCAGCCTTTCCTGCTCTCCTCAGGGATCCCCCCAGACCTAGCCTGGACCACACAAGCTGGGGTTCGGAGTCCGGCTCCATTGCTACCCCCCCCAAATCTGAGGCCCAGGGCTAAAGCACCCATTTGCCAAGCAGACTCTGCAAGGGAATGAGGTTGGATGACAAGGGCCTCCATTTTCACCCTCTGTCTGACCCCAGAACAAATCACTGCTCTGCTTTGGGTCTCAGTTTCTCATTCTGTACAACGGGCAGAACGGGATACGGCAGCTGTGGGGTGTTGGGGGTTTTTGTCAGTTCCTGGTAACCAGAGAGGCAATGCTGGGGGGAGGGGGACCGAGGCCAGGCCGTTCCCAGAAATGCCACTTGGCTCACTGGGACTTCCTGGCCAAAAAGGGCAGCAGCAGCTGGGAGGTAGACACCTGGGTCCAAGCCCTTGCTGGATGGGCTGGACCATAAAGCTCCTATTCACAACCACAAGTTTTCCAGGAAGGATTCTCTCTCCCTCATTTACTCAGTGACTCACCAAACGGTACTGAGAACTATCTTACCACCTCCTAAATTCGTATCACAAACTCTTATGTGCCCTTCAAAGCCCTGGTTCCAACGTCTTTTCCTCTAGGTTAAGGCCAGGTTAAGTGGCAAATAGCGGAGCCCATATTCAAACCCAGGTCCATCTGGCACCAGTCAGTGTCCCTAACCTGAGGTAATTCCTCCCCTCAAGCTCAGAGCATCACAGCTTAGGCATAACTCCCACATAATGAGGGCGAGATGCATTTGCTTGTTCGACAAACATTTATTGAGTGCCTACTGTGTGCCAGCTCCGTGCACGGTGCTGTGGGCCCAGCAGTGACCCGGGCTCAGTCCTCACCTGGATCCTGATCTGGGGCAGGGATGGATGTGAAACAAGCCGACAGATATGCAATAAAATGTCAGTTTGAATAAAGCGCTCTGAAGAAATTTAAAGGAGTTTGGGGAGGGCCAGGGAATGCCTTAGGGTTGTTTTTTAGCTGGTAGTGGTCAGGGAGGGTCTTTCATAGGAGAGAACACTTGAACAAAGGCCTAAAAAATGATGGGCCAGGGTAGGAGCTTTCCAGAGAGTAAAAACAGCATGTGCCAAGGCCCTGAGGCAGCACCGTGCCTCATGTTTTGCGAGAACAGTGAAGAGGGTGATGTGGCTGAAACAGAGTGGATGAGAAGGCGAGTGGAGCGGGGCAGGGCAGGGAGGTGCTGGGGGCTGGTTGTGCAGGGTCTTGTGGGCCCCTGAGAGGAATCTGGGTACACAGAGCAGTGGGAGTGAAAACTTCCCATCAAAGCGACCGGGGAGTCTGAACCCTGGATCTCCTGCCTTCCTTCTCTGTGCCTTTGTGTCCCAGGAGGATGACGGGGCTGAGCCAGAGGGCCAGGGTGTGGGAGAGAGAGTTATTAGAGAGACAGGGCGCGGGGTCCTACCTTCCAGAGGCTGAGCATTTACTGAGCTATCAACTCTGCAAAATAGGGACTATCCTCACGCCTGGTTTCTGGAGGGGGAGACTGAGGCACTGAGCACCGAAGCCACCCACCCAAAGTCATGCAGCCAGGAAGGAGCCAAGCTGGGGCTTGAACCTGCATCCCTGTGACCGTGGACCTCCGGACTCCTCAGCCCTGCTCCTGGGCCCTTCAAGCACATGGTCTGGCCCTGTCGCTGGGACTCCCCAGAGATGCCCATCCTGTACCCCACCTGCTCTCTCAGAATCTCGTGTGACTCCCTTCCCCTGCTCGGTCCCAGGTCACGGGCCACCTCCTTCTTAGCCAAAGCGGCAGCCTGGCCTGGCCCGGCCCCTGGACTGCGGCCCCTCCAGGACAGGGATTTGGTCCTTCTTGTTCACTGCTGTGCCCCCAGCACCCAGATCCCTGGGGGAGCAATCCCATCCTCTGCCTACGTGACACCCATCCAAGCACCCCACGCGACAGAGGATGCTGGCACCCCCACAGGTTTGGCCAGACTCAGGAAGACCCTGGACAAATCCTTAGGGCTCACAGCTGTTCCCATCACCCAGCCCAGGGCCTGGCTCCTGCTGGGCAGACAGTGACAGCATGAAGGGGAGGGTACGCTGGAAATGCCTCCAAGACATTTAACCCAATTATTAGTTTAGCGACCACCATAATCACAGCCACATTTATTTGGCACCCACTGTATACCAGGCACTGTGCTGAGGGTGAAGCCTCGGAGGAAGGAATGACTGTACTCCACAGTTCACGTGGGCAGAGAGGGAGGCTCAGAGAGTTCCTTCTCTCGGCTGGCAGAACCGTCCACTCATTCCTTTGTGCAACAGATATCTGTAAGCGCCTACTGTGTGCCAGGCCCTGCACTGAGCACCTCACGGGGGTCCTGCCTCCCCGAATCCTCGGGTGGCGCGAGCAGCGGAAGATGTGCCGTTGACTGCATTTCACAGTGAGGACAAGGAGGCACGGAGGAGTTAGGTGCCCTGCCCGGCATCACGCAGCCGGGAAGCCAAGAACTCAGTTCTGAGCCTCCTGAGCAAGACCTGCATGCAGATCTGAGGCGCCCTGCCTCGGTCTCTGCCTCCGGGACCCCCATTAGGGCCCATCGGAGGCGGGGCAGGGCTGTGTCTTCGTGGGTGAGGTGGCAGTGAACACACACGTGTGTGTGTGCATGTGCGTGGGTGTGGTTCAGTCCCCGGGGAGCCCCCTCACCCCTGCACGGGGCACCGCAGGTCCACATGCCCCGACGGGAGCAGGCAGCACACGCGTGTGCGGGTTGGTGTGGACATGGGCATTCGTGTGTGAGGGCTGCGTGGGGCAGGGGGACCCCGGCCGGGGTGAGTGTTTCCCATCCATTTGGCGTGAGACAGGGAGGAGAGAGAGACAGAGACAGAGGGGGGGGGGGGGGGAGACAGGGAGAGGGAGGAGGAGAGAGAGAGGGAGGGAGACAGAGAGAGAGAGAGAAGGAGAGAGAGGGAGAGGGAGAGAACGCTGACTCGCCAGAATCCCAGCTTCGTGATTTACAAGGCGCCTGGCCCTGGCGCTCGCTGAGGCACCCCTGCCTCCGCAGAGAAGGGAGGGGGGAGAGACACAGGGACAGAGCCCTGGAGCCAGGCTGTGCTTTTTGCAGGAGCCGAGCAGAGGCATCACCACGGGTGGGGGGCGCACACAGGGAGCGCCCACCTGCCCAGGCCTGCCTCAACAGCCCAGTGGGGGCAGTGGCCCCAAAGCCAGCCTTGCCCGCCATAATGCTGTGCCACCCGGGGCGGGCCCTGGCCCTCTCTGGTCTTGGCCCCTCTCCCAGCCCCCCAAAGCCCAGGTCAGGCCTAGACCCCACGACCTCCTGCCCCCGCACCCCACCCCTACGAGGCATTTAAAAAAAGTACCTGCTAAACCCATCAAAAGTCAGGGCCACCCTCGCAGCCTCGGTCTCCCCACTGGAGAAAGGGCTGTAAGAGGGGTGCCATACTGAGAGGGAGCGTGGGGCAGAAATGAAGGGAGGAATGAATGAATGAGGGAGGGGCCCTGGCGGCTGGCGTGGCCGCAGCCTCGGCCCCGGGGAATCCTCGGCACTGCAGCCAAGAGGGATTTGGCCCCAAACCCGGAATAACTAACGTGGCGGTGTGGCGGGTGGAGGGAGGCAGGGAGGGAGGCCCGGAGCAGGGCCAGAGCGGGGAGGCCAGCCTTCCCGCCGCCAGGATTTATGGAAGTAACGGCTGTTCCACACAGTTCCTCTTAAGAGTAAAAGTGAAAAAGCGCTTGAGTCACCACTGAAACAGGGACGGGGCTCCCAGAATCCTCCAGGGCCGCCGCCGCCACCACCCCCCCCCCCGGGGGCGGGCAGGGCCGGGGGCACCGGGGCGCTGGCACCGACAAGGATCCGGGTCGGATCAGCTAAAAGGGAGCTATTTTAGGATGGGCTCAGGTTGTAAAATTAGTCGGGCAAAGGCGGGAGATGGAGGCCCAGAGACAGGGAGACACACGGGAGAGATGGAAAGGGGGAGAGAGACACACAGAGACAGGGAGAGACAGACCCAGAGATCGAGGAGAAACAGAGAGACCGGGAGAGGGAGATGGAGATGGTCAGAGACGCGGGGTGGCGGCGTGCTTAGAGAGACTGAGCCAGCCAGCCAGGAGTGCAGGTCCTGTGCGGGCAGTCGGGGTCCTCCCGGGGGGGGGGGGGGGCCCAGCCGGGGATCCCAGCCCAGGCTGGGTCTGCAAGGAGCTCTGGGGGATCACCCTCAGGCTTCGGGGAGCCTGCCAGGGGGTCCTGGGGCTCCCCTCCTGGGGGGGGGGGACGCAGGAGCAGAGCAGGGGAGGGGAGCCCCTGCATTTGGGCCACTCCATCCTCACCCTAGCCCTGGGAGGGGGGCTCTTGGGCTCTCTCTGCCTCCTGTCCACCCCCGTCGCTTGCCCCGAGCAACCTCAGGTAGCGTTCACTGTCCACCAGGAGCCCGCCTGGCTGATCCTTGCCCTGCTCCTGGGGAGGGCCGAGCCAGGCCCCATGAGCACACATGCTCACACCAGGGCTCGGGTTCTCACTGCCACCGCCTCTCCTCTCGGCAGCAACGTGGATGAAGGCCTGTCTCCCGAGGAGTCCTGATGGGGGAATTCCAGGGCTCGGTGACAAAAGGCGGCCTTCCAACCTCCTCCCCTGGAATAGCCTCCCTGGCTCAGCCCCCCTGTGTGGCTCTCGGGAGCTGGCAAGCGCAAGAAGGGCAGAGGGGGCGGGGGCGCCCACAGCCACCCAGGCCACCCCGCAAGCCCAGAGACTGGGAGGCCCAAGGTCACGCTGCAACCCTCACTAGAACCCTCCTTGCACCCGGGGAGCTTTAGGGCAGCTGGGATGCAGAGGTGGGGCAGCAATGACAACTTCCGGGGGGGTCCCCAAAGTTGTTCAGAAAGGGAAACTGAGGCCTGGACAGGAGCAGGGACTTCCCCAAGGTCACTAGGGGATCATGGGTAGGACAAGCCCTGAGACCCCCCCCCTCACTTCGCACCCACCCTCTCCTTTTCTGGCGGGAGCCAGGAACTCCCCAGTGCGGCAAGAAAGATTCTACCATGAATGAGGGGGACCCCAAGATCCTGAATAGTGGACCCTCTCCACACAGACTGGCAGCCCCTGGGACCCAAGCTAGGCATCCACGTGCTCCCCATAAGGGAGAGAGAAGGGAGACCGGACACCCAGGCTCCCGCTGGACTCCCAGAGTGCTGCACTTTGCAGTCTGGAGGCCACACTGCCCCTCTCTCCAGAGCCTGCCTTAGTCCTCAGGAGAAACTGAGGCCGCAACCCCACTGGCCTAAAGACACATGAGGACATGGGGGGAGCTGGAAGTAGACCAGCGGGGGGGGGGGGTCCCAGAGGGAGCTGGAGGAGAAAAGAAGTCCCCGGTGTGCGGCCTGGGACAGGGGCAGCCGCCCCCTCCTCACACATCCCCTTGCCCATTGCACAAGGGCTCAGCCCCGGACAGTCTGGGAGCCTGGCCAGGGGTGAGAGGCTACGGGAGGGGGGCAGGGGCAGGTGCCGGGCTGGCGAGGGCGTCCGCAGCGCCGCAGTGCCCGGGCCAGACCCCGGAACGCCCGGCCTCCCGGCTCCTCCCGGCGGCGGCGGCGGCACAACAATCCAGAATCGATGCGGCGAAAATATCAGATCGGTGTGGGGGGGGGGGGGGGGGGGGGGGGAGACCGAGCCGGGATGTCAGCGCGCCCCCTCCCCCCACTGCTGGCGCCTCCAACTGCGCGCGCCCCCCCCCCCCCCACGCACAGGGGGCCCAGTGGGGGGGGGAAGGGCGTCCGGAGGGGGGGGGGGCGGGGCACAACCTGGGGGGGGGGGGGGGGGGGGTCACTGTCTGGGGAGCACATCCGAGGGATCCTCTCCTCCACAGTGCCGAGGGACCCAGCCAGAACCCTTCGATTCCTCCTAGAGGCAGGCCCGGTCCGGGCGGGGGGTCACGCAGAGGCCTGCCTTCGGCTCCGCGGGGAGGGCGCCCCCAGACCTTCCCGGGTTGGGTGGGGGCTAGCGTCCCGCCAGCCTGCACCCCGAGTCCCGCGTCCGCGTGGGGGGAGAGGCCGGGGCGCCGAGGGCGGGGCGGGAGTCCCGAGGGAGGGTCGGGGCGGGGGGGGGTCCCCGGCCCAGCCCATCCCCCACCGGCCCCTGGCCCGCGGCGGGGGCACCCCGGCGGGGCGGCGGGAGGGACGCGCGCCTTTCCCGTCCCGCCTCCTCTGGCTTCCCGACTCCGGGGCCCGGCGGCGGGGGGCGCGGGGGGCGCGGGCCGAGCGAGGGGCGTACCTGGGTCAGGCAGAGCGGGGACGAATACATCCCGGGCGCGGCGGGAGGCGCAGGGCCGGCCGGAGCGGGCGCGCTGAACTTACTGAGTCATTTTTCCAAACCCCCCCCCCGCGGCCGCGGCCGGCGCGCTCCTCGCCGCCTCCTCCCTCGGTCTCCCTCCTCCCTCCCTCCCGCGCTCGCTCTCTCTCCCTCTTCCTTTCCTGTCCCCCCTCCCTCTCTCCTCCTCCGTCTCTGTCTCTCCGTGTCTCTGTCTCTCCTCCCTCTGGCAGCCTCCCCCCCTCCTCCCCCCAATTTCCCTCCCCTCCCACCCGAACCTCCCACTTCTCAACATCCAACTTTCAAAGAAACGAGGGAAAAAAGAGCGCGAGCGGGGAAGGAAAGCCGCTCCCCCCCCATGCCCCATGAACCCCCATCATAGCTATTATTACGAATTACGAGCCGCCCTGGTCCCGGGCACCGGACAGGAACCAACCGGCCGCGCAGAGCCCGGTCGCCACGGGTCCTCGAGGACCGCCCACCCGAGTCAAGTGGGGAGGGGGTGCTGGGCTGTTGTTGGACACTTTGGGGCCGGTGGTGGATTTTTAGGACCCCCCCCCCCTCCCCGCGCTGGCCGGGAAGTTGGAGAAAAGAGCCAAGTTGGGGGGGGGGGGAGGGAAAGAATGAAGAAGTGACGTGTGCAGAGGCCGGCGCCAGCGCGCGTCTTTCCCCTTAAAGATGTACAACCCGGGGTGCAGGGCAGGAGTGGGGGGGTGTCCCACAGCATCCTCTCCCCCTGCTCCCCCGAGAGCCAGACAGGGGGCTGCAGTTCCCCCCTGGCACAGGGGCTGGCTCCAAGTGCACTCTTCTCCACCCCACCAGCCCCAAAGGTCCCAACTAACCCGAGAGCCTCCAGGAATCTGCTCTCACCCCTTCAGTTAGCACCAAAGGGGAACTGGGTGTGTGTGGGGGGTTGCTTTGGCATCCCCCATTAGTCACCCCAACATCCCAGGAGGATGTGTCCAGAACCTCAGGCTGGCCAGATAAACCCTTGCAGCCTCTTCTCTGGGTGTCCAGTAATTCCTACTGAGCCTAGGAGTGTGCCCATTTCACGGATCTGGAAGCTGAGGCACGGTGAGTGGCTTGGCGCCAGGCCACCTGGCCCCAGAACCCACCTTTCTAAAGCTCCATTGTTCTCCCTCTAGACGAACTGGGCACAGGCCTGACCTCCCCCAGTCTGTGCCCCCAGCATGCCTGATGACCATGACTTCAACCCTTCCCCTTTCACCCTCTGAATCCTCCCAGCTTCAACTGCTGAAGCTCCCATTCCCACCCCACAGACTAGGGTGATGTGTCCCTTCTGCCCCTTGGTGTTGTCCCCTGTAAAGTGCACTAACAGTGCCCACCCATGGGGTCCATGGGCATAAGGATAATGACACTTAGCAGAGCCTTGACCTTGGGTCAAATGTGCACCGAGACATTCTTAGAAAGCCTGATGATTTTGATTTGTCTCTCCCGGTGTCCTGATGCCAGATGATACCCTTCTGCCAACTTGGGTAATGGGAGGTGCCAGGAACCCTATTATTCTCCCGTGTTACAGGGAGGGAACAGGCTCAGGGTCCCAGGGCTAGACTAGGAGGGAGCAGGGCTCCTACGGAGCACGTATTCCCTGGGCCACACTGACCCCACTGCATGTGGGTGTCGGTTATTCAAACAAACAGTGCTTAGCACATCATGAGCACTTCACAAATGTTTGAAAACCCCTTGGCTGTCAGGCGGCCCCGTGGGGGGGGTGCATTTAAAACCCCAGGATGAATGGGGAAAGTCAGGTGTCTAGGAATCCAAATGCCAACATAACATAAAGCAATATTTTATTATTTTTAAATGGCCAGGAACACAGAGAGCACAAGATTCCGAATTCACAGACATTTAAAAGTCACACTTGACTGCAGAGGGTTCTCCCAGCTCAGCCCCCTCATCCCCGCCCCGCCTGCCACCTGAGCTCCCTTCCAAGGTGAAGTCTGGAGAGCACAGACTGCCCTTCTCAGAGCCTCAGTCTCCACATCTGTAAAATGGCAACAGTGCTGGGACGCATGGAGGAGGGTTGGAGATGGGAGTCCTGAGGTCACCTGTGTGACCACTGTGGGCACAGTGCAGAGAGTAGAACCTTCTGCAAATTCCCGAACACCAGTGGACTGTCACAAATCTATATATTCTAGTTCGGGTAGGAGGGGCCCTGCGGCGCACACAGTAGGTCCACAGCTGGCCCGCTCTAGCTCAGGCTTGCAGCCTGGTCTACGTCTCCTCCAGCAGCAGCTACACTCCTGTGTGCCTCAGCCTCCCCTCGGTGAAAAAGGGCGAAGGTAGTTTTCACCCCCTGGGTTATTATGGGTGAACAAGGGACTATTTGGGCTGAGGTCAGAACAGTGCCTTGCACCGGGCAGTTATCCGAACAAAGCAATCGGTGGATTTGGACCTACTTGTGCAAGGGTCCAGAAGGGGACCGGGGGGCATGATTTAGCTCTGGGCACTTTGGAGCACAATTTACCTCATTGGTTAAAAAATTAAAAATGCACTCTCCTTATCATTCATTCTGCCTTCTCTCTAACTGTCCCTGATCCAGACGCACAAGCGTGTTGACCACTACTCTACCAGTAATGGCGACAATTTGGGAACAGGCCACTGTGTCCCTTTGTGGAGGGCCAGATCAGTAACGCCAGCATGGGCACAGGCTGGAATACTACGCAGCTCCATAAAAGAACAAGAGGCTCCCACCGGCAGATGTCTCTGAGAGACACACAGCGGGGAAAACAAGCTGGAAACCAGGGATTCTCACCCGAGGGTGCTCTGGATCATTCTCGGCTGGGGCTTGGGGCATCCTAAACACTGTGGGGGAGGGGTGCTGAGCAGCATCCCTGGCTGGAGCACCCCCAGTCCTGACCACCGCAGATGTCCCCAGATACGGCCCAGTGTCTCCTGGGGCAGACGAGTCCCTGGGTGAGACCACCCCCACTCACTGTAAATGCTGCAAGTAGACTCAAGATCTCACTGGGGATTGTTTTTACAAAATATGCAAGCATCCTTTATAAGACTATGTACCTGTTACATGTGCAATGGTTCAGACGAAGCTGAATGAAACCAGAGCATCCCCCGGAGTGGGGACCCACACAGGTAGGGGTGATGACGCAGGTTGGTTTTCACTTGGGATACTTTGGTATACTCTTTAGATGTGCACGAATGGTTTGTCTCATTAAAAACAAACTTTTTAAAAAGTGCGTGGCCTTCACAGAGCAGCTCAGGCAGGGACCAGAGGTGTCCACCTAGTAACTCCAGAGTGATCACCCCCCCAGAGAACAGAGGACACAGCACCGTGCCAGGCCTTGGGAATGCACACTTGGGACAGCGTCACTCCTCCTCAGCCCTTGTGTGTTCCCATTTCACAGAGGAGAAACAGGTTCTAGAAGGGGACGCTGAGGTCTTTGGTCTTGATAAGTAAAGGCAGGACAGGACACAGGGCTGGCAGGGACATGCAGCACATACAATGTGCCACAGAGGGACACGCAGACATCTACACTATGCCACACAGATACTCACGTCACACGAATACACACAGTCACACACCAGTGACACAAACACATAAAGATTCACCTGAACGCAGGCCCACCCACAACCACGGACGTCCCCCACACCTGGCCTCAAGCATCCCGACAGAAGGGCACCCAGGGACTCACAGACCCGCTCAAGTGCACACACAGCCATGACCACAACACACATACACTCCTTCACAATCACACACTCATACCCAGGCACAACCATACACACCTACGATCACCCCCACCCACAAGCAGAACCCCTCCTAGTATCCCTACGCAGGCCTGGGGGCACATATGTGAAATAACCACATCCCTGCCCCTCCCCCCTGGCAGTCCCATCGACATCCCCCCCTGCCCCCCCCCCCAGCCGGGCTCAGAGCTCTCCAGGTGGGGCTGGAGGTGGGGGTGGGTGGGGGTGGGTGGGGTGGCTCGTCTCCACTCTCACAAGTGCAGGTGCCTGTCCACGTGTGGCTGTGTGGGCACCTCTGTGTGCGTGGCGTTATGTACACCTGTGTCATGGGTGTGAATGTTCCTGCGCCGATGTGTGCCCCTGCACTGGGTGGGGGACGAGGAGAGAGGCTTGCACTGGGGAGGGCAGCCCAGGTGTCCCACTCCACAGGAGTGTGGTGGGAGTGTTGTGTTTCAGCGCTGGGGGCGAGCGCAGGGGAGGGTGAGGACTGGCAGGGGGTAGGAAGTTTACCAAACTATGGGACTCTGAGGGTTGGGTGCCAAGGTATCCCTGTGTCCATGTAGGACGCCTTTTTCCCTTTCCCAAACAGCCCCCCAAAATGGGATGCACGTTCAAAGAAAAAAGCAGAGACGCCGTCCTGGCCTTGGTGCTTTTATATTTAGAAAATTATATAAAGTGCCCTGGTGTGGGGGTGGGGGTGCAGCGGGGATTCCCCTGCAGGGGAGAAAACAACACTTTGTGCCCGCCCCTCGTAGGGGGCAAGTGCAGGGAGGCAGGACTGGGGGGGGGGTGGCTCCCAGCAGAGAGAGGGTGAGGGGGTTTCCTTGGCCACCCTCCTGAGCCCGACCTGGCCCGCGCGCTTCTGTAACCGGCCATCCCTCGGGACCTCCTCCGCCGCGGTGTGGGGGGACCCCCACCGCCCCGCCTTCCTCCGGGGCAGGCCCCCGCGCACGCGCAGCCCCTGGCGGGAGAAGGCGCTGCCACCGTGTGATCGGGTCCCGGCGCCACCTCGCGCCCGGTCCTCAAGCCAGGACCACCTGGGGCCTCGCGGACGGGGTACCCCGAGTCGGAGGGAAGTGGAGGGGACAGCGTGTGGGGGGTGAGATGAGGGGACAGAGTTTTGGCATGGTAGAGGAAACATCCGTCCCTCACTCAGCAACCCCGGTTACAGGAAAAAAGGAGCGGGGCGGGGGGGCTGAGGGACAGTGTAAACCCATCCCCAGGAGGAGTCCCTCTGCGCTAATCACACGCACACAGCGACACCCAACTGTCCCCTGGGACACAGGGACACGACACAGTTCCCCACTCACCAGCAACCCCCTAACCGCCACACATTCACATGGGGACACCCCACGGGTCACCCAGGGACATCACGGCCCTCGGGGACACACAACCCCGCCGTAGAGCTTCACAACACCTTCCCACAGGGACGCACGGTTACCCAGACACAGACACTGTCCCTTAGCCGCACAATGCTCTAAGACACACGCAACAAAACACACACAGCCACGTGGATGTGCAGACACACACAGACACATAAAGGAGAGGACTCGACGCCTCGAGACCCACGGACCCATGGCCAGAGACGGGACCACCCAGCCGTACAGACACGCGGGCGCATCCCCGGCTTCCCGTGCTGACCCGTTTGGGAGCACAGAAGCCCCCAAACGCACCCCTCGAGTGCCGGATGCCACCGACGCCCGCGGACTGGACACCGGAACCCTCAAGTGCAGCCACCGACGCCAGCGGGCCTGGGGCGCGCCGGGCCGAGACCCGGTGACCCCTCCCGGCTGGGACCCGGCGCGCGCCGCGGAGGGGCCGGGGTCGACCCGGAGGCGGGGCTCAGGCATCGCAAGGGCAGGCGGGGTGGCGGCCCCCGCGCGGCGCCGAGCGCAGCCGCCCGCCCGGCTCCAAGTTCAAGGCGCCCGGCGGCGGCCGCTGCGCGCTCTCCGCCCCTCTCCGCAGCGGCCATTTTCCGCTAGCTGGCGCGCGGCGCTTGCCCGGGCCGGGGCACCCCGCGGGGGCCGCCGCGACCCCCGCCCCGCACGGCCCCGGGCGGGCGCCCCCTCCTCGGCCCACGCTCCCCCGCGGGCTGCGCGCTCGGGGGTCGTGCGCCCCGGGCCGCGCCCTCCCGCCTCCGGCCGGGCCAGAGAGGAGGCGGGAGCCGGGTCTGGGGGGGACCCTCTCCCGGGAGCCCCGCCCTCCCCGTTAACTCCGCGGCGCCCGCCAGGGGCCCCCCACTTGGGGTCCCCCGCTAAGCCCCGCGCGCCAGCTCCGCCCCCAGCCGTGGGGGGGGAGGAGATCGGCGGGCGGGGGTCCCGCAGCCGCGGGCGGTGTGTGGGGGGTCCCCGCCTCGAGCCCCTCCCCTGGGCGGCCCCCGCCCCCTGCCCCCCCCGACCTTGCAACTTTCGCCGGGAGCCCACGCACCACCCCAAAAACTCCCCGGGCGAAAACGAAAGTGGGGGCGGCGACGTACCATGGCGCTGCTGCGAGGAGGCGAGGCCGGCGCCGGAGCGAGCGCGCTCGGTCCCCGGCGAGGGGGGGCCGGAGGCGGCGGGAGGAGGCGGCGAGGGAGGGCGCGCGGGGGAGGGAGCGAGCGCGCGAGGGAGGGGGCGCGCCGCGCCCGCCCCCCCGGCCCGCAGGACCCTCCCCTCGGCCCGCCCTCCCCCCGGCCCCGCGCGCCGCCCGCGCCTCAGGCCGCTCCGCGCCCCGGCCCCGGCTGCGGCGGCTCCGGCTGTGGCTCCATCCCCGGCCCGGCCCGCGCGAGGGGAGGCCGAGCAAGCGGCCGCCGCGGCGGGTCGTGGGGCCCAGGTCGGGCTGGCTGCGGAGGAAGCGGATCCACCTTCGCCGCGGCGCGCGCGCGCTCACACACTCACACACACACACACACACACACACACACGCAGAGGGCTCAGGGACACTCGCGGCCCGGGCCTCCTCGACTCCGACACGGACACACAACGCACACCGACGCGCGCAGACCCACACAGTCGCTCTTGCAGCTTGTTACAGACACACACAGCCTGCGGTGTCATCCAGACACACGGGCACCCACGCTCACGGCCGATGGGGTGTCTCGGACGCACACCTCCTTCAGGATGCCACGAACACAGACTCACACAGCCTGCGGGTGTCATCCAGACACTCGGGGACTCACATACTCACAGCCTGTGGGGTGTCACCCAGACAACCACGGCTCCACGCTGTCACATACACAGACTCACAGCCTGCAGGGTGTCACCTGGACACTCACACAGATTGACAATCATAGAAAGACACTCCAGACCTCGGACTGACCTGCACACCGACCCCCAGGACCCCTCCCCCAGGCGATCGCGCCCGCCACCCGGGCCCGTGAGTGCAGGTGTCCCGGATACACGCAGTCACAGCAAGCACGCATAGCGGGGAGACGGGACAGATGGGGACACAGACAGAGACTCGGACACCGAGGGCGACAGACCTGGGGGGCGGGGGTCCCCTGGGGGTCCCGCAGGGGCTCCAGCGGGGCGGGGGGCGGGGAGCGCGCGCGGCGGCTTCACAGGTTGGGGGTGAGCGGGTGCCCCCTCCCCGGGTCAGGATTAATGGTGGCGCCTCGGCAGCGGGGGGAGGGGCGGGGCCGAGGAGGGTCAGGCCCCCGCCCCTGCCGCACGGGCAGCCGTGAGCTGGGACGCGGTGCCGCAGCGCCCCCCCCCTCCCCGGGCCGCCCTCCCCCCGCCCCCCCCCCCCCCCGCCCCGCGGGCGGGGGCCCCCCCCCCCCCCCCCCCCCCCCCGGCTCTGCGTCTGGCGCAGCTGGGGGACGACGGGAGGGGTCTTGCCCGAGCCGGGTGGGTGGAGGAGATTCTGTTATCGTCCTTCTGTCTGCGTTTCCCTCGGCCTGCGACCCCAGTTCCCCGCACTGGGGCTCCAGGATTCAGGGGCCCTTTTGGAGAAGTGGTTCCCAGCTCCCCCAGGAAGGACGCCAAGGTTTAGGGTGGGGGCCGGCGGCATCTCAGGACGAGAATCAAGCCCTGGACCGCCCTTCTGGAGCCATGGCTGACTCTGGGGGCTTCTGGAAGTTGATTCTGCGGTTCTGTGTGCGCGGCTGGGCATCCCAGAGGCTGGGAAATCTCAGACAAATGGGATGTGACAGCAACCCTGCCTACATAGTAGGTGCTCAGTAAGTCTGGGCTACACGGAGCAGATCTCCACCAGGCCCTGAGCACCCGCTCTGAGAGCTGAGGTCTCATCGCTTCTGCACGCTCTCCCAGTTTTTCAGAAGGGAAAACTGAGGCCCAGAGAGGGGACCTCATCTTCCCGCTTTCAACCAGCCTGTAGGAAGCTTGAGGACCCTAATCCTAACGCCTTCTCCAGGTTCTCCGCAGGTGGGAGGGGAAGGTTCTGCAGGTGGCCTCCCTCTCACAGACGTGAAGCCAGAGGAAGTGGGGTGGCTACCCTGGCTCTGGGGAGGGAAGGGTTAAGTGGATAGAGACCCCTTCCCCCACCCTCTGCCCACCCCCCCATCCCTAATCTGCCTCTGTTAATCCCCAGCCTGAATCCTCTGCCCCTCCCTCTTAGGGACCTGAGAGGAAGGGTGGGGGGAATGGGTTGATAGCTGCCAGACCCCAGGGATTGGGGCCCAGAGGATAGTCAGGGGGGCACAGAAGCAGCCCCCACCATCACTTTTCCCAGAGGCCACCCCTGGGCTGCAGGAACAGTGCTTTATGGGAGCAGCTCTGTTACCCTTCCCAGCAACCCTATGAGGTGGGTGTTAGTAACTCCATTCCCATTTCATGAGTGGGAAAACTGAGGCCCAGGGAGGTTTAGACAAGTGCCCAAGGTCACCCAGCTGGTCTGGAGGATGCTTTCCTGACTAACGACCTCATAATTTTAGCTTCTTTTGTGATCTGAATAGGCTGAGCATCTCTCAAATCATCAAATCCTGTTTCCTGAGTTTCTGCCTCTGCAGAACAAGGACCCCCCCCCCCCTTTCCTCCAGATGTGTTGGCCTGGCCTGCTTTTACTCCATTACATTCCTGGGAGGCAGACTGAGTAGTAAACGTATGAAAAGTGTCCAACCTTACAAAGACCAAAGAAAGGATAGCAACCCGTAAGAAAAGACCATCTCTGGCACTCATCAAAGTAGGTAAAGATTTTTACATTGATAAAAGCTAGTGCTGGTGAGGATAGGGTGAAGCAGGCATTTTCATAAATTGCTTGGAGGTGAATGTGTGTATCAATTGGGAAAGCAGGTTGGCATGCATGGCAGAGGCCTAAGACAAGTTCAGGCCTCATGGTCCAGCTTCTGGGAGTCTGTCTCCAACTTAACACACGAATGCCCCCGAAGATGTCCTTCACCATATGCTTGTGACAATTGCTACCAAACCGTGTTTCTCAGCCCTTTTTTCATGATACTCCCTCTTGACTTTTTCTTTCCTGATCACCTCTCAGTATACCACATATATACTGCATGTTTGCCTTTATACTTTACGCATATCTGTGTTTTGTACATTAGAAGAATAAGATTTTATGCACCCTCCCACCCCAGGACCAATTTCTGCCCCTGTTGAGAATGCATGCCACCAATCATGGTGTAGCCTTCTGATGAAATGTGATACGGTCCTTTAAAAAGAATGAAGTTCCATTAAGAACAAGACAACTACTCAAAAGGAAAAACATGCAGAAAGCATCAACAGGCACACTACGAATGATGAGACAGGAGTGGCCGACAAGGGCATAATGAGATGTCCAGCCTCTTTGAATGCATGGCCAGGCCATAACAAGGCCCTGTGTCCCCCTTATCATGGCCACAAATTAAAAATATCCAGCGATACCAAATGTCAACAAGGTTGTGGGTACACAGAGCACCTCCACACAGCATCGACTCTGGAAAACAGACTGACGTGCATCACAACACTGGCCATCCATAGGCTACGTACGGGCCCTTCCTCTCCTGGATACGTATCCACAAGAAACCTTTGCTTGTTGCTTCCGGGAAACATGCCCCCCCCCCTCAACATGAAGAAGGCAAAAACCCAGAAACCATCCAAATGCCCATCACTGAGAGAGTGGAGAGATGCATTGTGGGAAATTCACCTCCCGGCATATTCATCAGTGGCCCGACGGTGTCCTCAGCCACAGGTGAACAGTGTAGAGGGGTGGAGCAACAGGACATCCATTGGGCAGGGAGCCCCCCTTAATGTTCCACACAGCATGATAGCCTCCTTATGAAGTTAGAGTACTTGAAACGAAATGACAATTCATAACAATTGGAGATATGCTTATTTTTAAGCAGGGGGAAAGGATGAATTCCAGATGGAGGAGTGTGGTCACTTTCAGAGGGAGAACCCAGACAGCAGGGTGGGGTTATTGCTAAACTTCTCTTTATCCAGGTGGTGTTGAGCTGGTGGGTATTTATTCTATTAGCAAACTTTAAAATTTACGGATAAATGGAACTGTGAAGAGAGTAAGTCGTGAGTCAGACTGGGACTGAACTCATTCTGGCATCTGAAGCCCAAACAAAATGCTGAACCACTAGCTCAGAAGGACGTGTGAGAGGAAACTGTCAGCTCCACGCGGCGGGGGTAGGGGGTGTCCTTCTGGTTAGCTCATAGCTCTCCCTGACACTGAGAACAGCTCCTGGTACATAGTAGGTGCTCAATAAATCTCTGTTGCATGAATGAAAGCCTCAGAGGGACCAAAGGCCTTGTAAAATCCCATTTTAAAAACAAACAACAGGGATGCCTGGGTGGCTCAGTCAGTTAAGCATCTGACTCTTGATTTCAGCTCGGGTCATGATCTCAGGGTTGTGAGATTGAGCCCCAGCATGGAGCCCGCTTAAGATTCTCTCTCTCTTGGGGCGCCTGGGTGGCTCAGTCGTTAAGCGTCTGCCTTCGGCTCAGGTCATGATCCCAGGGTCCTGGGATCGAGCCCCGCATCGGGCTCCCTGCTCCGCGGGAAGCCTGCTTCTCCCTCTCCCACTCCCACTGCTTGTGTCCCCTCTCTCGCTGTGTCTCTCTCTGTCAGATAAATAAATAAAATCTTAAAAAAAAAAAGATTCTCTCTCCCCCCTTCTGTCCCTCCCCCCCCCCCACTCTAAAAAAAAAAAAAGAAAGAAAAAAACAAATCACACATGTATATGTGTATATAATGTATTGACATGTATTATATATTATATATGTATATAAAGTGTATGACGATATGCGTGTCTTCATGGGTTTATTATTTATGTATTTAAAACATCTACGCTTTAAATATGTTATGTATAATACATATATATGTATGTAACATGTTTTATATAAAATGTATATGCATTCAAAGCTATTATGTATTGTTATATATCATATAATGCATATTCGTATATTATGTATGTGTATATATTAAATATGTTAATTAAATAATTAACCATATTTAAAAGAATCACACACACCGCCCCCCCCCCCGGGGTTGCTCAGTCACAGCACCAGCGTGAACCGATGTCCGAGATGCTTTGCCACGGAGGGGAACCCAAATCGCTGAATGATGAGGACATCCTTCCAGCATTTATGGCAGAGCCTAGCCAGAGCCACACGGGGCCTGGCAAGCAGGCCCTCCCCCGACCCCCCGTGGGGCGGGAGCCATGCCTAACCCCATTCTGCAGTTGTGGGAACTGAGACCCAGAGAGTTACTAATTACCTAAAGTTCCTCTCTCCTCAGCCCTGCCCCAGGAGCACAGAAGCGGTCCTGGACAATAAGTAAACCCATGGGCGCGGCCACGTGTCTGGCTTCTCTCTCTCAGCATAATTGTTTTGAGGTTCATCCATCTGTCACGTATCCCAATAGCTCATGCCTTTTTATTGTTGGCTAGTGTCCCCTGTCCGGACAGGTCACAGCTTGCTTATCTGGCTCACCTGCGGTGTTTCCTCAGAATGTTACAAATAAAGCTGCTGGAACTTCTGGGTGCAATGTCTTATGAGCCTTCCCTTTCATTCCTCCTGGTGAATGTCTGGGAGTGGAATGGGTCATAGGCTGAGTGTGTTCATACAGAAGTGTGCGCACCGCCGTAAGCTTTCCTTTCTCCTGGGTGAAGACCCAGGGGTAGAACGCTGGATCCCGTGGTGGTAGGCATGTGTCTAGCTTTTTAAGAACTTGCCAAACTGTTTTCCAAAGTGGTGGTACTACCCACCAGCAGGGTTGGGGAGTCCTCGCTGCCCCACCTCGGGTGGCTGAGCTTGAACAAACAGAGGAGCAGATGAAGGGGTAAAGTGGCAGCAGCAGTGGGGGGGTGAGGTAGTGGGCAAGGTGACGGTTGGAATGGAGCCGGGGCTGGATTATGCAGGGACTAAATAGGTTCCTATTTGCAAAGTGCCTAGAACAGGACCCGGCATGCAGAAGGATAGAGAAGAGTCTGATGTGTGAAAACAAAGCCAGCTGGAGGTGTGAGGCCGTGCGCCCCCGCGGCTCTACCTCAGCAACTGGGAGTAACCTGAGTGCCCAGCGGTAGGGGATTGTAGAGGAAATGTCACAGGACGGGGGAGTCAGGCAGGCTTCCCAGAATGGTCAGTGGTGTGGGAAAAATGGTGGTGATGTGACTTTAAAGAGGGAAAAAGACCATGTGATTTTTGTACAAACCACACATTTCATAACAATAGTGAGCACAAGTATACCAAGTTCATTTTGTGCCCTGCACTGTTTAAAGTTACTCAGGGGTCAAACACTTCCGTAAAGAGCCAGAGATGAAATATTTTCAGCTTTGCCAACCGCGTGGTCTCTGATGCACCTACTCAGCTTTGCCCTTGTAGCTTGAAAGCCAAAAGCCACCAGGATGGCATATCAACAGATGGGCCGTGTACCAATAAAACTTTATGAACACCAAAGCATAAATTTCACATAACCTTCACAAAATATTATTCTTTAGATTTCTTCGAACCACTTAAGAATGCAAAAATAATTCTTAGCCTGTGTTGCACGCAAAAATATCTGGCCCCTGGAATGTAGTTTGCTGATCCCCGCATTAACTCATCGCTACTGCTCCACGGGAAAGATAACTGTCATCATTCTCATTGTACGGATGAGGAAACTGAGACACAGAGGAGTTGGGAGAATTGCCCAAGGTCAAGGTCACACAGCCAATGTGTGGGAAGCCTGGGACTTAAAGCTGGGCTGTGTGGCTCCCAGGGGCCATCTGCCCAACTCCCAGACAGTCCTTATCTTCCAGGGGTTAGCTGTGTAAAAGAGTAGGAAAAGAGAAAGGTGGAGGGGGGAGTAGTGCAGGGGAAAAGAGATCACAATTGCAACAATGGTGTTAGACGATTTCTTTTTTTTTCTAAATTCTTTCTCCTTGTCAATGTTGCTGTAGGAGGTGTTACTATAATGGGGGGGAGGGGTGTGCAGACTTTGCAACAGAAGCCAGTGTCCTCACCTTCGCAGAACTTTCTCAGCCCTCAGATGTTCCCCCTGCAAAGTCTCATCACCCCCACCCCTTGAATCCTCCGGAACCTTGGAGGTTAGCTAGAGCAGGTATCATTATGCCCATTTTATAGATGAGGAAATTGAGGCCCACAGGTGGCCCAGGAGCCCTGATAACAGCTTTCATTGTGTAGGCAGCCATTTCCGGCTATTATCCCATTTAGTGCTCAAACAGCCCCGGAGGCAGGAGGGGAGGCCTGATTAGCATGTTTGGTGGAAGAGGCCTCACTCAGGCCAGGAGAAGGAATGACTTGCCCAGGGTCACACCGTGGGGAAGCTGGTGTGACCAGGTCTGCTGGGGTCCTGTTCCCTGGGGAGGGCTGGGACTGCCCTGCACGCTGGGTGCCAAAGCTCTCGGTGCAGGGAGCCGGCCACCAGCTTAGGTGTGTCCCCTGCGACCCCTACCGCCCAGTGCCCCCTTCTCAAGGCTCTCCCCTCTCTGGTATCTGTCTCCAGGGGTGGGGGCTGGACTTGAGATCTTCGGATTTTCGGCCTTGCCGTAACCCTCCCCAAAACCCTGGATTGGGCCTGGCACAAGCTAGATCCTCAGAGCTGAAATGAGGGTGAGGCACTTAGGGGGGCCTGCAACATTGCAGGGAGGGGGCACCAAAAACTCAGTCCTCAAGATGGCTTTCTGAACACAATCTTTTCAAGAATCAAAACGAATGCAGACAATCCACAACTAACAAAACAATCCCGTTTAAATAAAGACAAGGTCAGTATCAACTGATTTGTGGTTTTTGGCCTCAGGCTTGCACCTGGTACCCCTCAGCCCTGGAGGTCCAAGGGGATGGAAGGCCAGATCGAAGGGGGCCTGGAGGGGGCCCTGAGGCAGACGGGAAGGGCATCCCAGGCAGAGGGACCAGCTCATGCAAAGGTGTGGAGGCAGCTAAGTTGTTGAGTACCCAGTGGGAGAGGGGGAGGCGGCGGGGCTGGGGGGGGGGCTTGAAGGCCATGTGCGCTGTCCTTTGAGGAGGCTGCCCCCTTTTCTGCAAAATGCAGGGATGCGGGTGGATGATGAGAGCCTCCAAACTCCCTTCCCGCCACCCCCACTCCCAGCCGCCAAGCGCAAGGCCAGGAGTGTGATTTTCAGGGTGAGCCCAGCCTAGGCTTCGTTCCAACCCCTTCTTCCTGCCAACAGCTCTCTCTCCTCCTTTTGATTCTGTTGGAAAAAAAAAAAAACCCTCTCCCTACCCACACCCCCCCCAACCGCTGCCGGGAGGAATCTGACCTGGCAGAGGGCCCGGGTCTCCGCCCTCCCCCAAGCTGTCCTCTGCCAAGTGCAACGTGGCCAAACCAGGGGACCCTCTGCAGATGGTACCCCCCACCCTGGGCACAGAGGCGTGGAGGAGCTCCTTGCCTCGGTTTCCCCCCAGGAGGGCAGTAGGGCTGCTCCAGGGACCCCTGGCCCCCTCCAGGGCTCAGCTCCACAACCCCCCCCCCCCCCCCCCCGCCCCGCTCCCAACCTAAGACCATCTGTTCATCATTGAGAACCTCAGCACTGGGGTTTCATTGGCGGAGAGATTCTGGAGCTAAGGGGCAAACCCTGGGTCCAAAGTGGAGGAGGAGAGGGCTGGCCCAGGCCTCAGCCACCTAACCCCCTTGGTCCGAGCTGGGCTTCTGGGCCGGGTGGGCTTTCGGGACCCCTACACTTGTCTACGCACACCCACATGGACCCATCTCCTCTGTTCCCCAGGAACTGGGCTGGATGACTTCTGACACTGGCTAGAACCAAGGCCCAGCCAACTGCTTGGCCAAGGCTCGCCAGGCCACAGAACCTCTCCACAAACACAAGCCGGGTGTCGTCTTGGTTACTCCCCCACCTCTAGTTCAAACAGAAATCCCTTGGACCTATAAAGACGGCCGAAGCGTGCTGGGGGGGGGGGGCTGTTCTTTTGCCAGCACGTGGGGGCCCTGTCCAGCCTCTCGAGGCACGGTGGGGGACCCCCGCCTGGTTCTCTTGCCATGCCTGTTCCTCCCTCCTGTAGCCCAATGAACCCCTGGGGTTCCCCTAGGGCTGGGGGGTGGGGCAGGACAGACACTGGAACTTGAGGTGGCGGGGGAATAAGGATAATTATAGTCATCTTTCATGAGTTCATTCATCGACATTTGTTGAGCACTTGCTGTGTGCCAAGGGCTGTTCTGGGCACTGAGGATGCAGCAGGGAACAAAAAGTCAAAATTTCTGCTGTCATGGGGCTGATGATCCAGTGGGGGAGACAGATGGTGAGCAAGATGCTGAAGTGGAATGAATGTACAGAAAAACCATGCTGGGGGAGAGAGGGAGGGGAAGTGGGGGCTCAGGCTTGGGGGTGCAATTTGAAGGAGCTGAGACCTGAGGGAGGTGAAGGAGGAGGCAGGGGGATGTCTGGGGGGAGAGGTTTCAGGGGGAACAGCCCATGCAAAGGTCCTGGGGTACGGGTGGGCCTGGCACATTGGAGGAACAGCCAGGAGGCCCATGTGGTTGGAACAGAGTGAGTGAGGGGGAAAGAGGGACAGGGGGGCAGGTCGTGTAGGGCCTTGGGGGCCACGGGGAGGACGTGGGCTTTTACCCCCAGGAGGGTGGGAGCCCGGGGTGGGGGGGGGAGGTGGGCGGGGAAGGGCGGGACCTGACTCAGGGACTCACGGGCGCCCTCTGGTGGCCGCTTCAGGGAGGACAGGTTGTGAGGCGCGAGGGCCGGAGCCTGGGGACCGGGAGCCTGGGGACTGCACTGTTCCAGGCGGGCGACGATGAGGGCTAGAGCAGACGAAGGTCTCGCACCTACTACGTGCCTTCTTCACATCAGCTCCTCAAGTAGGTATTATTACTCCCCCATCTGACGGACAAGGACATTATGGCCCAGAGGCAGCAAGGCCTTTGCCGCAAATCCCACAGCCCCTGGGTGGCACATCACATCTCCCCGCTGTCTAAAGCCCTCCACGTGTAAAGTCCTCCCCACTCTGCCAACAGGCCCTGCAGGAGGACCTGCCCCGCCCCCTCCCTGTCCTCCCCTCTCTCTCCCGCCCCCGTTCACTCTGCTCCCGCCGCAGGGGCCGCCTGGTTGTTCCTCCAACACGCCCAGCCCAGGGCTGCCCCAGGCTCTTTGCACGTGCTGTGCCCTCTGCCGGGACCTGCTCTCCCTCACATGCGGCGTATGAATGACTTACTGAACTTTTAAGCATAATTCTGACTCTGAGAACGTGGTAACACCCCAGGGACACATATCTGGGCACCGATGAGGTTTGGGAGTGCTCTTTCAAGCCAGCGCTCAGTGGCCCCAGATTAGGAAGCACCAGCAGAAGGCCCGCTGTAAGGGCCCGAGACCGCTGGATTTGGGGGACCTAAGGGACCCACCCCCAACGCTTTCACTGCGCCAATGGGCTTCCCCGGGGGTGTGGCCTGACTCGCTGGGGCCTTCTCATTGGCCAGGCCGTACCCAGCTTCTCCCGGTAGGCCACGCGGCAGGCTCCGGATCCACCTGGGCCCTGCCTCTCCCCTACCGGCCCGTGCCTGGGATTCCACCGTTTGTCCTGGTGCCCGGCTCTGAGTTGCCTTTTCTTTCCTGGCGGTGCCCGCGGGCCGAGGCGGCGGCCCTGCCCAGGCATGCAGGCATGCCGCCCTCCGATGTTGCAACTGTGGCATGCCCTGGGCTCCTTCTGCCAGTTCCTGGAACCCAGGCATGGCCGGGGTGCCGACTGCCCGCCCCTCCCCAGGTGCGCCCAGAGCCCCGCACGGCGCGGACGCCGGAAGCCGCAGCAGGGGCTGGCTCCACCCCGGGGGCTGCGCGGGCCCCTCTCCGAGCCCGGCTGCCCTACCCCGCTGCTCCGGGTGCTAATGAGGCCGTAGAGCAGTGGTTCCCGAGGGGGCGGTACTGCCCCCAGGGGGGACTGGGCCCTCTGTGGCTGTCACAACAGGGGTGCTCCGGACGGGAGTGGGAGGGGGCCAGGGATGCTGCTGCCCCCCCCCCCCCCCACCACCACCACAGTGCCCGTGTCCGCCCCGCAGCGACCCTGACCCTGCCGGGTGTCAGCAGTGCAGAGCAGGGGAACCCGTGCAGGAGAGGCCTAGCCATTTTGGAAGCTGGGAAACAGTGCATGCAAGAGAGGCGCTGCCGGATTATTTGCTCAACAAGCATGTATTGGTAACTGCTGTGAACCGGGAACGAGCGTTTCCTGTCATGAGAGCTCTGGGAGGTGCAGACAATGAAAACATGACCGATTTATTGTGCACCTACTGTGTGCTGTCTGCACATGAGCTCATCTCACACCCTTGGACGCAGCCACTTCTGACCCATTTCACAGTTGAGCAAACTGAGCCCGAAGCCAACTTCGGAGCCCCTCACGTCAAGGCCAGGTCCTGCCTGGGGCTCGGTCCCTTGCCTGGTGGCCACTGTCCTCCCCCCTGCTCCGCCCCCCCCAGGCCCTGGGTTGCACAAGAGCATGAGGTAGGTGCTCCCGTGGTCCAGCCCCCATTGCTTGCCTCCGGGAGTGCCGCCTGTTCGCCCACCCAGGGGCCCGCTCCCAGCGGCCACGGCCAGCGGCTGCTCTCATTAGTCAGCCTCGGTTCTCGTGGGTGTTGAATGCTTTGGGTGGCACTGAGCGGTGTAGACAGACTCACTTACTCACTCGTATCATACCGGGAATATTAATAGCCAATATTGACAGAAGTCTGCTGGGCACCAGACCCTGCGCTAAATCCTTTGCACGCTCTACTGCGTGGACCCCATTTTGCAGATGGGGAACTGAGGCCCAGAGAGGCACGCATCTGTTCTGGGGCTCCGTGGCCTCTAGGACACGCGGGTTCCCAGGTCCCTTCTGGCCTGCACCTGGGCCTTGCAGGGCACCAT
The DNA here is from genome assembly GCF_003265705.2 of Callorhinus ursinus. Lineage (NCBI taxonomy): Eukaryota > Metazoa > Chordata > Mammalia > Carnivora > Otariidae > Callorhinus > Callorhinus ursinus. The sequence continues at coordinate 2,590,384 of NW_027397139.1, forward strand.
GATGGGATACCCAGGGACTGCTGCCGGGTCTCTGCAGAGCTGGGGCCCCCAGCCCTCCTCCCTTCCCAAAGGGGGGATGTACTGCTTGCTGTTGATGAGCCCAGGGCTTCCAGGCAGCAAGACAGACCACAGCTAGACACTGGCAGCACTTCCCGGGTTTGGAGATCAGTGGAGCAGGAAATCTACCCAATTGTTCTTCCCCTTGGGACACCTTTCACACCCTTGAAAGTGGAGCAGAGCAAAGAGCGTGTGAGTGATGCCACTTGTGGGAAGAAATAGGGAGATGGTGGCTCAGGCAGGTGTGGGCCCTCGTCCACGGGCGGTGGGACTCCTGGCTGGCCCAGGAGCTGGCGCCCTGAATTCTTTGGAATTCTCCAGACGTTGTAGTTTGGAGCTTGGCTGAGCTGGTTTTGCACTTGCTTGCTGTGTGGCTTTTGGCAAAGGTCCGGAGGTGGGACAGCTTGGCCTGCTCGGGGACAGCTCCAAGGCCGAGGAGTGTGCGGCCAGAGTCAAGCCCAGACCTCCGTGGAGGAGACGGGGAAAGGCCTCCGCCCAGCCCCTTCGCACCTGGGTGTGGGCACTTGGGTGTGGCACCGGCACCGCCTGGCAGGGCAGAGCCTGCCCTCACACGCCCGCCCCGGGCCCAGCCTCCTGAGGCCCGCTCACACCTCTCCAGCCTCACTTCCTTCAGAGGGAGAAACTGAGGCCTAAGTGTGCCCAGGACCTCACAGGTGGGAGCCGCTGAAAGATACGGGGCCCGGGGACCCTGCCTACACATCCCCTGTTACTGCCCAGATTAGGCGTCCCCACTGTGGTGTGGGAACTTGGGCGAGCGGCTTCTGTGTTCCTGGCCTCAGTTTCCCCATCTGTGCCACAGGAACTCGCTAACAAGCTGGCAGAGCTCGCCTCAGGGGAGAGAAGATGATCTGCTTCTGGGCCAACACGTGGGCTGGGGGTCGCCATTGTGGTTTCTGGCCCCACAGAGCCCACCAAGGCCTCCCTCCCTGACCGCCCCCCCACGCCCCCAGGAGTCAGACCTCCGGAGGTTCAAACCCCAGCTCTGCGTGGGTTTGGGGCAGGTCGCCCCGGTAGCACGCTTGCTCTGTGCCTGTTTCCCCATCTGCAAAATGGGCCCAGCCACATGAAGACTGCGGCTGTCCCCCTTGGCAGGACTGGCCTCCTGGCCTCCACGTTCCCTTCCTGGGCAGGGCCAGGGATCTCCTCCTCGTACCGTGAGGGCGGGCCCCGGCCGCCACCAGTTGCTCTGAATGGTCCTGCCGAGTTGGAGGTTTGTTTCCCTTCTGCAAGCTGGGGGACAATTTCTGCTTCTCTCCATCTGCAAAGGGGGCTCCTTGCCCTTTGCCCTTTACCCTCCAGCTGCAAGTAGAAGGCAGCCAGCAAGCGAGTGATCGCCCAGCCAGGTGGCAGAAGGGAGCCTGACCACCCCCGGACACGTCGGGGTCGCTGTGCCACTGGGGGGGGGTGCCTCCCCTGGGGTGGGAGTCCCAGCGAGAAGGACTAGACCCCTCTGCCACTGCGGGACTGGGGCGGGGGTGGGGGACGGGCGGCGGGCACCCAAGGTGGGTCAGTAACGGCAGGAAGTGGGTTACACAGGGAGAGAGTCGTTGGCACTGTGATTTCCGGCTGTGCTGCTGGGTTGCTGAGGGGCGGGGCGGCAGGGTGGGGAGGCGGGCACCCTGACATCGCCACCTAAGCCGGTCCCATCTGACAGAGGCGGGAAATGCGGGGTCAAAGCCGGATGGTTCCCCTCTTGGGGCCACCTGGCGGGGGTATGAACCTGGCCGGCTGGGGCTGGGCACTCTCCATCCCTCCCCTGGGCACCATGGGGGCAGAGGGGTGAAGGCAGCTGACTTAGTTTCTCAACTCCCAGCCCTGCCCTTGACTGGCCATGCGAACCCCAGCCTCTGCCCATCTGTCCAATGGGCCTGGACTATTTATTTACTTAGGTGTCGGTCCTAGCTTTCTTTCTCTTAGCATATACGTAGACACTCATGTCTGCCAGAGCCCATTCTAAACCCTTTCTGTGAATTTCTCAGGGACTCCAGAGGGGGAGAGGCTACTCTCATGATCCCCACTTTACAGAGGGTGACACCAAGTGGCCGGCTGCCTGGGATGGCACGGCTGGTAAAGGAGCTGAGATCTGAACCCAGACCTCCCTGCCGGGACCGTCCTGAGGCTCAGACTCCAGGAGCTTCGTACTGGCCTCCCCATTCCACAGATGGGAACCCTGAGTCTTAGTGAGGGCCCCCAGGGTCGGGGGCCCCGAGGGTGGGTGGGGGCAGCATCAAGACTTCTCAGGGTTCACAGTAAGAGTGAAGAGCCAGCACTCAGTGAGCACCTACTGTATGCCCTGCATGCTCCCTGCATGGCCTTTTCAACAACCTGGAGGTTGAGACCTTTGGGACCCCCATTTTCTGGAGGAGGGAGAAACTGAGGCACAGAGGCATGGCCAGGGTCAGAGCAGGGCCAGAGCCTGACCTCGGTGCCCTTGCTCTGGGCCCTCATGCTCCCATCTCTCAGACACGCTCAGCCAGTCTGCCCAGTGCCTGCCCCTCACACCAGCAGGACCTGGTCTTGGGGGGCCCAGGGACCCCACTTGGATCTTCATGGAGAGGGAATGGGATGGCCAGGGCACAGGGGGAAGGGTGGGTTGGGCTGCAGACCCTCCTCCTTGAAGAGGCCAAGCCCAAAGTACCCCACCCCCAGCCCCGCTAACAGGACGGTGGAAGAGTGACAGATGCGGGGGGGGGGGGCCTGAAAGAATTAAACAAACAAAGGAGAGGCTGGTTTATATAATCTCTAGTACAACGTGTTCTCTTGAGCCAGGATTAGGTGCTGGTGTTCCCTAGGCTGCCCTGGGGGTGGGTGGCTGGCACCCCGCTCTGCCTCTGCCCTGGCCACCACCCACCTTGACCCTGGCTTGGGGAAGCTCAGGGTGGAGGGCCGCGTGCAGCTGGGAGGGTACCAGCTTTGCCTGGTGAGGCGGGGTGGGGACCCGGGAGCATGCCACCTGGCAGATCTGCTCCCAGGCCCTGCCGGCCCAACCAGCTTGGGCCCTTGCACAGACCTGAGACCTCACTTTGTCCTCTGGGAAATGGGTTAGCAGGGTGACGCGTCTGGAGCTTGGTACACAGCGCTAAATAGTCACATGCCTTGGAAGGCTGTGGACGCTAGGATGCAAACGTGAGATCGTTCCCGTCTGCCCCATGGTGCTCAGCACTCCTGGACATTCCGTGCTCATCTGTCTCTCCCCCTGCGATGTCCCCTCTGTGAGGGCAGGGGCCTTCAGGGTCCAGAATAGGACCCAGGCCCCCGCCCGGGTCTGGGGACAGGTGACTGAAACGTTCACGTGTGTTGGATAGCCACTCAGGACCACGCTGTGCCCCAGGGACACACTATTGTCCCAGAGCCTCACAGAGCCAGGAAGGGGGTTGTCTCATAGCTCCCATTTTTCAGAGGAGAAAAACCAAGCCTCAGGAACTGGGGGGGGGGGTCACCTGCTCAAGGTCACCCTGCAAAAAAGCAACGGAACTGAGGTTGGACCCCAGAGCCCCTTGATGTCCAGGCTCCTGGCCGAGTTGCTGACTTCCTCCTCAGGGACACAGGCTCTCTGAGAGCAAGGCAGGAGGAAACACGGGGGCTGCCGGGGGTGCCTGGGACACTTTCTGCACCCCCCATCGGGCCACTGCCACTGCGGGCAGTGAGTGGCGTTGCTGCAGGGCCCCCCTGCCGCGGGGCGCCGGCTGTGTGGTGCAGCAGAGGGGACGGAAGATGTGTGAGGAAGGGGGCCCTCAGCCCGGTCCCACGGTCCCCGCCTCCAGCAGCCAGGCTGGGGACCAAGCCTGTGCCCCCCCCTTCCCGAGGGCACACTGCAGCCACCGGAAGGCGGACTTATTTTTCCGGTCGCCGTTACTCAGCTCCGGGACCTGGGAGAAAGGTCCCGGCCTCCGCTTTGCCAGCGACAGGAGCCGGACTGGGCCGGGGGGTGGCCGGAAGTCCCGCTGCCCCCACGTCTAGCCTGGCCCCTGCTGCCCCGGCAGGTGTCTGGCGTCCTTGGGGGCAGGGTGGGTACAGGAGAGGCTCCCTGGCCCCAGACAGTCCCACGGGCTGCCCCTCTCCCTCCAGCACTCCGCCCCACAGTCCATGTGGTCCTACCCGTCTGTCTCCAGACCCCGACAGCCGTGGAAGCGGGGGGCGGCTTCTTCTGGGGCCCTCCCCGCAGCCGGCACAGAACCAGACAGCAGGAACGGTGGTAGGCAGCAGAGGCCGCTGCCCCAAACCCCGTCTCCTCCACGGGGCAGCGGCCGAGGCTCACACCCTTCGGCATCTGTGCAGGCCCACGCAGGCTGCTGGCAGACACGCGGGGACAGCTTGCCTCTGGCTCGGCTCGGAGCTTAGCTGCATCCGACTGGGAGACCCGCGCCCGAGGACATCCCTGGGCCTCTTGCTTTGCTGTGAGCCCGTGGGTGCCCTGAGTTTCACTTTACGGGGGGGGGGGGAGCTGAAAGCTGCAGTCGCTGGCCCCGTGGAGGCTGCTCCAGCCCCTCCCTGGTCTCCTGGCTTTTCACTCCTGCCCCCACCCCATCCCATCCCTAAAACGTGCCTCTTAAAACTCCTATGGCTCCTCATTGCCCTTTAGATAAAATCAAGTCTTCTTTTCCGGGGGCCCACAAGGCCCTGCATGACCTGCCCCATCCCTGCCCTCTCTCCCTGTAGCTCCATCTGCTCCAGCCACATGGGCCCCCCGGCTGCTCTTCCAACACGCCAGGCCCGGTCCTGCCCTAGGACCTTGGCACAGGCTGTGCCCTCTGCCTGGAACACCTTCCCCAGTGCTGCCCCCTTCCATCTTTCAGGAACATTCTCTCCGGCCCTCCCTTCTCCCCTCTGGCCGCTTGTCTGATTTATCCTGTTTACGTGTCAGTGCACATCTCTCTTGGCTACTGTGCCTGGAACAGGGCTCGGTACCCAGTAGGAGCTCAATAAACACTTAGACTAGTGGTCAGCACACTGTAGGCCAGGGGCCAAGTCTGGCCTACCCCTTGATTTCACAAATAAAGTTTTATCGGTACACGGCCATACCCACTTGTTTACGTGTCATCTGTGGCTGCCTTTGTGTGGCACGGCAGAGCTGAGCCGTCCCAAGAGAGACCGTCCAGCGCACAGAGCCGAAATGATTGACTGTCTAGCCCTTTACAGAAAGAGTTTGCAACTCCTGCTTAAGATTAACGGTGAGACATCAAACCGATGAAATCCCTCCACCCTGTCCCAGCTTCCGGTGCTGCCTCTCCCCTCCCCCCTCCACCAGCACGACTCTGGGAGCACTCTCCTTCCCCGAGCCTCAGTTCCCCCACCTGTCACCTGCAGAGTAAGGGAGCCTGGCCCCCTGACTGATGTCCCCCCAGGCGGGGCCCACCTGCAATAAGGACTTACACGGGGAAGTGAATAGAAGGAACTGGAGGGGGAGAGCTTCATGACTTGGGGACAAGAAGGGGTTTCTTAAATAGACCTTCCAGCGCACGTGTGTGGATTTGACAGTAACGGGAAGGATTCCTGTCCCATGACGGGCACTCCGAACAGAGCCGGGAGCGAGCTGGCTGGGCACATACCAACGTTCACGGCAGCTTCACTGCTGAGAACCCAGCCCTGGAAACAGCCTCGGAGCGCCCCCATCCGAACAGACGAGAAGGGGAGGTCCCTTCACACAAGGGAATACTATACAGGGAGGAGAGTGAACCGTCTACATTTACAACAGGGTGTGATGGGTTGAATCGTGTCCCCCCCCAAAAAACCCTCCTAGTTTGGAGCCCTAACGGAGACAGGGTCTTCACAGAGGTAAGCAAGCTAAAACTTCGATCCCTCGGGGGGGCCCCAGTCCAACAGGCCTGGTGTCTTCATCAAGGGCAAATGTGGACAGAGATAGGCACACGGGGGGAACACCATGAGGGAGGGGGGACTGGAAGGTGGACAAACCAAGCAGAAAGGCGGGGCAGACCCTTTCTCAGGGTCCTTACAAGACCAACCCCTCCCACTCCCGCCCCCTGTGCGGGCAAACGCCGGTCCAGCTGGTGCTGCGCACCTGTTTTGTAGATGTGATCACTGATTTACAATCTCGAGCCCACAACATCCATTCCTACCTGAATTTTCAGCATGCTGGCCTGTCCCACAAATTTTGGACTTGCTAGACCCTGCAGCCCATGAGACAATTTCTTAAAATAAACATCTTGGTCTATTTATATCCATATCTCCATATCTGCCTGTCTGTATGTATCCATCCACGTGATACATGCACACACACACCCACCCACCCCACTGGTCCCCATTTCTCTGGAGAACCCTGGCCCATACACAGCCCACCCCTGGCTTTTATAAATAAAGTTTTTTTTGAAGATTTTATTTATTTATTTGACAGAGAGAAGGATAGCGAGAGAGGGAACACAAGCAGGGGGAGTGGGAGAGGGAGAAGCAGGCTTGCGGGGCTCGATGCCAGGACCCTGGGATCATGACCCGAGCCGAAGGCAGATGCTTAACCGACTGAGCCACCCAGGCGCCCCTATAAATAAAGTTTTATTCGCACGTAGCCACACCCATTCACTTACGTATCCCTTTCGGAAGCAAATTACATATATGTGTAACCTACAACCACAAAATGCATTTTTCAAGGACACATAGAAATAAAAAAGACACAATGGACACTGGAGACGTCTGTCTGTGCCGCGAAGGCAACGGGGCTAAAGGATCAAAATGGGGTAAAGGGAAAAGCGGATGGTGATACACAGGTAAATAAAACAACAACAAGGGAGGAACAAGAGAAAGAAAAACCACGAAAATTGCAAAGGGCAGAGCCGAGCGCGAAGGCGGGTCTCCCGGTCCTGTGCTGCCCTCTAGTGGGGACTATAAGCACCGCAGCCTTCATTACTTAGCTTCGAGGTTATTGCCCCACGAAGCAGCGAAAATTCGACCTTGTTCGAAGCTGCAGTGGGTCATTGCATGGATGCACGGCAGTTTTTAAAAATTGTGGTTAAATATACATAGCCTATAATTTACCATATTAACCATTTTTAAGTGCACAGCTCAGCGGCATGAAGCACACTCACACTGTCCTGAGACCACCCCCACCCTCCGTCTCCAGAACGTTCCATCTCCCCACACGGAGACTCTGTCCCCACGAAGCACGGACTCCCCACCCCCTGCCCCAGCCCCGGCTCCAACCCTCTCCTCTCTGTCTGTGTGGACGGGACACTCCTCTGGGGACCTCCAGGGAGTGCGGTTCTGTGGGATGTGTCCTTCTGGGTCTGGCTCCTCTCACTGAGCCCAGTGTCCTCGGGGTCCCTCCATGTCGTGGAGGGTGTCAGGGACCCTTCCCTCTTAAGGCTGGATTCCATTGTATGGATAGGCCACATTTTGTTTACCCATTTGTTGCACTGAACATTTTGGCAGATGTTACCAAGTTACCTTTAAAAGACATGTTCTCACAAATAGTACAGAAAAGAGTTTGCTTTCTAATTGATATTTTGGGCTGGATCATTCTTTGCAGGGGGGAGGCCTTCTGTGCAACTTAGTGTGTTGAGGATCATCCCTAACCCTCTCCCACTAGATGCCAGTAGTCTCCTCCCCTGAGTTATAACAATAAAAAATGTCTCCAGACATCGCCGAGTATCCCCTGGGGTTGAAATCACTCCTGGTTGAGAATCAGTGCCCTAAGCCCATACAGCTAGTGTACAAGAAGACTTTCACTCTTCGTGGCAATCTGAATGGTAGATACCCCATTGTTGTTTTAACATGAATGTCTCTTCCTATGAATAAAGTTAAACATCTTTTCATAGATTTTGTTCATTTTTATCTATTGTAAGTCTTTTCTGTAATGGTCTGTTCATGTCCTTTGCATGTTTTTTTCTGTTAATCTTATTGATTTGTAGACGCTCTTTACATATTTGTGGTCCGGTAAAAATCTTTTGCAAGTATGTTGCAAATATTTCTCTCACGTTTGTTTGTTTTCTGGACTTGTTGCCAGGCATACAATTTTAGATTTTATGTAATGAAACTTTTAAGTCTTTCTTTCATGGTCTCTGGGGCTTTGTTCTTGCTTAGAAAGGCCTTCACACTCTGCTTCTATAAGCAGTTTCTCCCATATTTTCTCCTAGTATTTTATGTTTTCATTTTCTAAATAGCTAAATCTTTGACCCATTTGTAATGCATATTGTGGGTGATATGATATAGGGAAGCAATTTAAGTTTTTTTCCCCCCCAATGGCTAAAAAGTTGTCCTACCCACAGGAGCCCTGTGAAACAGCTCCAATGGCAGAGCCAGAAAAATCAGAGCAAAAGATTCATAATTCGGTATCAGACAGTAAGCTACAGTATACCATTAAGAAAGATGTTCACACTAGGGGAATCAGGGTGGAGGGTATATGGGACCTCTCTATGATACCTTTGCAACTTTTCTCTAAATCCAAAATTATTCTAAAATAAAACATATGGGGTTTTTTTTCCTTAAAAATATACTGAAGAATCTGTCATTTCTCCACCAATTGGAAAAGCCCCCAAATGTGTTGGGGTCTATTTCTGTTCTTTGGATCTGCCTTATTCCATATATAACCAATTCTTAAAAACAGAAAGTTAAAATAACCAGAGTGGAATCCATGACATACTATTTAAAAAGAATCATTAAGTCAGCCAGGACAGGGGGAAGTGAAGGTCCTGAGCTTGGAGAGATCGGAGCTCAAGTAACCGTTTTGTCCCATATTGTTTGTAAGATATTTATTCATCCATTCATTCATTTACCCAATAAACATTTATTCAGCACCTGCCGTGTGCCACACCCAGTGCTGAGTGCTAGGGACCCAGAGAGGAACACGGCGGAAGTCCTGTTCCCATTTTGCAGTCAAGTGGGGGATACAGAAATACACAGAGTATCATCTCAACGTGTGCTTACTGCATTAGTGAGAATAATGGGGGAGGGGCCAGAGACAGAACAGCGGAAGGACCTACTTTAGTTGAGAAGGGAGGGTTTCCTAGGTGCCATCTGAGAACAGAGGAACGATACAAAACCAACTTGGACAATGGGATATGAAACAGAGGACACAGCCCGTGCAAAGGCCCTGGGGCAGGACCTGACTGGACTGTTGGAGGAACAGCGAGGAGGCCCGTGTGGCTGGAACAGAGTGCGCGAGAGGTGACGCGGAGGAGGGGAGGGCAGGGAGGGGACGGGGTAGGTCGTGCAGGACCTTGGGGGCCTCAGGGAAGACGTGGACTTTTACCCAGAGTGAGGTGCGAGCCCTGGAGGGCCTTGGGCAGAGGAGGGGGTCCTGACTCCGGTGCTCACAGACGCCCTCTGCTGGCCACTGCGGGGAGGCGGGACTGTGGGGACCAGAGAGAGCCACAGCCCGAGGTGGGGGCGTCCAGAGCAGAAGAGATTGTGCTGGTCCAGGCCCACAGTGATGGTATGGGGCCTCAGCGACCCCACCCCTAAAATGGGATTGCAAGGGTTTGGTGACCAGACTCGGTTTTGCCTGGCACATAATAAAGGCTCAACACATACCAGCTGGCTCTTCATAGCTCACTTAATCCTTTCAACAGCCTTATGAAGAAGGGATTATTATTATCCCGGCTTATAGGTGAGGAGAATGAGGTACAGAGAGGGAAGCGACTTGCCCAAGGACACACAGCAGGTGAGTGGCAACGTGGCGGTCTTGCTGTTAACCCTTGCATATCCAGAAGATAAGGTTATAGAATAAGTGACTGGAGGAGGTGGCCTAGTCTGGGAGGGCTTCCTGGAGGTGGTGACATGGACCTGAGACCTAAACGATGAGCTGGAGCTACCCAGGCAACACGGGGGAGAAAGAGCTGGCCAGCAGGAGGTATTGCAAGGGAGAGATCCTGAGAGGACCCACAGGGATGCGGAGGCCTAGGGGAGTCCATCCCCAGTCCATCCCCAGAGCCCAGGGGCATGTTTTTCCCCGCCCCCCCCCCCAACTACAACCACCCTATGGCTTTTTCCCCCTCCCCAGCAGCGCTCTTTCCAGGGACCACCCCTCCCTCACCCTTTCAGATTGGGTGGCTTGGCGCTGACCCCCTCCCCCAGCCACCTCCAGCTGGTAACAATCCCCAGAAAGGGCTCATTAAGTGGCCCAGCTGAGGCCGCCGATCACCGGCACACAGGCACTATTTTAATTTTCCACTGATTTGCCTGCGGTGGGCCCCCCAGAGCTGGGCCATGTGTGTGTGTGGAGAGGAACATCAAATCCCAAAGCCGATTATGGGGAGTGAGGGCCGAGGAGAGGGCTTGGGTGGGAGGGCCCCACTCAGAGACAACTGTGGGGGCAACTGGTATGGTTTCTGGGACCCTGAGGCTCCCCTCCCCTGCCTGAGCCGGGGGCTTCCTGGGGCTGTGCTGAGCCCTTTGCCCATACACTCAGGACAACCATTTGTCTCTAGCTTCCAACAACCCATCCACCTACCCACCATCCCTCTCTCCACCCATCCACCTACTCATCATCCTTCCCTCTGTCCATCCATCCATCCATCCATCCACCCATCTGCCCATTCCTCTACCCACCCATCTATCCATCCATCCCTCTATCTACCCATCCACCTACTCATCATTTTTCCATCCATCCATCCATCCATCCATCCATCCCTCTATCTACACATTTGTCCATCCATCTACCCATCCGTCCATCCATCCATCCATCCATCCATCCACCCATCATCCCTCCCTGGACTCACTTCTCCTTTCCTCCACGCCATTGACAAGGAATTATTGATCACAAAAGAGGGACCAGGCGCCGTTTGAAGGCCCAGGGGACTTCTCCACACCTCACTCAACATACCCCGCCCCCCAGGATCCTCCAGGGTCCCTAGACCTCTTCAAACCTAGTGTCCCCATCTCATGGACAATTCCACCTTTGCTCCCCATCCCTGGGGTAGGAATCTGAGCATTGACCTTGCCTCTTCCCTCCCTGTCACTCCCCGTGGACTGTTGGTTCCCAAGTTCTGTGCATTCTCCCGCCTGGGGTCTCTCCCCTGTCCATTCCATGGTCCTGGCCTTGATCTAACCAGATCACGGCTCCCATCCTCTCCTGGTCCCCATTTCAAACCCCACACCTGCCTTAGATCTGGCCATGTTGCTCCCTGCTCGGACACCTGCCATGGCTCCCTACTGCCCTGGAAAGAAAGCCCCTACTCCACAACTCAGCATTCGAGGTCCGCACTGCTCCCACCTCTCACCCCTACGTCACCTTCTCCCTACTAAGCTCTGTCAGCCCCAGCACATTCCCACCACCACACCTTTGTGTGAGCGGTTCCTTTTGCCAGGAATGCCCTGCCTGCAATCTCTTTGTGTTGAAAGCCTTAGCATCCTTCCAGGCCAGCCCCCAATGCCACCTTCTCCAGGGACCCCCTGACCAGGGGCCACTTTTCTGCTCCGTGAGTTTCTATCAAAGCACCAGGTGCCTCCACCTTGCCATTTGCTCTGCCCTTCAGGCCCTTGGAGGCTTGCAAGGCCACCAAGCGCGAAGGTGAACAAAAGCACCGCGTCACTACCTCACGAGCACATAGCATGGGGCTGGGGCGCAGCACACGCCACCCGGCAATGCAGCCTCCCAGATCATCCGTTCTCAGACAGCAGAGCCAGACGCTGACCTCTCTGCTCGCTCTGAACCACCACGGCACCCTGGTCACTTTCCTCAACCCCGTATGGTGACTGCCCCGCTCCCGGCCTCAGTTTCCCCGCCCATAAGATTGTGATCACAGCAGTTCCTTCTTCCTAGGCTTGTCAGGAGGATTGAATGAGACGGCAGGTGGGAGGCTCGCCGCGGCTCTGGACGGGCTGTTATCTTGAGGTCTCCGTTCAGGGCTGTGAGTTTACAGCGGGTTGTTCTGTGACCTTGGGGGAGGTGCTGACCCTCTCTGGGCTGCGGCTTTCCCTTCTCTGATGACTTCTAGAATGAGCGGCGCCCCAGCTCTATCCCTCTCCGGGAGGGGCAGGCACAGGTGCCCCCAGGGGAGAGTCTCAATGCTGCGTTTGTCTGCCCCGGAGAAGAAAGGAGCAAGGGGAGCCCAGGTGGCATCCGAGGAAGGACTTCTAGACAGTAGGAGAAGTGCTGGTGGATGGCGGCTGATGGGTGCCCCCAGCTGTCAGCTTCGTGTCGGGCTGAACTGGGGGCCAGGCTGGCTGGTGGTTGCTGCCTTCGCTCCCTCTCACAGTCTGCTCACTCCTGCCCTGACTCATCCACTAGGGGCTGGCCAGGGAGCCCCGGCTCTGCAGCCCAGTGGTCTGGGTTCGAGTCCCACCGCTGCCTCTCCTCAGCTCTGGGGACGAGTCCCTTCATGGCTCTGTGCCTCAGTTTCCCCATCTATAAAGCGAGGGGCATCGTGGTACCCAGTCGTGGATGACAGCTTCACCATCGGCGCCCGGCGATGCTGGGGTCCGCCCTCCACCCTGGTCCTGCCTTCTGCGTCTCCCCGACTCTCCTCTCCATGGCTCCCCGCCCTTTCCCCCCCCCCCCCCCCGCCCCGCCGCCGACATTCCCGGCCCCAGCGCTCCGGGAAACATTCCGTGGTTTGTAGCAGACTGTCCGGCTCCTCGGCGCCTCAGATGTGGGCAGAGTGGGCGGCGGCCGGGCGGGCTGTGCACCCCCCGACCCCCCACCCCAGCGCCGGGCACACGGCGGGGGAGGTAGCCGGCAGCGCTCACAGACAGGCAGATGGGGGAGGCCCTCTCCTGCTTAGAGCCCTCCCAGGGCTCCCGAGTGCCCTTTGAATAAAGCCCAGCCTCCCCGCTCCCCGCTCCGCCAGGCCCACAAGGCCTGCACGACCTACCCCTGACCCCTCCTTGCCTCCCCTCTTCACTCTGCTTCAGCCACACGGGCCTCCTCGCCATCCCCGCCCCCCAACCCACCAGACTCGGTCCTGCCCCAGGGCCTTTGCACGTGCTGAGCTTTGGGCCCCCAGACCTTTGGTCCATTGAGATCACTCGGACTGCAATGTCACCTCCTCAGAGAGGCCTGCCCTGCCCACCCGGCTTCTGTTACCCTCTTCCGAAGTCCTACAGCCCTCCTCCCCATTTGAAATAGTCTCATGCATTTATTCCTTTTCTCTCTTACTGTTTCCTGTACTGGACTGAGAGCCCAGGCGGGGGGCGGGGGCTGGGGGGTCCTGGCACACGGTGGCTGGAGCGCACACTCACTGAAAGGGCAGCAAGGCTTCAGAAGTCTTCTTGGAATCTGACCACAATCTCTCCTGCTGTAGCTGCATGCATATCACCAGGATCCGGCCCTGGGCACAGCCCTTCACAGTTTGCAAGATACCTCCCCGGCCATCAGCTGACCGGATTTCCTGCAGAACTTCGTCCGGAGGAGGCTCTGTTCTTCACGGCCCGCCCCGTTTTGCAGAAGAGGACACGGAGGCAGGGAGGTGGCGTGGATTGGTCTTGGACCAAATGAGCAGAGACATGATGAACTTGGCTTCGTGAGGACTTTGAGGGCCTGACACACTTCTGAGTCCTCCATGGAAATCAAATGATTAAAGATGACTGTTACGTACCTAGGCTGGATCATGACTATATAGTTGTCATTATCATATTTACTGTTTCCCTCTGATTGCGCAAGAAGTTAAAATGAAAACGTTTCCTAGGGCCCCGAGCGTCTCTGGAGCCCGGGCACTGGGCCTCTTCTGGCTATGGAGACATTGAGGCTCCCTGGGACTTGGGGGCCGAGGCTGGAATCCCTCTACCCCTCAGTCCCACATTTTGAACGCTGCCTGGTGCCCCTCAGCCACATTGGGGGCTCTGATGTTCTGAGCACAAAGGGACCTCTTCAGAACCGTCTGATCCACTCTGCTTCGGAGGATGGAATTCCCACCAGTTGGGGCTTGGTTGCCTCCTGTCTGGGATGCCTCATTACCTTTCACCCAGGTAGGAGAAGGTCTTTACCGAAGTGGAGCTGAGGTCTGCAGATGTCAAGCTCTGCCCTCCAGGGCCGCGCAGACCCTCCCACCGGCCCTCCTTGGCTTCCTGTGCCCAAGGGCGGCCCAGCCTGCAGATCTCAGACCCATCTGGGGTTTGGCTGTCTCAGCTCTTCTGTTTGGGGGCTGCTCGTGGGTGGGGCTGGGGCTGACCTCATTTGGGGGGTCCCAGATGACGCAGCTTGGGGCTGAGCCCAGACGAAGATCAGGGAGAACATGGCGAATTTGACGGAATTTGCCCGGTTGTCTTATGTTTTGGTTGTCTTGTGTCTTGTGTTTGGGCTGAAGCCCAAAGACTCTCTCGGTCTTTCCCTGCAGGCCAATGAGCCCCCACCTCTTCCTCTTCAAGATATGCCCCAGTTTGATACCTGCCCTGACTCATTTTTTACTGGGTCCAAACCTCCCCTGCATCGGGTCTCCTACCTCTATTGATAAGACCTCAAGTTTGCATAGACATGTGTCTCGTACTGCCAATTCTGCATGACTTTCCCCGGACCCTGGAGATGGGCAATGGGGATTCGATACCCTCCCCTCTGGTCTCTAGCCGCACGCCTCTTCTCTGCCTCCTGGCTCTGCCCTCCACTCGCTGCGGGACTTTGAGCAAGTCCCTCCGTTATCTGAGCTTTCAAGTTGACTGTCAAGTTCCCGCCATTCTCCCTCCCACCCCCAGGCCCCCATCATCACTGGCCTGGATGCCGCCCTAGGCTCCCCCTCGGGCTGCCACGTCAGCCCCGGACGATCCCTTCTCCCCACAGAAGCCCAAGGGAGCTTTAAAAAATGTAAAACAGGCCTCCTCTGCCCACAGCCCTCCAGGGCACCCAGCTCCCTAGGGTGGAAGCCCAAGTCCTCCCCGCGGCCCCCAGGGCCCTGCACAACCTGCCCTCCCCTCCTTCTTCTCTCCTGCTCGTTCACGCTGCTCCAGCCACATGGGCCTCCTCGCTGTTCCTCCAACAGGCCAGGCCCAGTGCTGCCCCAGGGCCTTTGCATGGGCTGTTCTGCTACCTAGGACGCTGTTCCCCCTTCTCTTCTAATGAATTCTGTCTCATTCAGACCTCATCAGGTCTCAGATCAGATGTCACCTCCTCAGTGAAGCCCTCCTAGATTGCCCAGTCTTATTCAAATTCTCTAGATCCTTACAACCCTCTCCACATTCATGGTTGTCTTACTTTGTGCACTGATATTTTTATTTTCTGTCTCCTCCACTGGAACATCAGCCCTAAGAGGACAGGGATCTTTGTCCGAGTCACTGCCGTGTCCCCAGCAGGCGAACAGGGCTGGAGACACAGTAGGTGTTCGGTAAATGTTGGCCGAATGAGGAATGAAACATGAAACCCACGTATGAACCTCCCCAGAAACGTGGGGACAATCTGTCCTCGTGGATCCCAAGATGGCGACACTCTGACATTGAGGAAACAGCTCCCACTCCCCCAATCCACCCAAGTCAGATGAACCCGAGGGGCGGCAGGTCGCGGGGGTCGTGGCAGTTTATGAGGTGCCATCCCCACCCCCGTGCCCGACCTCCTCAGGGGCCGGCAGAGCTCTGGCAGAAGGGCCTGAGACATCCAGGCCCCAAGTCATTTTCCCAGTGGGAGAACCTGCGGGCCAGAGAGGGTCAGCCACCGACCCAAGGCCACATAGCACGCCCAGGTCCAAACCCAGGTCTGGATGACCTTGAACTGTTTGTTGAGGGAAGCGTTCAGAGTCTGGCTATGGGTGATGGGCCAGCTCTGGAGGGTTGCAGGGACGGGTCACAGTGGGGCAGACAATGGAGTGTTGGCCTCCAGTGGGAGCCTCAGACACTTCCAGCCCGAGCCTCTGCCACCCACCCTGCCCCATCTGCCGGATCTTAGCTCAGGGACCTTGGTCACACTCCCTGGAAGCTTCTGGAAGGGTACTCAGTCTTAAGGGTGGAGGCTGCAGGGCATCCACTCCCTCCCTGAGGTCAGGGGGCAACAGAAACGGGCAGAGCCCTGGCCAGCTCATCTGGGGGTTCACCAGCCCCCCCAGCCCTCCCTGTGCTCAGAACTGCCCGCCACAGGCCCTCCGGGGGCGACGGGATTCGCGGCCAGGCCATCGCCAGGTCTCCGTTCTGGCTAAGTCCCTGCCGACCTGCCAAGAGGACGCTGCCTGCGGTGCCCTCCGGGGCCACGACACGGGCGCCTTCCGGGCAGCCTCCGACCCGCTTCCAGGTGGGAGACTCGGGCGTGCGGTCCTCTCCGTTGTCTGGCCTCGGTTTCCCCCCTCGCGACCACCTCTCCCCATTCTGCAAAGGGCCGCGGAAGGATGGCACGGCCGCAGCTCCTCCTGCCTCGCCCCCGGCCCCGGTGCCCAGGGGTCCCCGAGCCCCAGAGGCCGGAGCGCGCCCCCGGCCCCTGGCCGCCCCCGCCTGCCGGCCGCCGGCCGCCGGGCGCCCCACTCACCATCCACCACATCTTGGCGGTCACGTCGTAGCAGAGCTGCCATTTGACCGAGGTCTCTCCCGGCTTGCTGGACACGGGGGGCCCGGGCACCTCCATGCTCGGCTGGGGGCGCGGGCGGCCGGGGCGCCTCACTCGGAGCGCAGCGCGGGCCGGGCCGGCCGCCGGGGGTGCGGGTCCGGGAAGCCGGCTCCCATGGCCCCCCGCAGGGCCCTCCTGGGGGGGGGGCGTCGAAGAGGGTGCGGCGGCTCAGCTGGGGCGCGCGGGCTGCGGGGAGCGCCGGGCAGGGCGGGAGGGGTGCGGACGCGCTAATCTGAGACACGCCGGGCCATCCCCGCCGAGGGGCCACCCACAGCCCCAGGAGGCCGTCGCAGGCCGCGCGCGCGCGTGTGTGTGTGTGCGCGCGCGTGCGGCGGCGACCAGCCCGAGCGTGGATTTGTGAATGAGGCTCTGGTTGGGAATATCCCCCCGCCCACCCCCGGAAGGAGTGTGGCTCGTCCTGGCGGCCCCCCGCCTCTCTGCCTCCCCGTCGGCTCCATCGGGGAGGGGCACCTGGGGCCAGAGGGAGTTGGGGTCCTGAGGCCCTAGGCCCAGCCACCTCCCACCCACCCACCGCCCCATCCCAGTCGCCCTGGGAACAGGCCCGAGGCCTGAGGCCGTGGGCCGGCGGAGGGTGAGTTTGGAGAGGTTGGATGCGAAATGGGAAGAGGGGTGGGACACCAGGGCCCTGGATCTGGGGAGGAGGAGATGGGTGCCGGTCTCCGGCTGTGGTGCTCTCAGACAAGTGGCTGTCCGTCTCTGCGGTCCAGGCTCCCTGTCTGGAAAAGGGCAGAGAATCGCTGAGGTTGGGGGCGGGGGGGGGGGGGGGGCGGAGACCAAACAAACATCAAAGCCCATAGAAGGGGCTGTTACTGTCATTTTATTTCCCGTTTTTCCTTCCTTCTCCCAACCTCTGAGGAGAGGTAAGCCCGGGAGAGTCTTTTCATTTCATAATCTAATCATTGCTGTGCATTTATGGAGCGCCGAGTGTATGCGCAATCTCAATGAGAGGGTCCCTGATCTGTGTGGGTCAGTTGTCCTGGCCCCCCGCTGGCAGGAGGAGGGCTGGAAGCAGGAAGGACTGCCCAGCGAGGGCTGCCCACGTGCTCTGGAATGGCCGGGAGGGCATCTGGCTGGAAAGCATTTGGCTTTGGGTTTCCACGTGGCCTTGCAGTTGGCTGAGTAGGAGCCGGCAGAGAGGGCAAGGTTTGTGGAGCTGCAGGGGCTGCACGCGCAGGGCGGCACAGGGGGGAACATGGCTGCCCAGGCTTACCCTCTCTGCTCTGTCCCCCAACGACCTGGACCATTCTTCCTCAAATGGGGCTCTGACTGGTTCTCTCACCTGCCTGCAACCCACCATGGTTCCCAGTGTCCCCCACTTAAGGCCCCGGGGAGTGGGCCTGGCTTCCCTGCATTCCCTCTGCCTGGCACATCCTTCATTCTTTTATTACCTGGGGACTCTTATGCATCCTTCAAAACCCAGCCCGACATTCCCCACCTCCCCCTAAGGGTAAGAGAGAGTTAGAGAGAGACAAAGAGAAACAGAGATACAGAGACAAAGGGAGAGACAGAGATGGAGAGACAGAGAGAGTGAGAGTCAGTGAGAGAATTAGAGAGAGAGA
The DNA here is from genome assembly GCF_003265705.2 of Callorhinus ursinus. Lineage (NCBI taxonomy): Eukaryota > Metazoa > Chordata > Mammalia > Carnivora > Otariidae > Callorhinus > Callorhinus ursinus. The sequence continues at coordinate 2,608,444 of NW_027397139.1, forward strand.
TAGCCCCGCCCCGCCCACAGTCTGGGTCACACACTCTTAACTCCCACCCTGAGGGGCCTGATTAGGGCCACGTTTTCCTCGACAAGAAGACACCCGTGTGACCCACAGGTCCCAGGCCCCAGCCCCGAGCACAGGACTGAGAATATCTGTGCCCAGCTTGGGGGCCCGCGGAAGACAGGACCAGGAGCTGAGCCCTCACGGGGACTCCCGCGTCACGCAGCACAGGGCTGTGCGTGTGGTGGGCTCGCAATTGCTGGCAAAGGGCGGGCATGTGGATTAGACCCAGTTACTCGAACCTCGTTATTAACAGGAGACCTGTTTGCTGACCATTTTACAGATGGGGAAACTGAGGCTCAGAGAAGTCCGGTCAGGAGCCTAGGGACACACGGCAGGTAGAGCTCACCCCTGAGATGTGGGAGGGCCGCGTTTCCACCCCCCGACCTCCCTCACCTCCTTCAGGTCTCAACTCAGATGTCCACTCCAAAGGGAGGCTCCCTCTGACCCCCTCCCGTTTAAAATTGCTCCCCTCCCGCCTTTGTTGTTCTTTATCATGATTATTTATCTCTTGTCTGCGTCCCCTGGCGGAGTTTCAGCTCCAGGAGGGCAAAGACTTTTCGTCCATCTTATTCACTGCTTTGGCCCCAGTGTCTGGAACAGTGCCTGGCACAGAGTGGACGCTCAGTAATATATTTGTTGGATGGATGAGTGAGTGAATAAATAATGGGCCAGCGTTTTGCCAACAATGGCATTTCCTGCTGACTTTCACAAAAGGCATTTTCATCTTGCCACAAAAGATGCAGGTCTGGCAAAAGGGGTGGGGAGGGGCAAGGGGCCGGGCACCCACTCTCAGGGCCTGAGTGAGGCCACGCCTCAGCCTCAGCTGCCTCACCCAGCACAGCCCAGCCCAGCGGACGCGGTTCGCCCACATGGAGGCCCCCGCCCGTAACTATAATTTGCCTCAGTACCTTGTGGTTGTAGGAGACAATCACCCCACAGATGTGCGGTTGGAGTAAGGCATTCAGACGGCGGGTCAGAGCCCGGGCCTTGGCGGAAGGCAGATGTGGGAGGCAGTCTTCAAACAAGCAGGGAGGGAGAGAGAGAGACAGAGACAGAGAGACAGAGGGAGAGGTGGGGGACGGGGAGAGACAGAGACAAGGAGAGACAGAGAGACAAACTGAAACAGAGAAAGACGTGAACACACAGACAGAACAAGAAAGGCCGGGAGACCAGCCATACCCCGATCTGACGGGCCAGGCTGTGGGGCTGCTGGGTCACACACCCTACGCTCCTGGCCCCAGGGGCCTGGCTGGTCAGCTACAGTTTGACCCCTGAGGACCAGCCCAAAGCCTCAGCCGCAGCTGAGCTGGGCCAGGGCCCAGATCTTTGTGAGCCCCCCCACTTCCTATCCTCCAATACCAAGGGCAGAGGGCCCAGGTCCACAAATCTTTGCCCACTCTGTGCCTCAGTTTCCCCAGCTGCCAAATGAGCAGGCTAGATTAGGGAAGCCCCATTCAGCCTTCTGTCACTCGGCCTCTCCATTTTGTCCGTATATTAGCAGACATTTTTCTTTCAATTAAACTATATAAAAAGACTGAGATGTATTTATTTATTTATTTATTTTTAAAGACTTTATTTATTTGTTTGACAGAGAGAGAGACACAGCGAGAGAGGGAACACAAGCCGGGGGAGTGGGAGAGGGAGAAGCAGGCTTCCCGTGGAGCAAGGAGCCTGACGTGGGGCTGGATCCCAGGACCCTGGGACCATGACCTGAGCCGAAGGCAGATGCTTAGCGACTGAGCCACCCAGGCGCCCCAAGACTGAGATGTATTTAAAGAGAAAAGTATAACTCACTACTCAGGCTGCCGTGAGTCAAGGTCAGCTATAAAGATAAATGCACTAGACACCTCAATCTTACCCACCTCTGACCAGAGATCAAGCCTAAAGCCTGCTATCTCTTTGTTAAAAAGATAACCAAATATTAAAGAGGTGTCACAGACAGGTTAGGAGCATCCAAGGGCTGTGGGACAGGATCAAATGACCTAGCACATGTGTCATTGGAATCCCAGAAGAAGAAAAAGAGGCAGAAGAATATCTTAAGACAGAATGGCCAATAATTTTCAAAAATTAAAGACATTAAATCACAGGTCCCAAAGCTCAGAAAATACCAAACAGAATGAATATCCCCCTAACACATACTCGGATACGTCATATTCAAAATGCATAGAGTTAAAGATACAGAGAAAAATTCCGAAGGGGGCTGAGGACAAAGAGATGTGTTATGCACAGAGGACCGACATTAAGAATCATCACAGATGGGGCACCTGGGTGGCTCAGTCGTTAAGCGTCTGCCTTCAGCTCAGGTCATGGTCCCAGGGTCCTGGGATCGAGCCCCGCATCGGGCTCCCTGCTCAGTGGGAAGCCTGCTTCTCCCTCTCTCACTGCCTCTGCTTGTGTTCTCTCTCTCGCTGTGTCTCTCTCTGTCAAATAAATAAATAAAATCTTTAAAAAAAAAAAAGAATCATCACAGACTTCTCATCTGAAAATGTACAGGCAAGAAGACAATGGAGGGCTATCTTGTGGATGGGAAAAGACCGTCAACCCAGAATTTTATACCCAATGAAAGTATCACTTGAAAATGAAGGAGAAAGGAAGGGTTTTCAGCAAACAAATGCTGAAAAAAATTTCATGATTAGCAAGACACTCACTTCAAATATAAAGACAGATAAAGGATGGAGAAAATGTACAAGAGAACACTAAGTTAAAATATTCTGGAGTGGATACATTAAACGCCTAAGTTAAAATATTCTGGAGTGGATACATTAAACTAAAACAAAGCAGACACTGTGGCAAGGTGCATATGCTGATGATGGGCTCAGTTGGCTGATCCGGAATGTGTGTGCAGCTAAGCACATACAATCAGAAAACCATCTAAGAACAGTTAAAATATAAGAAATCAAAACAGATAGACCTTAAAGGAGACGTTGGCAAATCTACAATTATATTTGGAGACCTCCACACCATTCCCTTAGCAATTGATGGGAAGAGGAGACGGGAGGTCGGCAAGATTCTGGAAGAGCTCGATAACACTGTCCACCAGCTTGAAATGACACGTACAGAACACACCATCCAACAACTTTTCAAGTTCACATGGAACATCCCCCACGAGAGACCATATTCTTTTATATTCATATTCTCCTCTCATAGGGGGACCGTATCCCCCTACGAGAGACCATAGGCTGTGAAAAGAACCTTAATAAATTTAAGAGAATTCAAGTCACCCAAATTATGTTCTTCGACCATAACAAAATTAAACTATATATCAATATCAAAGAGATATATGAAAAAAATTTCCAAATATTTGGAAATTAAACAACCAACTTCTTAATAACCCAGATCAAAAAGGAAAGCATAAAACATGAGAAAATACCTCTAATTCAATGAAAATGAAAATACGGCATATCAAAATTTATGAGATGCAGCTAAAACATGACTTAGATGAAAAATTATAGCACTAAATGCTTATATTATAGATTGTGTGATTGTGCTTAGTGCCAGTAAGCTGTATGCCTAAAAATGGCTAAAATGATAAATTTTATTTTACCTGCATTTTACTACAATTGGAGAAAAAAACACAAGATGGAGGAAAGTAACCTAACCATGGGAGTGACACCGTTATCTTTGCCATACTCTCGTGGTTATGGCACTCAAGGGATGGCGTGATCCAAGGGGGGTTGTATCCATGAAATCAGCTGTGCACAGCGCTATTCTCTGCATGGGACAGACTTCTTAGCTCAGGACCTCCTCCCTGACTCTCAGCCCCACACGATCTTCCCGTAGGGTTGCCCGCTGATTTCATCCTTTGCAACCACATGGCTTAACTGTTGCTCATGCCTTCCTGTAGCCGGGGCCCTTGTTCCAGCCGTTGACCCTCACCCTCACCCTTCCAGGCCCCACCGAAATGCCACCTTCTGTGGAATGAGACCTTCCAAGACCACTAGAAGACTCATTTGTGTCTGCTTGCATCTGCTTAGGCAAACCCCTTCCCTTCCTTGAGTCTTAATTTCCCCATCTGTAAAATGGGCCCGATGACGTTTTCTTTGCAACTTTGCTGTGAGAGCCAATGCGATGTCAGATACCTCCTAGCCAGGGCTCTGGGCATAAGATATTCATATGTTGATTCATCAGACTTCTATTGAGCACCTGCTGTATGCTAGATCCGGTACTGAGCCCTGGGGAACATAGCAAGACTAAGGCAGACCCCAGTCCTGCCCTCAGGGAGCTCACAGTATGCTGGGGGAGATGAACATTAGATTAATGTATATATCAACATATAATTAAATATTAATATACAACCAATTACATTAATGTATACATTAAATATTAATACACATTAAAATAAATATATTCATATTTTATTTTTTATTATTTTTAAAGATTTTATTTATTTGACACAGAGAGTGAAAGAGCACAAGCAGGGGGAGCAGCGGAGGGAGAGGAAGAAGTAGACTCCCTTCTGAGCAGGGAGCCTGATGAGGGACTCGATCCCAGGACCCTGGGATCATGACCTGAGCCGAAGGCAGACGCTTAACCATCTGAGCCACCCAGGCGCCCTCATATTTTTTATTTTTAAAAGGATTTATTTATTTATTTATTTGAGAGAGTGTGTGCCTGTGCACATAAGTGGGGGGGAGGGGCAGAGGGAGAGAATCCTCAAGCAGACTCCCTGCTGAGTATGCAGCCCAACACAGGACTCGATCCCATGACCCGGAGATCACCACCCGAGCTGAAACCAAGAATCGGAGGCCCAACTGACTTTGCCAGCCAGGCGCCCCTATATATTCATATTCAAATGACAAAGGTGACAAATTCTGATGAGGGGAATTCTGGGAAGCTCTGGCCTCATCTAAGCCACACCATTTCTTGCTTGGAAGCCAGCATGAGCCTCCTCTTTTTACTTAGCTCTCCCCGCACTGTGTTCTTCACACAGCAGCCAGGGAAAGACTTAAAAACGCAGATGCGAGGGACGCCTGGGTGGCTCAGTGGGTTAAGCGGCTGCCTTCGGCTCAGGTCATGATTCCAGGGTCCTGGGATCGAGCCCCACATTGGGCTCCTTGCTCAGCGGGGAGCCTGCTTCTCCCTCTGCCTGCTGCTCCCCCTGCTTGCACTCTCTCTCTCTCTATCTAGCAAATAAATAAATAAAATCTTAAAAAAAAATAAAGTAAAAACGCAGATGTGCATGCCTCACCTCTCCCTCAGGTAAAATCCTCCTATGGCTCCTTACTGCCTTCAAGGTAAAGATCAACATCATCACTGGGTCTCCAGAGACTGTGACACCTTTAGTCAGGCCCCTGCTAAGTTCTCCCACCTTCACTCCCCCAAGGCTACCCCTGTGTGTGGGAACAAGGTGAGAATAATTTGCAGGCAGGTATCTGGAGGAAGAGGGTTCCAGGTAGAGGACACAGCCTATGCAAAGGTCCTGGGGCAGGAACTGCCTGGAGTGTTGGAGAAACAATGAGGAGGCCCATGGGGCTGGAACAGAGTGAGTGAGGGGGAGAGGAGGGTGGGAGGGGACAGGGGCAGGTCCTGCAGGGTCTTGGGGGCCTCAGGGAGGACTTTTACCCCAGGGAGGTGGGAGCCCTGGAGGGCTGTGGTTAGAGGAGGGCGGGATCGGACTCGGGTGTTCACGGGCGCCCTCTGGTGGCCGCCTTGGGAAGGACGGACCGGGGGTCGGGAGCAAGGGCATTAGCAGGGTCCGGGGCGGAGGGGACTGCGCTAGTCCAGGCGGGAGATGATGGGGGCTGGACCAAGTGGACGCAGAGAAGGGGCGAGAAGTGGACAGGTTGATACAGAATTTTGAAAGCAGCGGGGACAGGACTTGCTTATAGATTGGACGTGGAGAGAGCAAGCCGGAAAGAAGTCAAAGATAACCTGAGAGATATTTGGCCCCAGCCCCTGGAAGGATGGCACTGCCATGTGCTGAGATGGGGACGACGTGGAGGAGCGGGATTCTGGACCAGGCACAGCTTCGTCCTGAGGAACGTCCGCTTGGCGATGGCAGGTGGATTCTTGGATCAAGAGCTGGGCTCATTTGAGGCTTTGATGGGGGGCAGACAGGCAGGGAAAGAGTAGGCCCTTGTTCCTGTTGGGCTGGCTGAGGGCCTAGGGTTCTTTCTGGATCCTGTCCCCAGAACGCGCCGCACACCGTCTCCCCACCGGCTCAGGACCCTCCGTCCAGGCCCTGGATCTGTCCACGACCCCCGGTGCTGAAGTTCTAGCTGCAACGCGGCAAACCCGGTGCTGGAGTAAAGTGCTGGCTAGGGACTGACAACTCGAAACCTATCCCTGGACTTCACCCAGGATGGCAAAGCTCCTTCGCTGCTATTGGTCTGAGCCGGTTTCTATGCCTGGCACACCCCATCCTGCATTGTATAGACCTCCAAAGAGAGGCAGGTATGTGTCACTCTAAGTTCCAGACTTCCTTTCTCTACATGCCGTTACAGTCCCTTTAAGGATTACTTAGTGCATCTCTCACTAAGGCTCTAAAGACTGGCCCGAGTTCCGGCTGTGGACTGGCTGGTGAGCTCATGAATATGTAGATCACCCCCACCTCCACCTCACTCTGGTAGGCTCAGGAAAGAGAGGGGGCGGAGAGAAGGCGGAGCTGGGGGCGGGGCGCCTTGCTGGAAGCCCCCACGGAGAATTTTGTGCATTTTGTGTCCTGTGGGGCCTCCAGTACCTATACAGTGTGCAGCATACAGCAGGTGCTCAACCAATGCTGTCGACGCCCGAATCCAGTAGTAGTGATGTCTTGAGAGTTCGCTTTTCTGATTTGGGAGGAGATGGTTCTGTTTTGCCTTCGTCATATTACATGAAAATGACGATGACTGTTATTTATGTGCATTAATTAATCTCCCTGATGGTCTCCACAGTCCTGGATGGTGCATACCATCAAGAATCCCATTTTACAGATGAGGAAACTGAAGTTTGGAGAGAGAAAGAGGCGGCCCGAGGGCAAGCAGGCCTTGACTCCGCTCATTAGGTCCTGGGAATCCAGAGTGGGTCCTGCGAGTGCACGTCCCCTAACCCTAACCCTAACCCTAACCCTAACCCTAACCCATAGTACCCTAGTTTGATCACCATGCACCCTGCTTGCGTCTTCTGAGCCGAAGGGCCCCTGTTCCGCCACTAGGACATGGCTAATACCTCCCTCTCCAGGATGGCCAGTGCTGTTGTCTGGGCTCAGAAGATCACGTGTGCCTCCGTCCCAATCCAGCATTTTAGGACCCGGAACCGGAAGGAGGGCGAAGGCCGGGTGGCCGGGCCGCATTCAGCCTACAAAGGAGCAAGGCCTGACGGGAGGTGGGGCTGACCCCAACGGCTTTAAGGGACAGGTTAAGAAATTTGGACAGGGTGTCTTTTGTGTCCCAGCAGAGAGCCCAGGGGTCTCTCTTCACCACCACCCTCAGCCTCCAGAGCAGTGCGGGGCACACAGTGGGTGCTCAATAAATGCTTGCGGTTTTTCAAAATGGTGACGCCAATACTGGACGAAGGCGTGGGTCTCTGCTGCCCCCTGCTGGTATCCTGGGATGAAGCCTTTGGAAACTTTCAAAGGAATTGATTTGACACTTGCATAGCGCTTACTCCGGGCTGGGCTTTCTAAATATTAACTCGTTCATTCCCACAACAACCCTCAAAACGGGGTGCCCGATTAACCGCATTTTGCAGAGGCGGGACACTGAGAGATCTGAGCCGAGGGATCGGCCACTGTCCTGACAAGTGTCATAACTGGGATTCAAACCCTGGGCTAGGCTCCAGGGAAAAGGGAAGTAGATAAAACCCACGGGCATCGATGGCATGCTGGTTTAGGGAACCGTGCCCGGCAGGCAGCATGTGCCCAATAACCAGCCGTTCGTTTTGGCACATTCTGGTCTGGCTTCCCTTACAATTCAATTATCTGCATGACTTTGAGAATCAGTTTATCCAGTTCTTTGAGAATCAGTTTGTCCAGTTCTTTGGAAACAATTGTGGGGATCTGAACCATGTCGAAGTTCTCTTTAAGACTGGGAGTCTTGGGTGGCTGAGATGGTCAAGAGTGGTTAAGATGGTTAAGCCACCCACACCTGGGTGGCTCAGATGGTTAAGCGTCTGCCTTCAGCTCAGGGCATGATCTCAGTGTCCTGGGATCGAGCCCTGTATCAGGCTCCTGGCTCAGCGAGGAGTCTGCTTCTCCCTCTCCCTCTGCCTCTCTCCCCTGTTCATATTCCCCCCCTCTGTCACATTAATAAAAAAAAGTGAATTAAAAAAAAGATTGGGAGTCTTATAACTTAGTGGCTTAAACCATTCACTATCTGAGTTTCTGTGGGTCAGGAATCTGAGGGTGCTTAGCTAGGTTCTCTGCTTCCTGGCCTCTCATGGGCTGCACTCAAGGGCTTGGCCAGGGCAGGGTCTCATCTGAAGGCTCGACGGGGGAAAGACCCACTTCCAAACTTGTGTGGTTGTTGGCAGGACTCAGCTCCTCGTTGGTGGCTGGCCTTTGCCACACGGAGCAGTCATGTGAAATGTTGGCACTTTTCCCAAAATGCCTCCCATACCTGCTTTTTCCATTCTTGCATCTTTACAAGATGTATTTAAAATGAATTCTTAATTTCCTAAATAATGCTTGAATATATTCACCCCATAAAGATCACAGGTGAGTCTCAACTGTTCGTCCTCCCCTCCTTCAACATCCTGGTGAATACACATCTAGTCCTCCTCATCCTTATACACATGTCCCTGGACAGAATGCATATTTTACACACACACACGATATTTCCTGCTGTACTTTTCTGCAAATCTCTTTTCATCCCAGGTGATGTGGTCTGGAGAGGGTTGTGTTCTCTGACAGCCACATGGATGAGGCACAGGTGATGGTGTGTGACCTGGAGACAGACCATAGAAGGCAGCATCCTCTCTCCCTCTCTCTCTGTCCCTCCCCCACTCCTCCTTTGGGTCACAGGGAAGCCAGCTGCCAGGTCATGAGCAGCCCCATGGAGAGGCCCACATGGTGGGGAGCTGAGGCCTCCCTCCCACCAGCAGCCCTGCGAGGGCGCTGGCAGGAACAGCTCCTCCTGCCCCGGTCCAGCCTTCAGATGAGGCAGCCCCGGCTGGCCTATGTGCTGACCACAATCTCATGAGAGACCCCAAGCCAGGACCACCCAGCTACATCTGCTCCTGGATTGCTGACCACAGAAACCCTGAGAAAATAAACGCGTGTTGCTTTAAGCTGCTAAATTGCAGGGGGTGGTATTTGTTATGCAGCAATAACTAACTGATACACCCTGCCTGTCACTTAGCTTATCCCCCCGGAAGAACACTGACATCACAGCAGGGCTTGGCCGTGTCAAGCATATGCCTGTTCACTCCGTGGACACACCCAACCAGAACTGCTGTCTTGTAAGGATGTACATTCCAAATGCTCAACAACTTTGAATTACATTTTAAAGCTTCAGTTGGAGTATTACAAATAATAACTTGAATTACAATCTAATATATTTAAATTTTAGCCACTACGTACTGCAGGGAAGTGGGTAAAAACTAGGCAGAGGGCCAGGATTCCCTTCTTGCTGAGCTGCCTCTGGCAGCCACTTACTCTCTCTGGGCCTCAGTTTGGTAGTAACTCCTAGAATGGGGCTGTCATCAGGACACCCATCACAGGGTGATGGCAGGTTACGTGAGTTAAGTCATAGGAAACGCTCAGCCCCATGCTATCCACAAGAACTTCATGCAGTGATGGACGTGCAGCTCTTGAGCCCTTGAAATGTGGCTTCATTTGGCCAAGTGAATTTATAATTTCGTAAATCGATTTAACTGTAAATAGCTACGTGCAGTTAATGGCTACTGTTGTGTATGACTCAGGCTTGAAACAATGTTTGGCAAATCATAAGTGCTTAGTAAACGCTTGGTAGGACTATTGTCCTGCCACATTATCTTCCAGAGTGCATATCTGCAACCCAGCAGCAGCACGGAGGTCACCCTGGTGTCCTTCTCATACCCAAGTAGGATCATGTCTCTCCCCTGCTCCAAGCCCTTCTGTGGTTCCTCATTACCCTCAAGACAATAGCCCAGATTGGTTCATCTCATTGTAGTTACAACTTGTAGCACCCTCTGGAATTACTATTTCCTGCAGGGCTGTGCACTTGTTTTTTTGCCCCCCTTCCTCCTTGACTGGGGCCTTGGGAAGGTGGGGACGAAATCCAGCACTTGGTAGCTGCTTAATCACCAGAGGCCCTCTGTAGCTGAGTCCCTCCCACCTCTACATCTGCCTTTCCAGCCAGTGCTGCATCTTGGCTGACCGTCCAACCTCCACATCTCAGCCTCTGAGCCTTTGCCCAGGCTGTTCCTTCCACCCAGAAAACCCTTCCAGGTGGACTCAGACTCAGCTTTCCAGCTCCCACCCCAACTGGCCTTGTTCTGTGTGAGGTGCTGGAGCGAGGCACCCACATGCGCTGCCCCCCACACGGGGTGTGAGTCCACGTGTGTGACACGTCCAGAAGAGACTAATTCACCGAGGGGAAAGGGGCTCGTGGGGGCCGGGGGTTGAGGAGAGGGAAGCGACTGTTCACGGGGATGGGGTTGCTTTTGTGGGTCAGAATGTCCTGGAATTAGGCACACGTTGTCTCTGCACAACCTTGTGAATGTGCTTAATGCCACTGGATTATAAACTTTAAAATGGTAAAAACGGTGACTTTTATGTTATGTGAATTCTACCTCGACTTAAAGAAAATGCATATTGTAGAGTCTCTGCTCCGTGGGGCCGCCTCCATGAGGGGCAGAGACCAGGGCTACCTGGGCGCACAGAAGGGTTCGGCAGGTGTCTGCAGACTGAATGAGCGTGTGAATCCGCCATCACAGGCACCTGCTCTCCTGGAGAAGGAAGAGTCCTATCTCCTCCACTTCTGGACGAATCAGAGGGAATCTTGGTCACGGGAGTATTCTCGGAATATCTCCTCCTGCATCCCCTAACTTGAAATCTGGGTTTTTCCTCCTGCCCAGGTAACTCGGGCCAGACGCGCTCGGTCTTTATTGACGAGGAGAGGGCAAATAAGGGAGGACCCAGTCCTTTAGCAAGTAAAACTTTTATTAAATAAACTTTCAGTTTCTCCAGACCAAAGAGAGGCGTTTGGACATTAAGATGATGCTTGCAGCTTCTCACCTGAACACGCCACAGTGACAAGGATCTCTTCAGCCAGAAATTCAAACCAAGTCAACCCAAAGTTCCCTCTAAGTCCCTTTCTCGTTTTCCTTTTCTGTGTGTGTGTGTGTGTGTGTATGTGTGTGTGTGTGTGTGGCGGTTTGTCTCCAAAAGTCGGTTTGCAAGTTGAAACTTCATGAAATTACTCGTAGCAGAAATAAAGTACATCGTACAAATCACGTAGGTCTTCGATGTGGAGTATAAAAATGGTATTTACAGCCGGTAAACATGGACCAGAAGGACACACGCCACTGCACGCCACCACGCACTCCCAAGCAGGCCCGGCGGGGGCTTGGCGGGTGCCGGGGACGCGGACGAGGCCCCCTCGTGGCCCCTGGGCACGCGCTTGCACACGCAGACGCACGGGACACAGGCACGCTAGAGTGTCTCGGAACAATTATCAAACTCTGGAATATCGAAACAAATCCCTTTTGGACTTTCTTTTTTTTTTTTTTTTTTTTTTTTTTTTTTCTTTGGGTTTTTTTTTTTGTTTTTTTTTTGTTTTTTGTTTTTTTTTCTGGGTCAGTCAACACATTTTGGTAGAAACAAAAGGGAATGCTGTTTTTTTTTCTTTACAAATTTTTTTTTTCTTGAGCTTATTAAGTTCTCTGGTGCCTCACTTGGCAAGAGGCCCCACTGACGTCCAACGAACTTGACTCTGTGCTTCAAAGTGGGTTTTCACGGTTTGAGTAGCTATACAGAGACTCCCCCGCAAGACCTCCCTCCCCGCCCCAACTAGGAAACAAAAATCCACTGTCGTCTGATTTTTTTTCCCCATTTTGTTCTCTTTTCTTCTTTGTATCTGCTCAGAAAGACCAAAATTAAAAAAAAAAAATATTTGTAGAGGTATCTCTGGTAAAGGGGTGCTGGGCCAGTGCAGGTTGGCTTGTCCAACGCGCTTGGCAATCTTGGTCATGAGATCGTGAACTCCAGGCTGGTGATCCGAAGGCAGGGAGGGTGGCTGCCTGCCCTTGGGAGGGGGCACGAGGGGCGGGGGGCTCCCCCGACCCCGTCTGCCCCTGACGGAAAGCTAAGGGCTATTGGTCACATGAGTAAGGCTATGACGGGGGGAGGTGGGGGGGGGGTCTTTTTTGCCCAAATCGGGGGAGGGGGGGGGCCGGGGGGGGGGGGGGGGGGTAGGGGTTCCAGAAGCTGCAGCTAAGACCAGGGACACTCGAGCTGGCTGAGCCCAAAGGCCTGCGAGAGCCGTCGGCAGCAGGGGCCCAAAGTCCTGGAGGTATATCGCGTTGGCTGATGATTCCCAGTGCTTCTTGGTGCCCTGGTCTGACATGACAGCGGGAGATGGGGAGACACTGGGCCGCCCGGTCATCCTCAGCCCTTCTTATGTCCCTGCTGAGTGACCGGGCCAGGGTCACCTTCTCTTGGATGGAAGGAAGTCGGAAAAGTTTGGTCCCATGATCTATACTCAAAAAATATATATACTGTCTATAGCTCTATATATATATGCATATATATATATAGGAAAAGTTGTGATTTAGTTTGGGGAGCCACCAAGGAGGGGGGCGGTGAACCCCTCGGCCCCCAACTCAGGAGCCCCCTCCCCCCAGCGCTGAGGCAGACCACGAAGCCCCCTCCCCGCTCCGCGTGGCCTTCAGTAGGGTTTCACATTAGGGGATGGGGGCAAGGGGAGAGGGGAGGGGAGAGGGAGGGCTGGTGTCCAAACTCGGTTGTAATTTACGGAAAAGTCCGGGATCGGTTGGAAGCGGGAAGCCCTCCTGGGGTGGGAAGGCCCCTCACCTGGCGGAGAAGGGAGGGGCGTTAGGGTGCGGTGATGTGGGGCCTGCTGGCCTGCGACATCGCCTCCCACCCGTACCCCCTGCCCTGGCCAGGCTGGGTTCTGGGAACCCAAGGGCCCCTATCTTTTCGGAGACAGAGTCCATTTCCAGATTCGGAGGCCAACAAACCACCTGGGAAGGGACTTTGGGTCGCTGAGCCCATTTCCTCCCACAACCTGGGGCCAAGAGCTGTGTTTATTCTCGTCTCCCCTCCCCCGAACCCTGCCACTGAAGCTCCACGGAGGCAGCTCCCCCCCCGCAACCCCCGCCCCCTTTCTGGTCATTCACAGCTGTGTCCCCAAGTGCTGGAAACAGAGCCTAGCGCATAGTAGGTGCTCAGTAAGGATTTGCTGTCCCAGAGTGTTCAGGTGCATGGGGCGTCTGTTAGTTGCCTGATCCCGCGACTGAATACCCGCGAATCTGTGGGTGCTGATTTGACAGGGTCTGAAAAGCATGCGCAGCCCCTAACTGAGCACCTACTTCGCGCCAGACCCCAGGCGCAGCGCTTTGATGACGACGGCGCTCGTGATCGAAAAAAGAAAAAAACGAATGATCAAGAGCTTTCCAGGTGGCGGGTCCTGGGCTCGGCTGGGAAAACACCGCATCCCCAAGCGGATCCTCCCTGCTGCCTCTCGGGAGGCGACTTTCACGAACCCATTCCACAGATGAGGCTCGTCAAGGTTTGCGGTCAGTTACGTCTCCCCACTGGCCCCTTAGGCTCACTGTTCATTCCCCAAAGAAGGTGTTTAGTTGTTGATAAAGCTGTTCTCTCTGATGGCAAAATACACTCTTGGGGATGTGTTTGGGGGTATCTTTTTTGGGGGCGGGGCATGCTGGTGAGCAGGGCAAACATTCCACTTTCTCACCAGTCCACTGAGCACGAATTACACCAAATAAGGAGCTATGACAGGGGCCCAGCTGTGAGATTTGTAGGACACAGGACAGAAGCCCCTGCCCAGAGCCCACCCCACCCCAGACCAAACCTGGCCTCTCAGGCGAACTTCTATTCATCCTTCAAAGCCTTCTTCTGGAAGGATTCCCCAACCACCCCTGGACCCTGGTTACACCCTCTGTTCCAGCCCTGACCGAAGGGGGAATGGGGGGTGACTCTGGTCTAGCTCTGTCCTCACCAACCCAACCTGGGGGCTCCTCGTGGCCTCCAGCAGCATCCCCCGGGGCTGGGGAGGGTTTGGAGAACGAGAGGGTGTTTGGCCAAGACGGGGTGGGGGCGGGGTGTGGTTGGGGCCGCCTGGCGGCTCACCTGGGCCAGGCCCGCAGCCTCCGGGCGGCTGTGGGCGCGGTCAGTAGGGGTGTCCCGGGTCTTTGGGCCGCTTCAGCTGCACTTTGAGCCTCTTCATGCCGATCTGAAAGCCGTTCATGGCCTGGATGGCCGTCTGCGCGCTGGCCGGGTTGTCAAAGCTCACGAAGCCTGCGGAGACCGGGGTGGACCCGCGATGGTGGGCAACGTGGGCGTCCTCCGCGTCCTCCGGTGCTGCGGCCCAGGCTTCCCGGCTCGCGGGGTCCTGGGGGCGGGGGTGTGCGCTCGCAGGGGCAGATGGGCCCAGGGAGTTAGGAGGGCGTGCCAGAGCACACACAGCAGCCCGGGGCCTGGTTCTGACACCCTCTGGACTTACATGCCCCTGGGGACGGGGTGCTTGCTCCTTACCTGGGGTCTGCTCTGCTGAGACTTCCCACAGAGGGAACAGGTGGGGCCTCTGGGGGTCCTGGGAGGGCCACATTCTCCCTCCCTCCCCATCGTGGCTGCCTGCCTTCTTCCAGACCCTGGATGCTAACCGCTATCCATCTGGGATCTGGACCGTGCATCGGACTCTGTCTGTCTCTGTGCGCGTGTCCTTGTGTCTCCTCGCTCTGCCTTTTATCTCTCTTTCTCTACCTTTGTCTCTCTCTACCCCTATCTCCCCCCACTCCTACCAGGTAATCGGAAACATCCCAGCCTGGCGCTCCTCAAGCTTCCATCAGCCCCAATCCCTCCACCTGCTGCCCCAGGCCACCCTGCCCTGCTCCTGCCCCTCCCCTCTGGGTCCTCACAGGCTTCCTGGGATGGTGTGGAGGCCACAGGGGCCAGGGGCCCTCTGGGGCAAGGGACTGCATGCACAAGCATTTGAGGCGGGGATCCCTGAGCTCTGTGTGAGAGGCCGGGTGGGGGGTCAGGTGGAGAGACGGTGGGGCAGGGTTGAACGGTCTTGCAGGGGCCCACTGGGGAGCTACGGGGGAACGTGGAGCTGGGGGGGACGTCTTCACATCTCTTATCTCCCCTAACACTTGCCCCCCGCCATACTGATCAGGAAACTGAGGCTCAGAGAACACCTAGGACTCCTCACTGTTGAGGGGGATTGAGGGGTTTCCTCTACACACATTGCCTCCTTCGTCCCGCAAGCAGGATGCTGAGGAGGGGCCTGGGCGTGGGCAGGGACCCTTACTGGTGTGACCTCAAGTGTGCTATTTGACCACTCGGTGCCTCTCGTCCTTCCTCGCTAAATTGGGGCAATTCTTCTATTTCATGGTTGGATACTGAGTATATACAGGAGGCGCTTACTAAATAGGCAAGAGTTGGCCTTTTGAATACAACAGGGTGGGATTAAGAGTCCACATTTTAGAGTCACACAGACTGGTTCTAGTCTAGGTGCTGCCTCTTTGCTGCTGTGTGGACTTGGAGGCATCCAAGGCCCCGCACGACCTGCCCCGTCCCCTCCCTGCCCCATCCCCTCCCTGCCCTGTCCCCACCCTGCCCTCTCCTCCTCCCTCTCACCCCCTCACTCACCCTGCTCCAGCCACATGGGCCTCCTGGCTGGCCCTCCAACACACCAGACCTAGTTCTGCCCCAGGACCTTTGCATGTGCTGCTCCCTCTGCCCGGAACCCTGTACCCCGACGTCCTGGGGCTGGGAAATCTCATTATTTGGGTCTCAGCTGAAACATCACCTCCTGCATACCAGCTTCTATGTCCTTAGGAGTAGATGGTGATGGTGTTCTTCATGCCATTTATAAGCCCCTGGCCTATGTCCTGCCTTGTTTATTCCCACCTCCTACCTGTAAACCTGTGCTTTTTGGCTCCGTGGTCGCTGGCCACAGGTGGTAATTTAGATTTAGATTTGTGAAAACTACAACTTCGCTTCTGTGGTTGAACTGCCACACTTGAGGTGTCTGGTGGCCACGTGTGGCTGACGGCTCAGACAGCAGAGGTGTAGAGAACACCTCCGCGGGTGGAGAAAATTCTGTTGGGCAGTGCAGCAAGACTGCGAGCTTTGGAAGGCAGGAATTTTGTTGGCTTCCTTCACTGCTCTGTACCAGCACCCAGCATGGTGCCTGGCACACAGTAGGTGCTTAATAAGTGCTCATTCTAACTTCTAAATGTTATTCTTTTGGACCACACCCTCCCACGCCCCTGTTCCTTGGCGGGCGGAGTTGGGGATGGGGCTGGCAAGCAGGAAGGGGTGCCTGCAGCAGGTACTCACCAAAACATTTGCTCTGGTTGGTGGCCCGATCCATAAACACCTTGGAGGAGATGATATTGCCGAAGGGCAGGAACATCTGCGTCAGCTCCGTGTCTCCAAACTCCTGGGGGAGGTGGTAGATAAACAGGTTACAGCCTTCGGGACCTGCAGGTGGGGGAGAGAAAGACATAAAGCCCCCAAGGAGAGGAGGCGGACCCCCCCTGGGGGAGGGGCGCGGGACTGGAGCCCACCTCTGGCATCTCTAGCTGTTGGGGGAGGGTGCCCGTGACACCAGGAAGCAGGGGCGTGGAGAGGCGGGGAGGGGAGGCGGGGCGTGCTTACCCTCGCCTGTCTAATCCCACACTCAAGTATGCCGAACCTCTGATGATCCTCAGGTCCCAGATAATTTACAAAATTCAGATGGCGCCTCCCCACAAAACTGAGATAAATCCCTCAATGCCAGAACCTGGACAATCCCCAAATCCCAGACAACCGGAAACCCCTGAAAAATCCCTACACTGGAAACTCCAGACCATTTACGACATCAGATGAATTGTATGTGGGGTATGCGGACACTCTGCTCTCTCTATGCACTAATTCTGTAAATATAAGACTGGTTTTAAAATAAAATGTTCATGTTTTACAAGTCCGACGATCATAGAATAAAGTAAGACAAATCATCCTCTGGTCCCAAACCCCAAATATCTAGTTTTCAAAACCGTGGATAATCCTCCAAACCTTGAATAATTTTCAAAACCCACACAACACAAAAATAAAATCAAGTAAGATAAAAAAAATTGTCTAGTCCCCAAAACACCTGGTAATTTTATTATATTTTTATTTATTTTTAAGTAGGCTCCATGCCCAATGTGGCGCTCCAACTCACGACCGTGAGATCGAGAGTTGTGTCCTCTACTGACTGAGCCAGCCAGGCGTCCCCGGCCCCCACCTGGGAATTTTAAAATGATATACTGTACCAACCAGAAATACTTTTGCAAAAGTAAAAAGCACAGCTAACTCTCAAAACCATTCCATCCCCAAATAATCCCCAATGCACAGGTCACGTAAAATCTATAAATAACAATCAAATTTAAAAACCTTCATTATCTGAAGCCATGAACAGTCTCCAAACCTGCCCCTAATCCCAAACCAACAGATGACCTTCTCCCATGCCCCCACAAAACGCGGGGAACCTCCCAACCACCAAGAATCCCCTTCGGCCTGGAAATGAGTATTCTCCACCCCAGGAAATACAAAATCCAAGATTGGATTTTGTCCAGTGTCCCATTGACATCCAACCCTCACCTTCCTGATTAGGTCCACAGCTCTAAGAGCGCTTGTTTTTTAAAATGCAAGTGTGTCCCAATGCGATCATCGTGATTGATTCCGACCGCACAATCTTGACTGCAACACAAATGTTAGGTGTGCTTGTGTGCTATCTCATCTCCGAGAAACACGGGGTGAATGCAGAAGGCCGCACCCAGCTGAGTCGGACCTCAGGAGAACACACTCACAGCGGGAACGCCTATCACTCCCTCAGCTCCCCAAGTGTGTTGTGAGCCACACGCATCCCCGTCCGTCCGGGGTTATGACTCCCCGCCTGACTTCAGACAAGTCTCTTTCCGCCACTTCGCAGCAGCCCACGGCGACAACACTTCCCATCAATGCCATCAATGCCACCTCCACGCGCAAACCTGAGCTCTGTGCCAGGATAAAATGCCACACTGAGCGTATTTTTTTAACCTGCTCACGTGCATAACACCGTGCTACCATTTTTATTAGGGCTCTATCTTTAGTTTTGCTTTGACATGTCACGGACAGAGGTTTGGAATGGTGCAAGCAGGAGTCTTGCAGATTGTTCTGCATGCTATGGGCACTCTCCAGAGCGCTGGTCGTGAGTTAACAGCAGCACTGACCGCCTCTGCACCAGCTTTTACCCTCAGCCCAGGTGGAGGGAAGTTGGAGCAGGGACTGGGGAGGGAGACACCCAGGTCCGAGCCATCCACAAAACAGTGACCCGAGGCAGCTGGGCCCTCTCTGAAGCTCGCACTGGCCCGCCCGGGGGGTCCCGGGAGGTCACTGAAAGTCACATTGGAGCTGCCGGCACTGCCAAGTCCTCATGCCGGCTCTTCTGTGACTTTAACCACAGAGCCCCCTGGAAATATAAAATCTGACAGAGAATGGGGTAACAGCTGGTTGGCGGAGCTGGGGACCCCTCAGCCTAGGGCTCGCCTCCCAAAGCTCAGCTCCTGTATCCTGGCAGTGCCCCCCTTCCAAGGGGCAAGGGCAAGGGAGAAGTGGGGCAGAGCCTCAAAGAACTCGGTCTGCAGGCCAGGCCAACTGCGGAGCTCCCCTGGCCATGGGGCGAATTGGTCACCTCTCCCCACCCCACTAGCTGGATGCGCGAGGGAAAGGGCCTTCCTGGGTGCTGCGCCGCACTGTGTGTCAGGAACGGCCCTGCCTCCTTCCTAGTAAGGCCTCTTGACCCAGATGGTCGCTCCTGTTGCAGAAGAGGAAACTGAGGCACGGGGCAGTGAAGTGCAGCTTTCCTTATGACGTCGCAGTCAGAACTGGGTGGATCTGAATTCCGGCTGTCGGACTCCAGGATCTAACTCCTCCCTCTCTCCACTTTACTGGCGAGGCCTCAGTTTCCCTGAGATACCTCATCACCGCCCCCCTGCCCGACCTCAAGACGAACGTCCTTTCCAAAAACTCAGAGAATCGTCCAGTCCTGGAGAGGGCGGCTGGGGGTTTTCCAGAGGAGGGAGCCGAGGCTCAGAGAGGGTGATTCGGTTCCCCCAGGACACCCATGGGCCGCGCCAGAACTCGAACCCAGGTTTGTCCGGCCAGCCCGCCGCGCTCTTAGCCGCGGTTCCCCGAGGCCGCGCGCCAGGTCAGGACCGGGGTCCTGGAGGTGGAGGGGGCGGTCAGAGGGCGGGGCTGGCGCCCAGGGGAGGTCGCGGCCCCCTCACCTTCTCGCTGCTGCTGCTGCAGGAGGGGCGGCGGCTGGGGGACGCTGTGCGCGATGGGCGTGATGGCCGCGGTGGGGTACATGGCTGCGGAGACCGGGAGCGAGACACAGGGCGGAGGCGGGTGTGAGGCCGGTGGGCGGCCCGGGGCGGGCGGGGGCGGGGCCACGGCGGTCTCGGGAGGGAGGCGGGGCGTGCCCGCGGCGGGGGGCGGGCCTAGGGGAGGGGCCAAGGCCCGGCGAAGAGCGGGGCAGAGCCACGAGGGGGTGGGGTCAACGCCTGGCATCAGGCGGGGGCGTGGCCACAACCGAGGGCGGGCCTGGAGGAGGGGCCAAGGCCACATAAGATCAGAGTGGGTGGGGCCAGAGCTTGAGGGGCAGGGCCATGGTTGAGGGCGGGGCCCTAGCAGAGACGGGGCAGGATATGAGGGGCGGGACCAGACGCTGCAAGGGACGAGGAGGGGTGGGGCCAAAGCCTGGGATTGGGCCAGGGCCAGAAGTAGGAGGCGTGGCTAGGTGCAAGAGGGAAGGCCAAACGAAAGGGCGGCCCCCTGAGAGGCGGGGCCAGAAGCGGGCTGTGGCTAAGGGGGAGGGGCTAGACAGGAAGGAAGCCGGGGCCAAGGGGGCGGGGCCACGCCCGAGGCTGGGCCGGACTGCCCGCGTACCTGTGTACTGCTGGACTCCGGAGAAGGCGGGATGGAGGGTCTCGGCTACGGTCGGGCTCTGAGCTGCGGGGCAGACGGAGGGGCTGAGTGGGACGAGGGCAGCAGATCTGCCATCCAACCCCGATACTTAGGACCCAGAAGGAGAGCAACAAACATCTGCCCCAGCCTCACCTCTGCATAAACGTTTTACAGGTATTGTCCCCATTTTATGGACAGGAAAACTGAGGTTCAGAGAGGTGAAGCAACTGGCACAGGGCCACTCAGATAGGAAATGGCAGAAGTCGAACAGGACTCCAGAGAGGTTTAACCATCACCCCCATCTCTCTGTCCCCATCCGGAGCCCCTCGCTCTTCCTCTTTATTCTCTGGATTCTCCAGGACTTCAGGCCTCTGCTCCTGATCACCCTCCACCCCCATCCGTTTCCCTCTCTCCCACTCCAAGCCTCACTCATCAGACACCCCGTGGATCCCCCATGTGGCTGTGACCTCCCAATGGCTCCCAGGGGAGGAGGTAAGGGGAGGGGAGAGGTTGTCCAGACTGCTAGAGCTGGTGCATCAGGGGGGAGATTTCAGCCAAAAGATTCTGCTCGAATGGAGAGAGGTTACTAGAGGATGGGAGTGTGTGTGGGGGGGGTGACCATAAAGGGGTCACATGAACGAATCACCCCATGGAGATGGAGCAGTTCTGTGTCTTGATTTTGGTGGTGGTTACACAAACCTATACCTGTGATAACATGGCACAGACCTCATGTGCACACACACATATGAGTGCACACAGAAAGTGGTGCAGTCTGAATAAGGTGTCCAACTCCTGTTGAGTTAATTGTATTGTACCAATGTCAGCTTCCTGGTTTCGACAATGTGCTCGGGTTATGTAAGCTGTCAGCTTGGGGGGCGGAGGGCTCGGTTGGAGGGACCAGGACCTCTCCGTACTATTTTTGAAACTCCCTGTGAGTTCCAATCATTTCAAAATAAAAATAAATTCTCCTCAATGGTGGAAATGCAGATGATTTCACCTAGGCAAGGTGTCGGAGGAGGCTTGCCTGGGGATTGTGGTATAGGGTCGGGAAAGGTGGGACCTCTGCTTCACAAAGGTAGGGCCCAGCCTAATTCGGTGCATGGCTAATACTGAATGGATGGATGCATGAATGAATATGGGTACTGATATCTTCCTAAATAGTGATGATTAATAATTAAGATTGATGGTGCTGTTCTTGGTACAGGCGATGTGTTAAGCATTTGACATGCTAATTTCATTGTCAGTGCAACCTCCTGAGATGACTGATGTCATCTGCCCTATTTCCCAGGTGAAGAAACTGAGGCCCAGAGACTCACAGAGACCATCCGGGACCACCAAACTGGAATTTGAACCCAGAAATGTCTGGATATAAAGTTCCCATGTTTTAACCACCCTGCGACAGCACTTTCTCTGTGCTCACAGCTCACATCTGTTCAGCTGAGACTCCCTCTGTTTCCCAGGGACCATGGCATAGGAACTCATGCTTGTCCCAGAGACACCCTCCCCGCCCCCTCCCCAGATCCCAGGGGACCACTCCAGTTACCTGGGTAGGGCACAAGGCCATTGGCATACACAGTCTCTAGGGCAGGGTGCCCCCCAGGGAAGGGCACGACACCTGCGAAGCCATTGGTGATAGGAGCCACAAGTCCGGGCACGGCAGTGGTGCCAAGCAGGGGGGGTGAGTGCAGTCCTGCAGAATGGAGGAGCACCATGGGGAGCCTGAGCCTGGCCCTGGCCCTGCCCTGCCCACCCATCCTTAGGCCCCTGGCGGACTCTCACCAGAGGCAGGGGCGATGGGCGTGGCAGGCAGCCCGTTAAGGCTGACGGCGCCAATCTGCTGGATGTGGCAGGGTGAGAAGGCCACGCCAGGGCTCAGGTAGCTGCCCGACGTGGACAGGACCGTTGTCTGCTGCTGCATGAGCTGGGGGTGGAAAGGGAGTCAGCGTGCACAATAAGGGTGACACCTGCCCTGAGGTCATGACTCATGGGAGGAGGCCTGGTCCTCAAGTAACTTGGGAGGGGAGGGGGTCAGACTGGCTATCTTGGCTCAGGCTGGGGTCCGGGCTCAGTTAGAAATTGGGGCTCAGCATGGGATCAAGGCTCAGTCTAGGATCAGGGCTCAGGCTTGAGATGAGGGCTGAGTCAGGAATCTGGACTTGGTTTGGGATCAGGGATCAGCCAACATTGAACCCAGCCAGGGTTGGGTCTCAGTTTGGAGTCTCGATTTAGAGGCTCCTTTTGGGTTTGAGACCCAGCCTAGATTTAGGGGCTAAGTATGGGGTCGTGTCAGTCCAGAGTTAGAGTTCAACTTGGGCCTGGGGCTCAGTTCATGGTTGGGGGTTCAGCTGGGGGTGGGGGTTCAGGAATCAGCCTGGATTTGGGGACTCAACCATGACCAGGATAGGATCGTGAATCAGAGAGATTGGGCAAGATACAGAAAGATGAGCAGAGAGGCAGAACCGCCAACAGAGCATGGATGGAGAGAGAGACTGAGCCGGACCCCCAGAGTGGTGTTGGGAGCCCTGCTGGAGACAGAAGTGCAACTGCTGGGGTCACTCACAGCCTGGGCGTAGGCACTGTAGGGGCTGAAGGGCAGGGTGAGGGATGGCGTCAGGATGCCCAGCTGGCCCACCATCTGCTGCATGCGCCGCAGTGTTCGCTCCTTGTCGGTGTCGGCAAACTTGACCACCAGGCTGGAGGAGGCACCCTACAGTGGCAGCAGCAAGCAAGGAGGGAAAGGAGGGAGGTAGCCAGGACTTTGGGGTTCCTGGAACCGCGCCAGCTCTGGCCCTCGGGGGGAGCACCGTAGATGTCAGCAGCTGCTGGTCCTGCCCGTGTGCCCGTAGCTGCAGGACACGCACGTCACAGCGAGAACAGCTCACAGATTAGCATCCTGGGTCTCGCACTTGACCATGCAGCCGCCTGTGGGCACAGGTGGGGCATCCGAGCCCAGGGGGTCGCGTCTGGGGCACAGTAGAGGACCCTGACTATCAGCCACACTCTCAAAAATGGAGAGTCCAACTGGCGGGGAGAAACAACGGAGACCCAAGTGGAAGACCCTATAACTGTCACTCACACCTAAGGACAGCTGAGACTCCAACCATCAGAGAGGGAACATGCCCCCTTTGCTGGAGAGCTCACTCCCTGATGCGCCCCATCACTGGTCAGCTGTGTGCATGTGAAAGCCTGACCTCACGGTGAGCCGAACCCTGCCACTCCAGGACTAAAACTGAGGCCCCAGAGCCCAGAATGCAAGGGACAGCAGGCTCTGAGGCTACCCTGCTCCTCACACCCGTTTTTGAGAACAGCTGAGAGGAGAGTTGGTTCTCTAAGGCCTGTCTTCCCTGTGGCAGATTCAGACACTTATGTACAGCGATGTGGCTCCTAGCAGCTCCTTCTGGAGGGCAGGGCTACTCCCAGTACCTGGCTGGTCCTCCCCAGCCTCTCACCGCTCCAGACCTGCCCCCTGCCCATCCCCACTCTGGCCCAGGGGACACTTCCAACTGACCTGGCCCCTTCCCTGCCCTGTCAAAACCTTCCATGACTCCTCATTGCCCTAGGAACCCCGTGCTCCTCGGCCGTTGGCTGCAGCCCCTCCAGCCATCCCCCCTGCTCCTCTGGGGCTACGCGCCCCCACCCCCATGCTTGTTGTCATGCCCCACGCCCCACGTTCCCCTGCTGGCCTCCACAAAGCCAAACCACCCCTCAGGCCCCACCCCTCTAGGAACCCGCATGGACACTCACACACACATGCACACATACTCTTACACACGTTCACACACGTTCATACACAGTCACACACACACTCACCATGCATGCTCACACATTCATGCACCTAAAAACATAACCTCACACACCACACATGCTCACACACACACCCCACATGTTCATACACTCACACACATACACACACTATGCATGCTCACACTCACATCCACATGCAGACTCACTATGCACGCGCATGCACATTTGCACACACACAAACACCACCCACACAAACACACTCACAGACACGAATACACTCACAAATATGTGCACACATTTACACTCACCATGCCTATCACACATGCATTCACACAATACATTCAGAGGCACACAATCACACATGTACACATGTAGTCACATACACACATATTCACAAACACACCCATCCACACACACTCACACACTTGCCCTCACATATACCCACAGATGCACAATGTGCTCGTTCCCTCCACATCAGCGAGACAGACCCACACATACACATGCGCTCAGTACACACATGCATAAACACACACGTGCACACACCTACATGCATACCACACAATCCACTCACACACACCCATTCAGCACACTTACACATGCGCACTGGCACACACACATATCCGGACATATTCTCAAACACACACACCTCACGTGTACATTACCAATCCCCTACTAACAACCACACACACATGCACTCACATGTTCTCTCTTAAACACACACACAGACACACATGTCGCCACACACTGGCAGTACATCCGTGCATGCTCACACACTCACATGCTCCACACATGCACAATCGCACACTCACATGCGCACACGTACCCCTACCACCATCAGAGACTGCACCTCTCTCTCCACCTGTGCCTTGCTGATGAACAGCCTGAGGCTACGGGATGGAGGGACCAGTAGGGAGAGATTTCGTCCCTGTCCCCTCCCCCCTTCCGCACACCCAGCACCATGGCCCGGGATGGGCCCTACTCACCGGCATGGTCTGGCTGCCGTGCAGGGCATGGATGGCCGCCTGGGCCTCGGTGTGGGAGGAGAACTTCACAAAGGCACAGCCTGCCCCAAGAGAAGGAGAATGCGTGAGGGGCAACGGGGTCTTTCTGGGTGGGCAGGTGCCACAGGAGAGGGGACTGGGAGCCCTGGATGGCTGGTCAGACAGTCAGAACAGAGAGACAGCCAGTAATTTGTTCAGACAGACAGCTGGACAATAAAGGATCAGGCAATAAGACAAGCGCACGTATGACATCAGCCAGGTGGCCACCCATTCACTCAGAAAGCCACCAGCTCCACAGCTGTTTGTGGCTCGCGTGGTTTGACAGACACCGAGAGGCGGTGTGCGGTTGGCGGGGCAGGTCCTGCTCGCTGGAACTAGTGAAGGGCGCAGGCTTAGACCCCACCAGCTGCTGACACCGTGAGATCGAGTTATAATCAGATATGAAGAGAGAAGGTGACAAATGTTCAGACACAGGCACTGAGATACGGCCCTGTGGGCACACTCAGGCACAGATACATTCAGACCCAGACAGGCCCATGTGACCAGAGTTGGAGAGATGGGGATAGAAAAAAAATAGATACATCCATCCATCCATACATACATACCAGACAGGTCAGACCCAGCTGGCTGGTCACACAGGAAGAAACCAGAAATTAGGCAACCAGGGACCACCAGACACAGGTGAATTCAGACACACAATCATAAGGAGAGACTACTAGACATAGTTCCAGACAGGCAGAGTACTATGGAAGACTGGGGGTAGGGTAGGACGATGGAATGTTCTGGATTAGAGAGTGGCAATGGTTGCACAATTGTTTGAACATAAAGCACTCCACTGCACACTTTCAAAAGGCGAATTTTACAGTGTGTAGATATCAATTAAAATCAATAAAAAAAAGAGGGGCGCCTGGCTGGCTCAGACGGTAGAGCATGCGACTCTTGATCTTGGGGTTGTTTGAGCCCCACATTCGGTGTAGAGATGGTAAATAAATAAACTTTAAAAAACATTTAAAAAATGAAAAATAAAAATAATTTAAAGAGAGGGAGAGCCAAGCAAATAGGGACCATGGGATACATTCTGTCCTAGAAGATAAAACGTTTTGAGGGCCAGAGACAGGCAGGGCAAGAGTTGCTGCCTGATAGATGAACTCAAAAAGGTAGAATCAAGTAGACGGACAGACAAAGACCACCAGACGCATGAAGACCCAAACAGAAATAACCATTTAGACACTCAGGCAGAAAGTCAGAGACTAAGAGCCGCAGGTGCAGTGATGCTCATCTGCAGTCACAACCAGTCACGTGGACAGACAGGTAAACAGGTCGCTGTGGACCATTAAAGTCTTTCCTAGATGTTCAGCCAGGATCAGGCAGTCCACAGGAAAATGTCCCAGTCAGGTAGGCACAAGCGGCCCGCAGGCAGGACCAGGTGGGACCTTACAGTCTCCGCCCACCCAGCCCCCGCCCCAGGAACAAACCCCAGCCTCCCACGTGATTGGCCCCGCCCCCAAGAGCCAACCCCCGCCTTCTCACGTACCCCGCCCCCAGGAGTCAAACCCCGCCCCCACGTACCCTATCCCGCCCCAGAACCTAGTCCCGCCTTCTCAAGAGCATGGCCCCTCCCCCAGAGCCAACCCCGCCCTCCCACGTGCCAGGCCCCTCCCCCAGGAGCCAGTCTTGCCTTCTCACGTGCCTGGCCCCGCCCCCAGGAGCCAAACCTGTCCTCCCACGTGACCCGCCCGCCCCCGAAGCCAACCTGGCTTTCTCAAGCGCCAAACCCGCCCTTCCACATGCTCTGGCCCGCCCCAGACGCCAACCCCACCTTCTCAGGAGCCTGGCCCCGCCCCCAGAAGCCAACCCCGCCCTCCCAGGTGCCAGGATCCACCCCCGCAGCCGTTCCCGACCTTCTCATGTGCCCGGCCCCGCCCCCAGGAACCAACCCCGCCCCCCCGTGCCCAGACTAGGCCCATCCCCCCACGCTCCCAGCTCCACCACCGGGCCAGTCCCGCCCCCGGCCGGTCACCTTTGCTGCTGCCATCAGGCCCGCGCAGCACGGTGCATTCGTCGATGACCCCAAAGGGCTGGAACAGCCGCAGCACGTCCTCCTCCGACTGCTGCTTATTCAGCATCCCCACAAACAGCTTCCGGTCTCCTGTGGGCGGAGACACCCCCTCAGCCGAGTCCTGGCCTCCGGGAATTTCTCGGTCCCTCCAACAGAATGGAGGCAGCAGGGCGTGGGGGGGAGCACTGCTGGCCCCTGTTCTGCCTGTGTGTGGGAGGACACAGCCGCGCGCTTCCCTGCTCTGGGCCTCTCCATCCTCCCACGTGCCGTGCACGGCTCATCTCCAAGCCTTTGCTCACGCAGTGCCCCTCTCCTGGAATGCCCTCCCTTCAACCCGGCAGGGCCACCGCTTCACTGCTCCCACCCTCCGGCCAAAGATGGTCTCTCTCCTCGCCCTCGGAGAACTCACACATAGTACTAGCGTAAGAACTGCCTTGCCTGGCCTGGGTCCCTGTCTGTCTGTCTGCCATCTAGATTTCCCAGTCGGGGGTGAGCGCTGATGGCCCCTGCGTCCTCAAGAGGGGCCAGGCAGTCAAAGTCTGTTGAATGAGCGAGGGCACGTGTGCGCGCAGGACCAGGTGCCCGAAGCCTGGAGCCCCCATCTGGTGGGGTGGGGGTGAGGGTCTGGCTGGAGGCCTGGCTGGAGGCACCAGAGTCCTGCTCCCTCTGGTAACTGGGCTGTTCCCCTGCAATCAGGAACAAGGCAGCTTCATCTCCCAGGGATGGTGAGCTGGGTTACTATGGAAACCTGTTCTCTGACAGCTGTCACTCATGGGGATGGAAGAGAGAGGCATAGAAGCAGAGAGACTGAGAGTCAGGGAAAGAGACAGGTGAGAGAGAAAGAGACGGAGAAACACAGAGACAGTCAAAGGGAGAGACAGTAAGAGACAAAGAGAGACACCAAGAGTAGAGAGAGAATCAGAGACACAGAAGGAGAGAAAAAAATGAGAGAGAAAGAGGTATGAAGTGAGAGGGAGAAAGAGAAGGTGATACAGAGAGAGAGCGACAGAAGGAGGAGGAGGAGAAGAGGAAGAATTATTAAGAGAGAGAAGAGAGAAGAGAAGAGACGGAGACATGCAGGACCCCCCAACCCCCATCCCAATCCCTGACCTACACTAGCAGCCTGTTTTGAGAGTGCGAAAACAGGTCCCAGCCCAGATGGGCTGTACCAGGCTCCTACAAATACACAGGCGTCCTAACAGCCCTGCCCCACACACCACCCCCAAGGCTGGCTGCTCCCCCTCAGCCCCCAGTCCACCTGAAATGGGGAGGGGGTAGGAAAATCTCCCAGAATGGCTAGCTTGGATGCCACTAGGGACAGTCAAGCATACCCCCACGGTCACATCCCCAACACAGTCCAGACCTATGCAGATGCCAGGCCTCCAGCCCGCATACCCACACGCCCAGCCTGGAACAGTCAAGCACACAGGCTCGCACACACACGCCCACACACAGGCCAGGCATGCAGACATGCACACAGGCCAGCAGGCAGCCCCACCGCATAAGCCACAGAAACACACATGCACGTGTGCACGTGCTCACACACATCTGTACACAGGTGTGCCAAGGTATGCACGCGCACACACACACACACTGAAAGCAATCCCCCTGAGGGGTCCCTTCAGGGTTCCCAGCCCCTCTGCATCAGAAGACGCCCAATACTGCACCCTACAGGGAGTGGGGCATTTTAAGTTCTTGGGGGAAGCAGCTGGACCTAGCCAGATCCCCCCCACAACTCCTCCACTCCTGGGCCTGTGGCACTGTGGTGTGGAAGAAGGGACACAGCGCCCCCCACCCGCCGCTCTCCTGTCCCAACCCTAGCCAGGGGACTCTGCCTCTCCCACCACCATGAGGTGTGTGAGCAGAGAGGTGACTGCTACAGCCTTATGATCGGGGACTCCCCTCCGTCCCCCATTCTTCTGCCACCCCCCAGCCTGGTGGCCACGGAGAGATGACAACTACCTCCGCGGCTTTCGCTGTCCGCCGGCTTCACTTGGATTGGCCGCGCCATCTGTAGAGAGAGAGGGGAGAAGGAGGTCAAGGCTGACAGTGGGAGCATCAGGGGTGGGGGCTTCGCTTGAGCTCTGCCAGGCACCCTGACCACCTCCCCAAGGCTCAGCATCCCACCAACTTCCAGCAGCAAATCAGTCAAACGAGTGACACAGCCCCATCTGTTCCACCGATGGGGCTTCACTCATTGCAGTCTGGAAAACTCTTACTTTACCTTCAAAACCCAGTCACAATATTTCTTGCTGTAGGAAGCCTCCTTGCTTTCTCAAGTGTAGTAGGTTCTTTGCAAAGATGTCCAATCCCTCTAGTCCCTGTGTGTGATGTGACTTTGCAGTTTCTCTCATCAAAAACTGGAGCCTATTTCCCCACCCTTCTGCATCTGGGCTTGGCCTCCTGACTTGCTCTGACCAGTGGAATGTAGTGGAAGGGAAGTGGTGTGAGTTCCAAGCTCTGGCCTCAAGAGACTTTGCAGCTTCCTCTTTTGGAACCCTGACATTGCCAGGTGATACGCCCAGGCAGGACAGGACAGAACTCATGCCCTGAGAGGTCCCCCTGACAAACAGCATGTGGGAATGAGGCTGGCCTGTCCCAGCTCATCCCAGCAAGCCCTGCCTGCCACTGCATGAATGACCCCAGGAGAGACCGGCAGAAGAACCATCCAGCTGAGCCCAGTCTGAGCTTACTAACCCACAGAATCAACAAATAAAATGGTGGGGTTGGTTTGTTACTTAGTAGTAGCTGACTTATACCAAGGCAGCTACTTTTAGTCAGCTCTCTGAGCCTTGGGTGGGAGGACTGTCATACCTGAGTGGACCAGCTTTCAATCTGGGCTCCTTGCTCTGGACACTTCTGTCCTCCACCCCCAGCACTGAAAATGATGTTTAACGGAAGAAATCCTCCTCTAATCCCCACCCCCAAACTGACCCAGCCATGGGTGTGAGCTAATGTGGATATTTGAGAATAAACTCAAGGGATGTGGGAAGGGGGGTGGCATTTGCTTCTCCACTGGTCTGGGAACAGAATCCTCCTCCAAGCCTCATGTCTCCTGGTGAACTCCTATTCATCCTTCAAAACCCAGCTCAAAAGCCCCCATGCAGGCAATCCTTCCACCCCTCTGGGTTCCTTCCTCCATCTCAGGGCAGGAAGTGTCTATGTCTTGCTTTCTCAGAGCAGGCATCTCTCCCCACACCAGACAGGGATAATCCGAGAAGCTTGCCGAACTGAATTGACCAGAAAGAAGTGGCTGATGCACACCAGCATGGAAGGTACCTGGTGGCTCTGCGCCTGGCCTGGGGTTGGAACGAGTGCCAGTCCTAGACCCCCTCCCAGGTCAGACCATCCCCATGGTCATTCAGAGAAGGTGCTTGATGGATGTCAGCTTTCTAGTCGCTGTGCAGGTGCCCAGCAAGCTCCAGAGGCAGGCACAATTTTCACCGGGCCTTACAGATGTCAATATCAAGGCCCCGACTATTTGTCCAAGGTCATGGTGGGCGAGTCGAGGCACTAAGCAGCCTTCCTAGATGTCAAATTCAAAGATCTTTCTACCCACTCCTATGAGTGGAGACCCCTCTCCAACTATGAACCCCCAAATCTCCTTCCCCTTGTCTTGGACCCTATCTCAGCTCTGAGCCTCCTCACCCCATCGGAATCCCCTCCCTCACGCTGCACGCTGTTTCCCTGAGCCCCCTCCCCCTCTCCAGCTTCCCTACTCTCTCTGAGCCCCTCCCATTCTGTTTGTTCCCTGGCTCATATGGGCTGCCTCAATTTGAACTCAGCCTTGGGAGCCTCAGAAGCAGAGAGGCCTCCCAGTGTCCCCAATACCTGCCACCCAGCCACATCTTCAGAGGGACCCCGACCACCTGGGAAAGGCAAAACCATGTCTCCCTTCCCCCACCACGTACATACACACACACACAAACCCGGGCCCTCTCCACCTGGGTACCACACCCAGCTCGCTGGAGGCAGGAGGGGGAGATTATTTCAACCAGATGGGACCAGTTTCTGGGCTGGGGGCAGACAGGTTGTGAAGGGAGGTGGGGGGAGTACGGGCACCTGAACTCCAGCCTCCTGTTCGCCCCCACCCCTCCCACCCCGCCTCCGCTGGCCCTCACCTCCTCCCTCCTCCCAGCACCTTGGGCAGATGAGGATGGGGTTGCCATGGCAACGCTGATTCACCACACGGAAGCTGGCAATTGTTGTTGCCATGGAAACCGCCTCTTAGGGGCGAGACCAGCTCCTGCCTTGCACAAAAGAGATATTTAAATATAATCTTCTGGAGATGGATGAGCTGAGGGAGGGAGCGAGGGAGGGGGGCCACGGGGAGGGAACCTGTCCCCCTCACCGCACCCTCCACCCCCGCCCCAATTCTCGCGGCCTGGATACCTGCGCCCCATCTCCCCCGCCCGCCGCGGAGCCTGGGACCTTTCCGCCTCCTCCTGGGAGGCCCCTTCCCCCTCCCGGGTCAGCTCGGGCTCGGGGCAAGGGTCCCGGTGTGGTCCCGAGAAGCCAGGCGGGCAGTCCCCCCCCCCCCCGGCCCCCCCCCCGCCCCCCTCCCCCCCCCCGCTCAAAAGCCGAGGCTCCGAGGCCTGGCCATCCGCACCCCGCGGCCCGCCTTACCCACCGGCCTGGAGACGCGCGCCAGGCTGGCCTCCACGTGCCGCCGCCCTCCCGGCCGGCCCTGGGCGCACAGGCGCGCACACGCCGCACGCACGCACCGGCCCCGCGCCTCGCTCCCTGCGCCCGACGCCCAGGCGGGAGCTGACGATCCGCCCGCCAGAGGCCGGGCCCTGCAGGCGTTGCCCGCCGAGCCAGGAGGAGGCGTGCGGCGGGGGGGGGGGGGGGGGGGAGGTGGGTCTCCCCACACCCCCCCCTCCTGTCGCCCCTGCCCGCCCATCTGGCTCGGCCCACCTCCTTCCGGCTCCCTCTCTCCATCTGTCCCACCGAGGTCTCTGCCTATTGCCCTCCCTCCCTCCTCCACCTTCTCTGGCTCCCCATGGCTGCATCCCTTCCCTGCTCCCTCCCTTCCTCCTTTCATTTATTCAGTAACATTCCCGGTGTGCCCCATGCTGGGTAATTTTGCAACCCCAGGGAGGACTCACTAATCTGGCGTGAGGGGAGACAGAGGTAGATACAGTCACTCCCAGACCTATGCGGTCAGGATTGAGGCAGAGGTAGGGACCACCCCCTGGGAGACCCTAGAGCATAGAGGAGTGAGGAGCCAGAGGCTATCCTGGGGCTTCACTGAAGATGGAAAATCTGCGGTGGGTTTTGAAGTATGAGTAAGAGTTTGGGGTAGGGAGACAGTTTCTCATGTTGGAGGAATCCCTATATCCATTGACTTATTTGATCTCTAAACAAGTTTATGAGATGAAAACATTCTCATTCTACAGATGGGCAAATCAGAAAGCGAGAGGAGAAAATCAGAAACAGAGGCCCAATCTCCTGCGGGCGGGCAGGTTTCCTCAGGGTCTTCTTGGAATCCAGCCAACCCTCTAGCCAAGGAGCCAGGGCTTTGGGGAGTGTCTGTGTCTTTGGGGTGGGCACACATTAGATAGCTGAGACCCAGTCCTTGCTCTATCCCCCAGCTTTTGCTGGGTGATGTCAACCAAGCCACACATCATTGAGAAACCAGGGTCCCTCATGTCTGACCTGTGTATATTACAGACAGGGAAACCGAGGCCGCTGGGGGAGGGACTGCAGGAGGTGTCCCCAGCGGTCAGGCTGGGGCCCCAAAGATGGTCCTTTAGAAGATGCATAGTTGTGGCTTTAGAGGACGTGGGGACCCAGGAGAGGCCCCCACTAGGTCATTTCCAGGTGGTATGGAGGAGAAGGAAGCAAGGTGGTCCCCAGGTCACTATTCCAGCCTCCCCTTCTGCCCTGGAGCCCCAGCAAAGCCTCTCCCAGCAAAGCCAGACCCCGCCGCTCTCCTGCTCTAGGTGCTGCCGTGGCTCCTTCTGCCTAGGGGGTGGCTTCCTGGCCTTCCTCCCCACTCCTCCTCCCAGGCCCCCAGGACACCACTGTTGAACTCACTGGCTGGCACTCGCCCCTCCACACCCCATCCTCACTGTGAAGAGACCCCTCACATGACACCTCCCCCTGAAGACTTCCCCTCCAAGTCCATCCGCTTCAGGCGCTACGGCCCCCACCAGACACACCGTCCCTCTTGGGTGGGCTCCCGGGGGCAGGGGGCCGAGAGGCCCTGGGCACACCTCCTCACCCGAGGCCCAGCACAGGGTCCACAAATGACAACTGAAAGGAAATGAGACAAGAGCTATGGTTTCCAGACCCCACGGAAAAGGAACCCCAGTCCCTCTCCCCGTGGGCAAAGAGCAAAGTGCTGGGAAATAACTCAAGAGCGTGGGTCCAGCTGTGTCTACACCTTCCCCACTTCATGGAGGAGAAACCAGGCTTGGACAGACGACACAACTGGCCCAGACTCCTGCAGGCTCGCTGTGTCTACACCTTCCCCACTTCATGGAGGAGAAACCAGGCTTGGACAGACGACACAACTGGCCCAGACTCCTGCAGGCTCGACAGTTCATTCATTCATTCATTCATTCATTCATTCATTCGTTTGTTGATTCAGCATGGATTTACCAAGCTCCCGTTGTGAGCTCAGCAATGGGCCTGTGTCATCCCACAGGATCCTCAAAGCCCTCCTGCAATCCCATTTCACAAATGAAGAAACTGAGGCCCAGGAGAGTCACACAGCTGGACATTTGGCACCTGGGGCCCCTCGCTCAGTCTCAGGTTGGGCTTGGCTCTGAGCCAGGTCATGGGATGTGGGAGGGGGTCTTGCAAGGGGGCCCCTTCAGAAACCCCTGCATGCCTAGAAAGGGTTTTCGGGGGGCTCTGTGAGGGGACCCCCAGCCAGCCAGACAAACCTATCCCTTTCTGGGGTGCAGGGCAGATGTCAGATCTGGGATGTCCTTCGCCCCTCAAGACCTTCATGAAAAAAGAGACAATACCCCCCCAAATGGCACAGCCTCTCAGAGACAGGCATGGGACCTGCCACGCCCTGCCCCCCGCTGTCCCCACTGGTCTGTTCCATCTCCAGGAACCTCATCCTGGGGTTTGACAGCCTCACAAAGAGCCTCTGCTGCAATCTGAGGCTTCTGCCCAGCGTGGATTCCAGGGTCCTGCGGTCCATTCTGGGTTCTATTCTGGGATTCTGTTATTCAATTTAGGATCTTATTCCAGAATGCTGAGATTTGATTAAACCGCATCCCCCACGGACGCCACTGTCACACTCGAGATGGGGGCTGGAACTTGCTTCAGAAGCAGGATTTGTGAAGGGGGGGCCTGCCTGTTCCCTGGAGTAGGGGGAGAAGCACGGAGCCAGCAAATGACCTGGCTCACTCTCCCCTCCCAGTTCAGGAAGAGATAAAAAGACAGAAGGGTCCACTCCACACTGTCTCCCCCAACACACACGCACGCACGCACGCACGCACGTGGGTTTTTGAGGAGAGGCAGGGGACAGGAGAGACGGTGGCTGTCTTGGTCTCTGGCGTGACCCAGCTGTGGCCCCCTAAGTCCCCGGCTGCGTGTGTGGGCATGTGCGGGCACGTGAGCCGGCCGGGTGGGCTCTTCCAGCACGGGGGGGCCCCTGGTGCAGCAGCAGCTCCATCTTCTGGTGGAGACGGAGGGGGGGCTCAGATAACCGTGCTCAGATGCGGTTGGCAGGCAAGGGGGGCCTTCCCCGCAGCAGCCCCTGTCACTCTTCCTGCAAGCCGCGAACGAGGCTCCAGCTCTGGTGCTGAGTGTGCCGATACCATTTCTGTGGGTGCCCTGGGGTGGGGGGAGGAGGCTCACCCGCAAGTCAGATCCTTTGCTAGGCAGGGGGGTGTCAGCTACAGAAGCTGGAGGCACACACACTCGGGGGTCGGGACTCCTGAGAACGCACCCAGAGGAGACACGGCACGTGTCCCTCACAGACAAGGGTCTCTGTCGGTCTCGGCAAAAGCCGGAAACAACCCAGATGTCCACCACCAGGAGGATGGAAAAATCAATTGTGTATTCGCGCTGTGGAATACGACCCGGCAATGATAAAGCACCAGTCACCAATGTGTGTGGCACTGACAGGTGATACCCAATCTCTTCAGCATTGTACTAAGTGGAGAAAAAAAATGCAGACGGTAAAGACCACATGTACTATGGTTCTGTTCATATTAGGTAAAAAGCGAGATGGGGAAAAGCGACCCAATGTTTTAGAGATATATTCATAAGCGCTAAGAACATGAAGAAAAACAGGGGTTGGTTACCATAAAAGTCAGGACAGTGACAGCAGAGGCTAGGGGACATGATCGGGATGGTTTCTGGGTATTGCTGGAGACCCCTCCTCCTTCCTCTCCAGCCATGAGCTGGTATCAAACCGAGACCCACAATCTAGACATATGATGACACTGCATCCTGTTCCTGAGTCTAGAACTGTCTAACTAGGTCTGCACTGTCTAACATGGTAGCTGATCCTTGGTCTAGGACATTCTACATCTGTGCTATCCCAAACAGCGGCTGACTCCTAGTCTAGGACATTCTAGGTCTGCACTGGCCAACATGGTAGCTGCCTCCTAGTCCAGAACATTCTAGGTCTGAACTCACCAATATAGTAGGTGACTCCCAGTCTAGAACATTCTATATCTGCTAACACAGTAGCTGACCCCTGATCTAGAACATTCTAGATTTGAGTTGTCCAATGTGGTGGCCACTAGCCACATGTGGCGGTTTAAGTTTAAATTTAAATGTATTAAGATCAAGTAACATTAGAAATTGTTCCTGAGAGGCGCCTGGGTGGCTCAGTCGATTAAGTGTCTGCCCTCAGCTCAGGTCATGATCCTGGGGTCCTGGGATCGAGCCCCATGTCTGGCTCTCTGCTTAGCAGGGAGTCTGCTTTTCCCTCTGCCCCTCCCCCCCGCTCATGCTCTCTCTCTCTCTCTCTCTCTCTCTCTCTCAAATAAATAAATAAAATCTTTTTTTTTTTTTTAAAGAAACTGTTCCAGGGTGCCTGGGTGGCTCAGCTGGTTAAGCGTCTGCCTTCGGCTCAGGTCATGATCCCAGGGTCCTGGGATCAAGTCCCGCATGCCTGCTTCTCCCTCTGCCCCCCCCCTCATGAATAAATAAATTTAAAAAAGTTAAAAAAAAAAGAAACTGTTCCCAAGTCACACTTGCCACATTTCAAAGACTCAACAGCCACACAAAGCCAGTGGCCACCAAATTGGACAGCAGAGACAGAACATTTCCATCACTGTGGAAAATTCTATTGGACAGCAATGGTCTAGAATGGGGATCTGCCAACTCCATTCTGGGCCTCTGTCTGTTTTTGTAAAGTTTTATTGACACACAACCACACCCATCCATTTATGTATTGTCTGTGGTTTCTTTTATGTGATGTGACAGAGGCCCTATGGCCCATGAGGCCAAAAATATTTACTCTCTGATCCTTTACAGAAGAATTTTACTGAATCTTGACCTAGAATATTTCCAAAGGCTACTGTCCAATATGGTAGCCACCAGCCACATGTGGCCATTGAGCCCTTGAAACATGGCTTGTGTGACCAAGGAATAGAGTTTTAAATTTTGTTTATTTATAATTAATGTAAATATAAACTTAAATCTAAAAACTGATTCCTGACTCCATTCTTAGAAAACCTTTTAAGTATGTTTAGAGCAAGCGGGGTATGTGAACCTCCTTTTCCGACCATCAGTTTTATAGAATGCATACAGCAAAGGCAGATCGAGCATTTCTGATAACAACTGATTGTCCAACTTCAGACGGACTGAAAAGCAGGACACACACTGGGTGTTGGACGCCTACGAGGGAAAAGGGAACGTGAGCTCTTACTAACTATGCTGACTGCCTGCTGAAATGATAATATTTTGGAGAGGTATTGGGTTAAAATGAAATCTAGTATGAAAATTAATTTCGCCTGTTTCTTTTTAATTTTTAAATGTTGCTCCAGAAAAATGTGAATGCAATTTGTGGACTGCATTATATTTCTATTAGCACTGTCCTAGAACATTCACCAGCTCCTTATTCTCCTGATCACTGGATGACAGTTGTCT
The DNA here is from genome assembly GCF_003265705.2 of Callorhinus ursinus. Classification (NCBI taxonomy): domain Eukaryota; kingdom Metazoa; phylum Chordata; class Mammalia; order Carnivora; family Otariidae; genus Callorhinus; species Callorhinus ursinus. The sequence continues at coordinate 2,645,447 of NW_027397139.1, forward strand.
CTCCCAGTCATGACAATCGCAAATGTCCCCAGACATCACCCAGGGACCCATGGGGGCAGAATCACCCCCAGGGTTGAGACCCCCTTCTGACCTGATGTAACTCCTCCATGAGACAATGGAGGCTCTCGTGTGTTCCTGCACTCAAAAATGCGCCTGGCACGTTCCTACCTCCCAGTCTCGGCACACTCGGTCCCCACGCCACCCCCACCTCCATCTGCCACAGTCTTCCCCATCTCTCAAGACGCAGCTCAAACGCTCCCTCCTCCAAGAAGGCGCCTTGTTTGCCTGCCACCAAGTCATTGGCGGTGGGGCAGCCCCCTGCTTCCCCTCTGACCCCCCACCCCCGAGATGCCGCCCCCAGCTGCCTTATATCCGCTGTTCATTTAGTGCTCGCCCCATTACAGTGGGTTGAATAGGGACTCCCCTAAAACACGTCCAAGTCCTAAGCCCCTGAAACCTGTGAGCCCCTGAACCTTATTTGCAACAGGTGTCCTTACAGATGTCAGTAAGTCATGGATCTCGAGATGGGGTCATCCTGGATTTCGGGTGAGCCCTAAGTCCAATGACAGGTGTCCTTATAGGAGAAAGGCAGAGGGAGAGGGGAGATGTGTAGGCACGGAGGACGGCCATGTGGTGACAGAGTCAGGGATCGGGCTGATGCGTCAATGAGCCAGAGAACATCAAGGATTATGGGCGTCACCTGAAGCTGGAGAGACATGGAGCAGGTTCCCCCCAAAACCTCTGGAGGGAGCACAGCCCTGCTGATGCCTTGATTTCAGACTTTGGCCCCGAGAACTGAGAGAGGGCAAGTCTCTGTCGCTTTAAGCCCCCTAGTGCACGGTGCTTGGTTGCAGTGACCCCAGATCACTCACTGGCTCCCCCATTCACTCCTGCCCGGAAACCCTTCCTCCTAAAGCATCTCAAACCCCTGACTTCTACCTCCACCATCCCTGCCCGAGTCGCTTCCTGACCAACTACAGCTCCCTGCTGCCCCTCTGGCCCCCTCCCCGCTCAGAGAGGCGTCCCCAAGCACCCTGTCTGAACAGAACCTGCATTCGGAGTCTGAAAATCACTCTGAAAGACCCCCCGCTTCTCAGCTCCATGTTGCGCTCACCACCAGAAGCCCTCCCATTGGGTCCCACTTGGGTCACAGATCGGGTGCTCAGTACGCATCTGACATGTCTGCTGAATGAACCAATGTGTGCTGAGCACGCAGCCCAGGGTCTGCCCTGGAGGGGCCCCTAATCCCGGCTGCTGATGGAGCCCAGAGCCCAGCTTTGGCCCCCAACACAGAGGGAGCTGGGCCTCAGGTGGTGGAGAGGGAGGCTGGCTTTGACTCCATCAGGAAAATGGGAGCAGAAGAAAGCTAAGAAGAACTTAGCTGGGGACACCACTAGAAATGTTAGCAGATCTCCAAGAGGGTACGGATTTCTCTGGACAGAAGGGTCAGAGCTTCCAGCCCGAATCTGATCACACACACACACACACACACACAGAGGTCCACTGGACATGGAGGGACTGGGTGCCCGCAAAGTGTCTGCCGTCAAATCCCCGTTCTGCTGTTTGCTGGCCGCCCGACCTTGGACACATCCACTAGAACACTGCTTTGTTCCTCTCGGTGCCCAATGCCCCCAGGCTCCTGGTGCCCGGAGCTGGGCAGACAGCGTGTCGCTCTGAGACCCAGGGGCACTGAGCTTCCTCCTTGCATCCTGGGGGGAGCTGGCCGCCGTGCCGCGAGGCTGCTCAAGTGCTATCAAGGTCTCACTCCCCCCTGGAGAGGAAGTGAGACCTCCCGTCCGTGGCCGCTCCAGGGGCCAGCACGGAGGCCAGTCCCACAGCCACACTCAAACGCCAGCTGACAGCTCGACTGCGACGTCAGGAGAGACTCTGAGCCAGGACCATGCGGCAAACTCATTCCCTAATTCCTGACCCAGGGCCCCTGAGATAACTCATGCTGGTGGCTTGAAGCCACCAGGTTGTGGAATAATCGTTAGGCAGCAGGAGATAACTAATATGGTCCACAGAACCCCACTGTTCCCCCCACCCCCCGGTGCTAACCTGTACGGATGGACCTGCCCTCCAGTTCCGGCTCAGTTTGGGGAGGTGCCGGCAGAGCATCCGAGGGAGGGACAACTATGAATTCTCTTCTCAGATGTCACCTCCTCAGTGAAGCCTTCCATGACCACCTTCGCTACGGTTTCCTCCCCTCACTCCCCCCTGTTATACTCTTCTGGTGCTGAAGATCAGAGAGGTTAAGTCACTGGCTCACAGACACAGCAAAGACTGCTTGGAGCTAAGCAAGGAGTGCCGCCACAGCTCTCTAGCGCTCTTGTCTCTACTTCACCCCCCCTCAGGGAGGGACACCTTATTCTTCACTATGAGGTTGAGGCCAACCCCAGGACCATTTTTGGTGCTGTTCGGCGTCAAGTCAACCCCTGCCATGATCTCATGTTCCCAGCAGGTGCACCCCGATTATCCAGCCAGCCATGCTGTGCCCATATTCTCAGCACTTGTGGCCACAGATGCCACCCAAGTCGCCCCCAAATGCCTTTGAGGCTGAAGAGTGCCTGAGAAACGCAGAGGGAAGCGTGGACACCCCCAGAGGTCATGGGGTGCCATGGATCTCACTGTGGTTCCTTCGATTTCCACCCAGAGGCACTGCCTGGGGACCGGGCTCAGTTAGCTCAGGGGGACCACCCTCCCTTCACTGGGGACAGGGACCTCCTGCCCACCCCAAGAAGGCAGGGCTGACAAGGGAGAGCCAGCAGGGACAGAGCCTGGGCCAGCCCTGTATGACTTGCCCAGTCCCCTCCCTGCCCTCCCCTCCTCCCTCTCTCCCTCTTGCCCACTCTGTTCCAGCCACACAAGCCTCCTTGCTGTCCCTCCAACACGCTAGGCACAGTCCTGCCCCAGGATCTTTGCACGGGCTATTCCATTTGCCTGCTAATGCTTCCTCATCCTTCAGGTCTCAGCACGACACTAACATGCTGGGCCAGGTGCCCTTGTGCAGTATGCGACCTACACAACCACACACAACCACTCTGATGGGAAGTATGGAGCATGACATGCGGTAGGCACTCAATAAATGCTCTCTTTGGTGATCATTTCTGTCTGTCGGCACCTTATACCTCTTTCTGAGTCCAGAGGCATGTGGGCTTCACAGCTGATCCTAGGAAGGGCCTTAGGCTTCCCCAGGCTGAGAGCAGCCCCCCTCCCCAGAAAGCACCTCGGACTCACCCCGGGCAAGGTCTTCTGTTCGTGCAGGGCAGTCTGAGCTTTGATGGCAGAGTCCCTGGCACAATAGGTGAGAAAGGCACAGCCTGGAAAGGAAAGAATTGGGGGTGTTAACAGAAAGGAATGCGGAGACCCATGTTCACGGTCACATTGATCCCAACAGCCAGAAGGTGGAAGCAACCCAAATGTCCATCAGTGGATGAAGGATAAACACAACTTGTCGTTCCATCCACGCGCTGGAACCTGATCCAGCCTCAGAAAGGAAGGGACCCTGACACCTGCCACAACGTGGAGGGACCCCGAGGACACTGTGCTCAGTGAGAGGAGCCAGACCCAGAAGGACACATCCCACAGGACCCCAGTCCCAGGAGGTCCCCAGAGGAGTCCTATCCACAGAGACAGAGGAGAGGTTGTGAGCTGGGGCTGGGGCAGGGGGTGGGGAGTCTGTGCTTCGTGGGGACAGAGTCTCCGTATGGAGAGATGGAAAATTCTGGAGACGGCGGGTGGGGGGTGGTGATTGCACGACAGTGTGAGCGTGCTTCATGCTGCCGAGCTGCGGGGCGCCTGGGTGGCTCAGTCAGCTAAGCGTCTTCCTTTGGCTCAGGTCATGATCTCAGGGTCCTGGGATCGAGCCCACTGCATCAGGCTCCCTGCTCAGTGGGGAGTCTGCTTCTCCCTCTCCCTCTGCCTCTCCACCCCCGCCCCCGCTCGTGCTCTCTTTCCCTCTCAAATAAATAAAATCTTTTTTTAAAAATGCTTTGAGCTGTGCACTTAGAGATGGTTTAGACGGTAAATTTAATGTTATGTGTATTTTACCACAATAAAATAATGGAAAAGGAGGAAAAATTGTTTAAGATGGTAGATTTTATCTTCTTTTTTACTATAAGTTAAACAGAGGAGCCAACTTTTTTGGGGGGCAGGGGCCAACAGCAGTGGTTCAGCTGCCCCCCACCCCAAAAGGTGAGCTAGGGAAGGGGAGAAAGGAGCCCCAGCTGTTAAGTAAATCCGTGGCTGACGCTAGATAAAGCGATACTGAGAAGGCTAGGTGAGGTGCGGTGGGGGGGGTGGGACAGCTGCTGCCTCGGGGCGGGGGTGCAGCAGCAGCCCCCAAAGACGCAGAAGGCTCCCCGGGACGGGGCGAGGAGCACCATGGCTCTGCATGGACCTGCTTCGTGGCCTCGCATGGGGCGCCTCTGCCTCCGTGGACGGGGCGCCACCTCTCTCTGGGTCTCAGTTGTCCCCATCAGAGAGGATGGTCCCAGTGTAGAAGGGGGGGGAGGGACAAGGGGCGGGGGAGGAGCTAGAGGGGGCGTGGCGCAGTGGCCAAGGGCAGAGCCAATCAGGAGAGGAAGGGGCGGGCCAGCCCTGAAGTGGTCCAGAGCCAGGGTGTGATTGACTGGACGTCGTCTGGGGAGGGGGGGGGGGCGGGGGCGGGGTGCAAAGCGTGAGAACTGCAGAGACAAGAGACACTGAGAGAGACAGAAGCAAGGAGAGAGAAGCCCCCAGAGAAAGGCTGATGAGATCAAAGGTATTTGAAAGATGTTTGCCTGAGGCCGGGTGTGGGATGCAGGCAGGTGTCAGGTCCCCTTCGACGGACCCAGGGGACCGGGCCTCAGCCCTGGGCTTTGCCTCTAACCTCTGTGGACCTCATTTTCACTGCGTGTGAAATGAGACCATCGTTGGCCGCTCTGATGCTGTTGGACCCTGTGTCCACCACCCCCATCTCCCTCCCTCTGCCTCCCCCTCCCCCGCAGGACCCCCTGCGCAGAAGCCCTGGGAACAGCTTCGTGGTGCCCATTTTTGCTCCAGGCAGGAGCTAATTAAAGCCGTATCCTTCCTTCTGGGATGAGCTCACCAAGCCCCCACTCCCACAGGCGGGGCCGGTTGATGGGGAGGGGTCTGCCTCAGGCCTGACAGGCTCCCTTGGAACCCTGGGGAGAAAGGCACCAGGCAGAGCTGAGGATGGTTTCTAGCATTTAAAAAACATTTGTTGTGAGAATGTAAAATGGTGCAGCCCCTGTGGGAAACAGTTTGGCGGCTCCTCAAAAAAGTTAAACATAGAATTACCATATGATCCAGCAATTCCACTTCTGGGTCTATACCCAAAAGAATTGAAAACAGGGACTCGAACAGATATTTCAAACAGATATTACACATATTCACAGCAGCATTATTCACAACGGCCAAAAGGTAGAACAACCCAAGTGTCCACCAACAGACGCATGGATAAACAAAATGTGGTCCATTCATACACTGGAATATTATTCTGCCTTAAAAAGTGGGGAATTCTGACCCATGTTACAACGTGGATGAACCTTGAGGATGTTATGCTCAGTGTAATAAGCCAGACATAAAAGGACACATCCCTCAGGACCCCACTCCCAGGAGGTCCCCAGAGGAGTCCCGTCCACAGAGACAGAGAGGAGAGGGTGGGAGCCGGGGCTGGGGCAGGGGGTGGGGAGTCCGTGCTTCATGGGGACCGAGTCTCCGTGTGGGGAGATGGAAAGTTCTGGAGACGGAGGGTGAGGGTTGTTTCACAACAATGTGATTGTGCTTAATGCCATTGAGGTGTGCACTTAAAAATAGTTAAGATGGGGGGGCGCCTGGGTGGCTCAGTCAGTTAAACGTCCGACTTGTCTTGGCTCTGGTCATGATCTCAGGGTCGTGAGATGGAGTCCCGTATAGGGCTCGGCGCTCAGCTGGGGGGTCTGTTTGAGATTCTCCCTCTCCCTCTGCCCCTCCCCCACCACTCTCTCTCTCTCTATCTCTATCTCTAAAAATAAACATATCTTTAAAAAATGGTTAAGATGGGGCGCCTGGGTGGCTCAGTCGTTAAGCGTCTGCCTTCGGCTCAGGTCATGATCCCAGGGTCCTGGGATCGAGCCCCGCATCGGGCTCCCTGCTCAGCTGGAAGCCTGCTTCTCCCTCTCCCACTCCCGCTGCTTGTGTTCCCTCTCTCGCTGTCTCTCTCTCTGTCAAATAAATAAATAAAATCTTTAAAAAAATAAAAAAATGGTTAAGATGGTGAATTTAATGTTACGTGTATTTTACCAAAATAAAAAATTGTCATTGGGATATATTAAAAACATACCCCCCCGGGGCGCCTGGGTGGCTCAGTTGGTTAAGCGACTGCCTTCGGCTCAGGTCATGATCCTGGAGTCCCGGGATCGAGTCCCACATCGGACTCCCTGCTCGGCGGGGAGTCTGCTTCTCCCTCTGCCCCTCCCCCCTCTCATGCTCACTCTCTCTCTCTCAAATAAATAAATAAACCTTTAAAAAAATAAAAAATTAAAAAAGTTAAAAAAAACATACCCCCCCAAGAAAAGTGCAGAACATGAAAGTATACAATGTAGCAAATAATTATAAAATCATGTAACCATTTCCCAGGTCAGGGAATAGAACATGGCAGTCACCGGAAACCCCAGTGCCTCCCATCCCATGACAAGCCCTCCATCCGCCGGAGGTGACTGCTATCCTGGCTTTTGTGATAACCACGTCATTGTTTTTCATTATGGCTTCCCGCCCCGTGTGTGTCACTAATCAATGTAGCTGAGTACTTCCTGCTTTTGAACTTATATAAACGGAATCATAGCATATGTATACTTTGTGTCTAGATTCTGTTACTCAACAACAGATGGTTGTGAGTATCAGGAGTTAATTCCTTTTCATAGTTGTGTAATATTTTCTCCTGTGAATATACTGCAAGGTGGCTATCCATTCTCTTGTGAGTGGGCATCTGGGTTGTCCACTGTTAGAGACGATCATGAATAACGCTGCCATGGAACATTCTTATATAGGTGCTTTGATGCACAAAGGCATATCCAGGAATGGGATTGCAGGTTATAAGGTTGGTTTATGTTTAGCTTTAACGGATTCCTTCAGTTTTCCAAAATGGGTTGTACCAAAGAATTCTCCAACCAACGGGTCTGACAATATTAATGCTTCATTTTCACCAACCCTTGGTTTTACCAGCCTTTTAAATGTAGTCATTATGGTAGGCGTATCACTGCATTTCATTGAGATTGTAACATACATTGCTATAGTTATTAATAAAGCCAGGCACCGTGTTGCTTTGTAGGAGTTCTTTATGTGCTGTGTAAATAAAGAATACTTTGGATTCTTTTGTGGTTACATCTGATGCACACATCTTCCCCCAACCCATGGCTGGTCTTTCTACTCTTTTTTTGGTGTTTCTATTTTCTGAATTTAATCCCCCAAGGTCTTCAGGGAAAGGAGAGGCACTAAGACAACTAGCCTAGGGCCTGAGAGAAATTAGGCACAACCAGCAAGAAATTGCACTGCAAGAAGATGTGAAATAGAAGCAAAACCCTTCCCCCTTGGGCGCATTCCTGCCCGTGAGGCCTCATTTGCAGAACATGGAGTGTGCTGGTCCTGGGAGGCTAGGCTAGGACCCCTGAGCGACTTTCTAGGCCATCAGCCTCTGGGTCCGGAAGGTTTTCAGCCAGAGGGACAGAAAGACCAAATTGCATGCCACTGTCCCCGGTGCTGAAATGCTTGCCTGTTCTCTTGACCCCTTAGTTTCTCTTTTCTAATGGGGAGAAATGTGTGATGTTTACCCGTTTCTGGGTAAACACAGCCTCGATGTTCAGTTAGTTCAGTTCCTGTTAGGGTTTAATTGGATCCCCCCTCCCCAAAATTCATATGTTGCTGTCCTAACCCCTCAGGACCTCAGAATGGGACCTTACTTGGAAAATGAGCCATTGCATATGTAATGAGTTAAGGTGAGGTCATCCTGGAGGAGGGTTAGCCCCAGTGCCATAGGACTAGTGTCCTTACAAAAGGAGGAAATTTGGGCACAGAGACACACACTCAGGGAGAAGGCCATGTGATTATGAAGGCAGAAATCTGGGGGATGTATCGACAAGCCCAGGGACTTCCAACAAACCACCAGAAGCTGGGAGAGACCTGAACCAGATTCTCCCTCCATTTTGAAGGAACCAATTCAACCCACACCTTAATCTCAGACTTCTGGCTCCCCGGACAGTGAGCAAACATGCTTCTGTTTTTGAAGACCCCTGGTTTGTGGTACATTTTTTCCGCAGCCCTAGCATCCTAATACAGTCCCCAATCAGCACAGACTTTCAGCGGTATTAATAAAGTTCACTGGCTTCTAATACTAACAAACTTGTACTCAGTATGGACTCACTCAATCCCTATAACAACCCCACAGAGTAGCTGCTAGTATTGTCTTCATTTTACAGATGAGTGTCCAGGGCAGAGAGTAGGGAAGGGACTTGCCCAGGGCCTCACAGGTGGTAAGTGTGTGCTCATCCTGGCTCCATGGACAGTTTGCCTGGAGCTTGCATCTTTTTAAAAATTTCCCCAGGGCCTAGGGTGAGGATCACAGGCCCCTGATTCACCCTTTCCTGAAAGGAGCTTTAAAATCGTGTCAGGATCAAATGCTGGTTCAAATGCATGGACCTCATTTTAATTGTTCGAGGTCTGTTTGCTGTAGCCTAGTCCCACAGAGGCCTTTTGAGGGAAGTCACAACCCAACCAAAGCCTACATCGGGTGAAACTCTCATCTCAATTTCAGCCCTGGCCACCCCTACCCCACACATCAGCCTCACCAATGACAAGGGGGCCAAGTCTGGTGTCCAGCAGCCCCTTCCCATGCTGGCCAACCCCTGGGGTTCTTCCCAGAGTGCTCAGCGCTTGACCATCCCTTCAAACCCACACCCATTTTCAAAGCCTGGACCAGGACGGATCTGGGGTGGGGTGCTGTTAATGCCCACGGATCTCTCTAGGCCCAAAGACAGAGCAGGGACCAAAATGGGGGAATCACTGGGGAACAAGAGTATGTATATATGAAAGTTTCCTAATAACTAGATCCGTGTCATCACAGCTCCCTTGGGAGGGAGGGAGCTCCCCATCTCTGGAGGTAAGCAGCAGTGACTCCCCAGAGAGGAAACTTCTTTGCCAGAGAATCCTCAGAGTCCCTCCTCATGCTAAGATCCTCTGCTCTCTGGTCTGAGATCTGAGCTTTTGGGATTTCATGACTCAAAGTTGTAATGATGATGATAATAATAGTCAGTGTCTGCTGAGCACCAGGCATCCTTACAGGGGCACGTCACTGGTATCAACCCTTTGAGTCCTCAGACTAGCCCAAGAGAATTGCATGATTGTATTTATTATTATTGTTATTATTAAAGACGTATTTATTTAGAGAGAGCGAGCACAGGGCAGGGGGGGGTGCAGAGGGAGTGAGAATCTCAAGCAGACTCCTTGCTGAGCATGGAGCCCGACGTGGGGCTCGATCCCACGACCCTGAGATCATGACCTGAGCCGAAACCAAGAGTCGGACGCTCAACTGACTGAGCCACCCAGGCGCCCTGGTATTTTATTTATTATTATTTGCATTTTGCAGGTAGGGAAACTGAGACAGCAGCCACACAGGTAACATAGTGATGGAACTCCAGAGGACTAACTCCAGTCTGTGCCTCCTTGACCTCAATATTCTCCCTTATAAAGATAGTGGTAGTTACGACAACAGCTCCATCACGGAGCACTTGGACAGGGTGGCCATTATCTTGGGGGCTTGGTTCCACCCCCCTCGCCCCCTCTCCTCCCCGCAGGAATCCTGTAAGGTGGGTCTTATGCAGACTATGCAGGGAGGTTTGCCTAAGATGCACAGCAGGAAAGGGTAGAGCCAGAGTTTGAACCCAGGGGCATCTGACGTCATGGGTTTCACTGCCATCCACTGTGCTTAGAGGCTTTGATCTCCAGGGTGTGGCTGTGGAGTGGCAGGGGCTCCCAATTCTGCCATCTTCCCTGAAATTCACTCAAAACCTTTGATGTTTTAAGGCAAAGGTGGCCTTAAAAGCATCTATGAAAAGACAATTATGCGCCACCTTCCATCTAGTGTAGACACCGATTGATGTGCAGATCAATGGAATCATTAGGGGGTGACCTAGCAATACAGGCCTCCCAAACATGGGCTCTGGGGCAACCCCACAGAGCCTTCAGTGGTGGGAAGAATTGTGCCCAACTTACAGATGAGAAGACTGAGGTTCACAGTGACCCAGGTCACCTGGAGCCCATATCTGCATGACCCCATTGCCCAGGGCTCTTCCCCCAGCCCACAAGGACACTCCTCTATCCAGCCCGGGAGATTCTGTCTCTGAGGAGGGGGGCAAAGTTGACCATGGTCCCTCCGCAGCAACCAGTCTCTGTTCACCCTGGGCTCCAGGGAAAATGCCCTGACTAATGGGCGATCCTGAGGCTCGCAGGCTGGGAAAAGGCGCAAAAGACACACCCCCACGTGTGGTCAGCCTGGGGCAGAGGGTGGGACAGAGGGCTAGGGGAAGCCCAGAGGACAAAGGGTGGCTCTGTCGGGCGCTGAGGGTGTAGGGAGCAGGCTGGGGAGTTTGGCAGGTGTCAAGCGATGTTGTTGGGGGGCGGGGAGCATAAACACTTTGCTCAGCAGGTGAAGACAATGAGCTGAGTCGAAGGCAGTGGGGAGCCACAGAAGATGTGTGGGCAGGGGAGGGCACAGAGGTGTGTGCTGGGAAGATCTTCTGGGGCCAGCATGGAGGAGGGACCGAAGTACAGAACAGAAGGCTAAGGTCAGGAAGGCGAGGACTGAGCTGGGGCCATGGGGGCAAAGAGGAGAGACGGATGAGACCTTCAGAAGGGGTCTCTGGGGGGCAAGGGGCTGGGGGTAGAGGCGGGGCGGAAGCCCAGGGCCACCCCTGGGAGGGTGTAGTGGACTGTATGGTGGCCCTCCTGAAAAGATATGTGTACATCCCAGACCCTATGCGTGGGAACTTATTTGGAAAAAGGGACTGTAATTAAGATGTAATTAAGGATGGGGGCGCCTGGGTGGCTCAGTCGTTACGCGTCTGCCTTCGGCTCAGGTCTGGTCCCAGGGTCCTGGGATCGAGTCCCGCATCGGGCTCCCTGCTCCGCGGGAAGCCTGCTTCTCCCTCTCCCACTCCCCCTGCTTGTGTTCCCTCTCGCGCTGTGTCTCTCTGTCAAATAAATAAAATCTTAAAAAAAAAAAAAGATGTAATTAACGATCTTGAGATGAGATCCACCCTGGATAACGAGGTGGACTCCAGATCCATTGACAAATGTCCTTGTAAGAGACGAGAGGGGACACAGAGAGAGGAGAGACCACGTGAAGACGGAAGCACAGATGGAGGGATGCAGCCACAAGCCAAGGGGAGCCTGGAGCCCCTGGAAGCTGAAAGAGGCAGGAAGATCTGTCCCCTGGAGCCTCCCGAGGGAATGCAGGCTCTTGATCTTGGACTCCTGTTCTCAAGGACCGGGGAGAAGTCTGCCCTTTTAAGCTAAGTTTGTGGTCATTCGTGACCTACGTCCCAACAGACTCACTGCTCACTGGATGGAGATCCAGTAGGAAGAGCAGTTTGGAAGAAAGATGCAGAATCTGGTTTGGGTCCTCAGACCCATCTGGGGACTTGGGAGACATCAGGGGAAGGACCACCCCCCAGGACTGACTAAAAATCCCCCAAATGTCCCAGCAAGGAAGTACCAACTGAGGACAGAGCCAAGCCCTGGGTCAGACGCCATGGCCTCAGCTGGAACCCTCCTTCTAAACTGGCAGATATTTGCATCCTGTGTTACAGATGCGTGAACCCAGCCTCAGAGAGGCTTAGCAGCTTTCCTAAGGTCACACAGCAAGTCACAAACAAGGCCTGGAACTGAACCCAACCTGGGGGTGGGCACAGGGCTTCTGAGTTTCAGAAAATCCCAGAGTGTGGGGGACTACTTGAGTGGCCTAAATAAAAATAGTTTTTAAAGTTGTTTTTTCCTTCTTAGTATTCATGGTCATTATTTTCATGCCTAAGTGTGGGATTTCTGTCACTTCCGGGGAACTGGGCAGGTCTGGGAACTGGCCATGTCTCCCCGCACCCCACGCTCGGCCTCTCACCCACCACCCTGGAGCTCGCCGCGCCTTGGTCCACACACGCCCGCCCTCATCTGTGTCGCCCATCCTTTCTCCTCCACCCCACGACCCGGCCTGTGTCCCTTCCCGAGGAGGGGGGTCAGGCACCCCTGTGGCTCTCCCTGAGCCCGTGCGGCACTCTAACTGCCCATCAGGAGTTACTGTCCCACTGGACTCGGAGGCCCTGAGGGTGAGAACCAGGTGTGCTGGCCACTGCACCTGTCCCCAGGGCCCAGCACTGGGCCCAGCACTCTGTGTGCTCAGCAAGAATTTGGCCACAGCTCACAGCCTCCATACTGGTAGAGTGCCCATCCATGCCCTCCTGGACATGCGGTCCCCTCTGCCCTGGTCTCCCCACACTGCTGCCTCCCTCACCCCTACAACCGGCCCCCAGGGGCCACCAGAGGGCGCCTGTGAGCACCTCGTCTGCCCACAGCCCTCCAAGGCTTCCTCCTCCCTGGGGTACAAGCCTAATCCTCCCCACACGGTTCCTAAGGCCCCCACAACCTGCCCTGTTCCCTCCCTGTCCTCCCCTCCTCCCTCTCTCCCCCAGCCCACTCTGCCCCAGCCACACATGCCTCCTCTGTTCCTCCAAATGCCAGGCCCTCCTGCCCCAGGACCTTTGCACAGGCTCTTCCAGAATTTGCTTCTCCAGATCTCTGCACAGTTCACTCCCTTCCTTCAGGTCTTGGCTCAAATGTCACCTCCTTAGTGGAGCCTCCTTTGAGCACACTGTTTAAAGTTACGGCCCTCAATCACCCCCTCACCCGGCTCTATTTTTCCTCTGCCCCCATCACCATTTCTATGATGCATACAGGTTTCCCTCACTATCCAAAAGCAGAGTGTTCCTGTGAAACCTCCTGTCAGCCTAAATGGCATACAGCAAGGAAGCAACCACCTTAATTTATATGGAAAACTTTTTGAACATTCCCACACTCAAAAAATAACCTCCCTTAGGCTTTTCGGATACTTTAGGACACATCTTGCTAATGGATGCACAGAATGAACCAAGGTAAAGCACAGATGCTCACACGGTTCAGAGCCCTGGCGGGGGGGAGCATTGCCTCTGTAAGAGCTCACTGCAAAACCAGCGCTGAATGCCCGTTTTGCTTTCTGCTTTTATTCATAAAAGCAAATATCCCCTTCGGATTTCTTCCAGTTGCCAAAAAGAGGTATTCACGTAGGCCTTTCGTGGAAGTGAAGTAGGGTAATACAAACTTTCCAAAAGCAGGGGGTGCCCACATTATATTTATTTCTGTTCCCCACGCCCACTGGAATGTCCCCTCCACAAGGACAGAGGTTTTTACATTTGATTTGGGGGGGTACCCAGATAGTGCCTGGCACACAGTAGGTGCTCAGTGGATAGTCATTGCCTGAATGCTTGTGTTTTCAAGCTGACCTGCTAATATCAAGGTGACCTCTTTGAGGGCAACGGCATTTGATCCATTTTCATTCCTCCCCTGTCCTACCCTGCGTGGCATGGAGTTATTCAGTATTTCCCGAGCACCTATTATGCACCAGCTGTACAATGGAAACAGACGCAGGAAAGACCCTTTGTTCATTGCTGATCACTAACATCTCCCACTTCCTTCGCCAGCAAGGACCGACCACAACAGGTCGTGTGAACCCTCCTCTCAAATCCCGTGGGCCCCCAACCCCCTGCACTCCAGGTGCCCCATGTTCTTGGTCTTTAACCTTGGCTCTGTGATCTAGCCCGGCCCACTGCCCCTCTCTGCTGTGTGATCTTGGGTCACTTAACCTCTCTGAGCCTCCACTAAGGATTACAGAAGATAGTCCCATGTGCTGTGGGGCCACCCTCCACCAGCCCTCTGCCCCCGGACACCCTCTCTGTTCCCCTCCATCCTTTCAGCCCCAGGCTGTCCCTACCTACTAACAACAGTGGGGTTGACAGGCTCTCTCCTATATTCATCACGCCTCCCCTCACTTACAAAGTCATTGGCTCCTGTGCAGGAGGGCAGGGCTTCATGCCCAAGGCTCACGCTCCTGGACCCCTCCATCCAGTGCACCATCTCTGGGGTGGCCTCCTCCCTCCCCGGCTGAGCTCCTCCTCTGCCCCAGACTTACTCATCAGGGCTCCTCAGGCCTCGTCTGGACACGTACCCCCAATCTCCTGCCCACAGCCATCTTGACTCTTCCCACAGACTGTCACCACTGCTGGTCCCTCCATCCGTACACCCACCCACATGTCCATCCATCTGTAATCCCTTCATTTACCCATTCTTCCACTTATCCACCCATCTGTCCGTCCATTCTTCCTTCCATCCATCCATCCATCCATCCATCCCTCCCTCCCTCCCTCCATCCATCCATCCATCCATCCACCTGTCCATCCAACTGTCCATCCACCCATCTGCTGTGTTCCAAGCACTATTCTAGGCCCTGGGGACACAGCCATAAATACAAAAGGCAAAAGACTTCGTCCTGATGGGGTTTCCTAATGGGGGAAGGAGAGAAAAGCGAAATAACATAAAAAGCAAAATCTATGATCTATGGTATGTCAGAAGTCTTCATTTTCACAGGGGGAAAAAAAGAAAGCAGGGAAGAAGGGTTTGGAGTGCTGGAGGGTGGCTGTGATTATAAGTCACGTCTGCGGGGAGGCAGCATCGAGAAGGTGAAGGTTGAAAGGTATGAGGAAGGAGGATGCGAGTGTCTGGGGGACAAGGAGGCTTCACCAAGGAGGTGACATCTGAGCCAAGACCTGGAGGAAGTGAGAGAGTGAAGCCTGCAGAGATTTGGGGGAACAGCATCCCAGGTAGCAGGGATAGCTCATGCAAAGGCCCTGGGGCAGGACTGACCTGGTGTGTTGGACAAACAGCAAGGAAGCCCGTGTGTCTGGGGCAGAGTGGGTGAGGGGGAGAGAGGGAGGAGGGGAGGGCAGGGAGGGGCGGGGCAGGTCATGCAGGGCCTTGGGGTTGCAGAGAGGACTCTGGTCACTCTCTGGAATGGGGCCATCCCAGGCATGTGGGGGTGCTGAGCAGCATCCCTGGCCCCCATCCACTGGATGCCAGGAGCACCACCAGTTGCGACAACCACAGATGTCCTGAACATCACCTGGTGTCCCCCCCAGGGGCAGAACTGTCTCAGGCGAGAACCACTTTGCTAGATCCCTTCCTCTTCTCTACCTCCCCGACGACAGCTGATGATTTGACCCCTTAAATATGTCTCCCCAGGGGCGCCTGGGTGGCTCAGATGGTTGACCGTCTGCCTTCGGCTCAGGTCATGATCCCAGGGTCCTGGGATCGAGTCCCGCATCGGGCTCCCTGCTCCTTGGGAGCCTGCTTCTCCCTCTGCTTCTCTCTCTCTCTCTCTCTGTCTCTGTCTCTCATGAATAAATAAATAAAATCTTTAAAAATATGTATATATGTCTCCCCAGTACCCTCAAGTCAAAGCCAAGATTGCCTGCCTTTGCAGTCCTTCCCAACCTCACCACCGCTGCCTTCTGGACTCTTCTCTCAACATTCCCTCCATTGCCCTTAACTCCGATCCACTTGTAATTCCCCAGACGTGCAGCCTTCAGGCCTCAGGTGCCTGACTCTGGAATTCCAGCCCCTCCCCCATAGCCCTGCTCTCCTCTATGCAGCTTTTCCCCCAAATTGTGGTAGAATACACATAACATAAATTTATCATCTTAACCATTTCTAAGCGCACAGCTCAGCGGTATGAAGCACACTCTCATCCTCATGCAGCCACCCCCACCCTCCGTCTCCAGAACGTTCCATCTCCCCACACAGAGACTCTGTCCCCATGAAGCACGGACTCCCCACCCCCTGCCCCCGCCCCGGCTCCCACCCTCTCCTCTCTGTCTGTGTGGACGGGACTCCTCTGGGGACCTCCTGGGAGTGGGGTCCTCCTGTGGGATGTGTCCTTCTGGGTCTGGCTCCTCTCACTGAGCCCGGTGTCCTTGGGGTCCCTCCGAGTCGTGGCAGGTGTCAGGGCCCCTTCCTTTCCAAGGCTGGAGCGTGTTCCCGCGTGGGGACGGACCGCACCGTGTTTATCGATTCATCCTTCAGTGGATGCTTGGGTTGTTTCCACTTTTGGCCCTTGTGAATTGTGCTGCTATGAACATCAGTGTGCAAATAGCTCTTGGAGACTTTCAATCCTTTCGGATCTGTATGAACTGCTGGCTCATGTGGCAACCATGTGTCAGTTTCTGAGGAACCGCCAGACTGTCTTCCAGAGCGCCGCCCCGGCTCACATCCCCCCAGCCATGCGCGGGCTCCGATTTCTCCACCTCCTCGCAGACACCCGTTGCCTGGTCTGTTTTAGAACAGCCGTCCTGCTGCGTGTGGGGTGGCACCTCATTCGAGGTACCCTCGACCCCAGGACGTCCGCTTTGCCCGCCCCCAGCACACATCACCACCCCTTAGGACCAGCACAGACATTCTGTCCACCTCTCCCAGAGCCGTGTGCTCCCTGTGGACGCACACTAGGTCTTGTGCTCTCAAAACTGGCACATAGTAGGGACTCAAGAAATCGCTGAGAGAGAGGAGAGGTAGGTAGATGAAGAAATGAGCTTGCAACCCCAACCATCTATGTGTCCTTGGGGAGGTCTTCTCCCCTCCCTGAGCCTCCATCTCCCCCTGTTGTGAGGTTGCTCTGGGTCCCCCCACCCCAGCCACGGTGGGGTTGCCTCATCTGCTCCCTCCCCCAAGCAGAGGGTCAGGGACAAGGACTCTCTCTCCTAGCCCTCACACGTTTACCCTGACCGCACCGCCAGGCAATCCACCACCCTCAGGAGGCCCTCAGAGGGGCTGGGTGCAACCATGGTGGCAGAAAGCTCCATCTGCACTCCAGGACTCTCTGTGCCTTAGTTTCCCCATCTAGAAAATGCAGGACCCAGAGTCCATGTTCTTCAGATTCTGAGCTCCCTGAGGGACCCTGTCTTTTCCCTGCCCACTGCCTTCAAGGGCTCCCACCTCACTCAGGGTAAAACCACAGCCCCAGAGTCCTCTCCAAGACACATGAGACTCAACACAACCTGCCCCATCTCCTCCTTCCTCCCTCCCCTCACTTTCTCTACTCCTGCCACATGGACCTCCTCGCTGTTCCTCCGACAGGTCAAACTCATTCTGACCTCAGGGCCTTTGCCTGTGCTGTTTCCAGTCCTGGAATGCCTTTCCCTTGGCTTCAGAACCACAGCTTCCTCATCTGTCATTTGGGTCACCTCCTCAGAGGTGTCTTTTGGTCTTTGGCCACACAAGGTAGGCTGTCACCCTCCAACATACACCCTACATTATCTTCTTCATAGCAACTCAGTCCAATCTAAATCTTACTTCTTTGTTTCCCCATTTATTATCAGTCCCTCCTCTCCCTGGGATTGCTTTGTGTCCCCAGAGCCCAGCTCAGTGCCTGACACATAATGGAGACTTGAGAAACAATTGTTGACATCTGATTGCCTGGTCATGTATCGAGGACACCTACAATATGAAAGACATCACTCAGAGTCATTACATTAATCACATGATATAAGTGAACTCTAATTTCTACAACTACTCTGGAAGACAGCTATCAATATTCTTTCTCTTTTACAAATAAGCCTCAGAAAAGATGAGGTGGCTTGTCTAAGATCACACAGAAGCAAAAAAGCAGAGCCAGGAACAGACACCAAGCCTGTCAGACTGCAAACCTGATGGGTCGTTCCCATCCACTATGTGAGGAGGAAGGTGGTAAATGCTGGGGAGGTACCCATCTTCCACCCATGCAGCCACCCATCCAGCCATCCACCCACCCAACCATCCATCCATCATCTGTCTACCCATCCATCCATCCTTCCATCTGTCTACCTACCCATCTACTCATCCATTCCCCCATCCATCCATCCACCCACACACCCATCCATCAATCCATTCAGGCTTCCATTCCTCTGCTCTTTCATCTACCAATCCACTCATACATCCACCAACGGATTGTCATCCATCCATCCATCCATCCATCCATCCATCCATCCATCCATGCCTGCACCAATCTACTCCCTTAACCATCTATCTATCCATACTGTAGCCAGCCCACCCTCCCACAACCAACCACTCCCCACCCTCCCACCCTCTCTTTCCCCCATGCCCTTGTCCATTCTCACGCTCCACTTCCAAATGGCAAATAAGACACAGTCCTTGCCCTCATAGAGCTTATGCATCAGTGATGATCCCCATGACCCCAGGCCAACAGGACCATTGCTAGGTCAGTGTCTTCCAAACCTAGTAGCCCCTTCCTCTGGCACTGGTCGTTTTCAGTCCAAGGACAGCAGCCTCCCTCAATGGCTTTTACCCTGAGCCTTCATCTCCGCAATCATACCTCTTTCTGTGCCTCCTCGACTCCTCTGCCAAAGCGGGCCAAGGCTCAGTTTGGGAGGTTTGCCTCGCTATATTGCTGTGTGACTTGGGGCTGAGTTACACCCTTCTCTGAGCCCCAACTCTTCATATGATCCATGTGGGGGGGAGGGGAACTTGGTTCTCTGAGAACACACGTCTGCCTCTTTGCATTCCTCTTTCCCCACAGTGTGGGCTCACCCCAAGGGGAAGCTTCCTCTTTTTCCATCCAGTTGCGTAGGAAGTAGGCATATCCCGAACAAGGCTAGGAGCCTGGAAAGAGGCTGGCTATGGCAGGTAGAGAGACATGGGAGCTCCCTTTCCACAAAAGTCTGAGTTCCTCCCCTGCTCTGAATTCTTCCAGGGCTCCCCAGTGCCCTCAGTCTGAGGTCACAAGCCCTGCAGGCCCATGCTCCCTCCCTGGCCTCATCTCCCATGTCTCACCTAATTCCTCCTCTGCTCCAGGTATGCCCTCCACACGTCCAGGTCCCTGTAAACCCAGCTGCCTCTGCCCACATGCATGAGGACAGGGACAACTGCCCAGCTCACTCTCGGCTGTGTTTCACCCGCATCACTGGGCCTGGGACACGGTAAGTGCCTCTGTGAAGAAACAAATGGAATGCTTCTTCCACCAGGAAGACTCCTATTGACCTTTCAAAGCCCCTATTCTAAAGCCACTCCTCCATGCAGCCTGTTTCCCTGCCCAGTTCCCTCAACCCTGCATCCTTCCCTCTGAGCCGGCCCTGACCACTGGCTCTAGGTGCTTATGGCCAGCTCTGTGTTGCCGTCAGAGGGCTTTCATCCTTGTCTCACCCAGGATGAGACAAGGCCCCAGAGGCTTTCAGGAAGTGTTGGCTGAATGAATGAATGAATGAATGAATGAATGAATGAATGAAAGGGCACCTGAGTGAGTATGGTCCTCCTGAGCGTTCCTAATGGCCAGGTTCTCATCCGCCAGCGTCAGGGGTGAGAGAGAGAGACACGAGCTCGTGCCAGACATAGCTCCTGGGCCCACCCCCAGTGCCAGAGCCTCTCAGAAGAGCCCTCAGAAGAGATAAAAGTCCTAGGTCAGAAGGGGACGCTGGGGCTCCCAGGACCCTTTGCTTCTTTCCCACCAGGGCAAAACCTCTGCCCCTCCCCACCGGAAGTTTCCAGAGTTAACACTGCTCTGGGCCTTTGCACATGCTATTCTCTGTGCCAAGAACACCTGTCCCCATCAACAGATCCTTCTCACCCTACAGGCCTCAGCTCGGTCCCATAATGAGCCCAGTCCGGTGCCAAAAGTCTTAACTACCATTGTGGTCCTCGCCTTCCCGACCCCTCTGAGACGGAAAGCCCCGCAGGTCTCCCGATTCTGTAGGTAGCAACACGGTCTGCCAGTAGGATGCAGAGAAACCAGACGCATCTCAATGCCGAGCTCGGAACTGCTCTTTCACGCTGACCACCTCCTCCAGGAAGCCCTCCTGGTCTCCACACCTGCAGGGGCCGGGGCTGGGGCTCCTCTGGGCTGCCCCTGGAGGCACGTGTTTCCACCATCACAGCCCTAACAGCAATGCCTCACTGTGTCCTCCTGCTGGACTGGGATTTGAAGGCAGGTCAGATCTTGGGGGGCATTTTTATCGGTGTCGCCCAACATCGTCTCCTGGGTCTAGAACGGGGCCTGGTGCACAGCAAGTGCTCAGTAAATGTCGGTTATATGGGTAGATGGGTCCATGTCTTGTTCACTCCATCATGAATCCTGCACTGATTCCCGTTCACGCGGATCCCCACGTCCCCACAAACGCCGCACACAGTAGGTGCTCAGTCAACCTTCTCTGCCTGAAGGAGGACGGAGGTGATGCCATGATCCCAGCCTGAAAGGCCCTGAGGGCCTCCTAAAAGCCTGTTAAATCAGGGAAGAATGGGCGGCTGGGGAAACTGAGGCACAGAGGGGGGCATGCCTAGCTCGGACTCAGGGCCCCAGCAGCCCCCACGTGCGGCTCTCACTTCGCCAACTCCTCCCTCGGCGCCCCCGCCAGGCAGCCCTCCGTCTCCCTGGGGCTGGCGCGCGCTGCTCCGAATCTCATGCCTCAGAGCTCAGCGTGCTCCAGCCTCCCCTCCTGCCGCCAAGCCGAGCAGCTGGTGCTCCCATGGAAACCACAGGCCTCCACCCGGCCCCCCCACCTGCAGCGGGCCCCCCTCTCAACCTCCGCTTTAAGACAAATATTGTCATTAACATGCAAATGCATATACGATTACCATAAACGGGGGGCCGCTCGGCAGTGATGGCCGAGCCCTGTGACGGGCGCCTGCCTGCCCCGGGGCAGGGTGGGCATTGATGTTCGGCCCCCCTCGGGAGAGAGGGACAGCACGGCCATGCCAGGCACCTCCGTGGGCCCCCTCTGAGGCCGCTGTCCCCTGGCTGGGGCCTGGTGGGGGGGACATGGGGATGCTGGCCAGTGGGAGCCCCCCAGGTCCTGGCCTGAGCTCCTGGTGAGGCACAGGTCTGAGTGGAGAAGCGGCCTCCCTGCTCCCCTTCTCCGTGGCTCTCCCTGCCTCCCCCTGCCTCTCCCTGGCTGTGTGCGGCGGGGGGTGGGGGGGTGGGGGGGTGGGGGGTGGGGGGGTGGTCCTCCCTCTGCCCCTGTTTCTCTCAGTCTCTGGGTGTCTCTCTCCATCTCCGCTCCTGCTCTGAGTCTCTCTTCGTCTCTTCTTGTGTCTCTAAATCTCTGTTTCTCCATCTCTCTGTCTCCATCCCTTTCTCTCTTAAAAACAAAACAAGCCAGCGCCCAAGGGCCTGCCCTCTTTCTAAGGACTGTGTCCTTCCCAACCTCCCCCGACCCTGCCAAATTCCCAGAGCCCCAGGCGTGGCTGGACCTCCTGCCCAGCCCTTGGTCTTGGCATGGGACCTCACTGCGCAGGCCCTGAGGCATCGGGGTGCCTCGTGTCACAGGCCCTTCCCTCCGCAACACCATCTCTGAGGGGCCTGACTCTTGGATTGGGGGAACCCGTCACTCCTCCATCACACAGACAGACTTTTGTATTCCCGGGCTGGAGGGGGACAGGTGGGTGACAGTGGGGGCCCCAGCTCCGGTTGGTCCTTGAGACCCAGTACTGGCCCCTCCGAGCCTCAGTTTCCCTTCCATGTGAACCGGGCTAGTGCTCGCAGCCCACCTCAGTGGCGACCCCTTCAGTGGGGGGCCTAAACCGGCCCCCGGGCATGACAGTCAAAGGTGAGATGATCACTGGGACAAGGATGATGCTGGGTGGCCATCGCTGCACGGGGTACCAGCGGCACGGTGACCCACTTCACCCCCTCTGGCCCTCCGGCTCCCCTGGTGCCCATCATCATGGGATCCCCTAGCATTCAGGAGGGATTTCTCTCCCCTCTCCCCCTGCCAGGACCACACCCCCAAGCCCACAGCTCTCAGCCAGCACCACCAGCAGGCATCCTGTACCCTGTTGGCTCCCCGGAAACTAAACCAGATCAGTGTTGGCGGGAGGTACCTGAACACCTCCTGGACTTCCCATTTATCATTCCACCTCCCTTTGGCTGAGGCCCAGAGAGGGGCAGCCACTGGCCAGAGGTCAGACAGCTGAGCCCCAATCACCGGCCTCCCTCCTTGCCACTGGCCCTCAAGAACCCCTCACCTCCAGCTTGCCCCACACCCCAGCCCCTCTCGCAGGTGAAGCCCAGCCAGACCCAGCACAGGTGGGATCAGGAGAGAGATCCATCCTTGACCCTTGGGTGTCGGAGAGCGGATATGAGGGCAGGCCCCCTGCCTTAGCCCCAGGTCCTGTTTCCAGGGCCCCTGGGAAGTGGAGGGTGACAGGCAGGTGTCATGGACACCCTGCTTCCTATTTTCACCCTTCTGGGAAAGCTCCTGAGGGGCCCCTAATCCAAGAATCTCCAGCCAGAAAGACAACCACACATTCAAGGGGCCCTGCTCTGCGGACAGTGGGGGAAACTGAGGCTCGAGACACAGTCCCTCATTTCTTCCTGGCCAGGGGGTGGGGGGAGCTCCAGGGGAGATTTTAAAAATGGGAAAAAGGAGAAGAAAGGATCACCCAGTGTGTCCTTCCCCTGCACCCTATTGGCTTCCCAGTCCAGAGCTCACCGACAGCTTTTCAATTCAACATTTGGGGACTGTGTGGACACCCCTTCCAGTCTCCATCAGAATCTTTCTAGAAATGGGCCCTTCAGGCATACTAGGGGTAAGGGCTTGTGGAGAGAGCCTTCCATGCAGCCGTGGACCCCTGAGCATGACTCATGGGCGAATGGAAACCCCCTGCCCTCCTAGTTCACAGAGAAGAATTAGATTTTCCAAGCCCGATTTTTTTTTTTTTTTTTTTTTTTGGTGATGGTTGGATTTGAAAAGAGGTGGGGGATGGGAAGGGTTTCTTTTCTCCCTCTAAGATACCAGCTGGAGGGTCTAGCTACAGTTACAGGCCCTGGCTCCATCCCACCAGACTCTCCCTATGGTCTGCCCCAGTCCATCATCTATCTATCCATCCACCCATCCATTCATTCGCTCATTCATTCATTCATTCATTCAAACATGTATTCACGCTTCCTATGCCTGCAACAGAGAGGAGGATGGAGACAAACGGTCTGAAATAGGTCATGGGCCCTGGTCCATCCCCAAGGCATCTCCAGGGTCTTGTCAGGGGTGTCCAGCACAAAGCCTTCACTGTCCCCACCCTCAGTCGCCAACACCTTTACAGGAGAGCCTTCAAAGCTACCGTAATTCAGACAGTGGGCCCATGATTGGAGCCCAGGGCTGGGGCCACAGCCCCTCGGCACCTCCTCCCAGCATCCCATCAGAGAGAGAATCAGGTGGGAGGGAGGTGGGCAGGCCTCCCCACTCCTCCTGCCTCCCACACTGGGCTCCCAGGTCGCCCACGCCTCCCTGTCCACCCTGGGATCTGGGCTCTGCCAGATGGACAGTCCAGGCTCATCGTCTTTGGCCTCAGACCTCAACACATTGCTAACAGGCTAGGCCAGTTTTAACTTGAGCCAAAGGTGGAGGCAGGGAGGGGGAGGGCAGAGAAATGGAAGGGGGACGCTGATCCAAACAGAGAGGATGGGTGGGGGGGGGAGGGCAAACCATAGCCTTTTAGCCACCCAAGGCTGGGGAGGCTGGCGCCACCCCCCCAGCCTGGCTCAGCTCCCTGATACCCCCACCCCGCTTTCTTTGTAGTTACCGATTAGCCCGGGGTCCTGGGCATCCGTGTCCCCTGCGGCTGGCCGGACCTGCCCCGCTGGCCTGGCTTTGTGAAAATGACCAAAGCAATGGAGTCCAGAGGTGCAAACTTCCCCGACGGGGCCTGGGGAGGCCGAATGAATGGGGGGGCGGGGAGGGGGGGTGATGTTCAGGCAGCTCCCCCAGCAAAGGGGCAGGAAAGAGTGGGTGAGGGAGGGAGGAAGGGGTGGGGGTCCAGGGGGAATGGGAGGGAGAGGCAGAGAGAGAGAGAAGGATGTTGGGGGGGGAGAGGATGGGAGGTAGAGGGAGATGGGAGAGGAGAGAAAAGGAAAGAGAGAGGGAGAGGGAGAGAGGATGCCGGAAGGTGGGGAGGGAGGGAGGGAGAGGGGGCGGAGGAGGGGAGGGGGCCAGCTCGAATCTGTCAGCTGCACCCCCAGAGGGGGGAGGAGGGGTGGGTGGGAAAGGGGGGGGAGAAATGATGCTGTGGCAGAGGCGAGCAGAGGGAGGAGGTGAGGAGAGGAGGGCTGGGGGAGAGAAGATGCCGGAAGGTGGGGTGGGGAGGCCGACGGAGGGGAGGGGAGGGGAGGGAGGGGGCCGGGGCGCCCACCTTTGTGCATGCCCGTGTAGGGGTCTTTGAGCACCGTGAGCTCGTAGATGCGGCCGAACTGCTCGAAGAGCGGCTTGAGGTCCTTCTCGTCCAGGTTGCGCGGGATCTGGCCCACGAAGAGCTTGATGGCGTCCAGGTCCTTCATGCCGTCGGGCTGCCCCCCGGGGGGCTCGGGCCCGCTGCTGCCCACGGGCGAGGGCCGCGTCTGCAGGAGCTGCTGCTGCTGCCGGCGCGCCTCGCTCTCCGTCAGGCGGGCCATGGCGGGCGCAGGCGGGCGGCGGGCGCGGGACCGAGCCGGCGGCGGCGGCGGCGGCGGCGGCGGCGGAGGGCGGCGGGCGGCGGGCGGACTCGCAGCTGGAGCGACGGACGCCGCCTCCCGCCTCCCTCCCGCCCCGTCCCCGCGCCCTCCTCCCTCCTCCGCGCGCCCGCTCGTTCCAGCATCAGGACCACAAAAGGGTGGCTCCGCAGCGGCCTCTGGCGGCCGGAGCGTGCCTCGCCGCCGCGGCGCCCCCCGTGTCCCGAGTCCCGGCGCCCAGCGCCGGCGGGGAAACCGAGGCCGGCGGGTCCGCAGCCGCGCCTCCTGACTGGGCGAGCGCCAGCCTGAGGGCAGGGCAGACCTGGCTTCCAGGGGGCACCCGCTCCTCCCGCTGCTAACGACAGGAAAATACACTAGAAGTGGCGCACAGTTCTATAGGGTGCCTACTTGGCGTTGACCGGGCTGTCCTTGGCACTTTTAGGCCTCTAAGTCAATAATAGTAGTAGTAGTAGTAGTACTAATAATAATATCAGCGACAAAAACCCAAAAAGGAACACTTTGATAACCATGTGCCAGGCACTGTGCTCAGTACTTTTAAGTTTATAACGTATTGAATAGAAATAACCATCGTCCGGGGTTTCAGCAGCAAAACCCTTGAGCCGCACACACACACAAAACAAAAACAGAAAACAAACAAAGAAATAGCAACCATTGTGCTTTTATCAGCAGCAACCAGAAGTAACATTTTTTTCTCACACTTGCTGTGTGCACATACTATTCAAAATATTTCAAAGTATATTGACACATTTGGTCCAACTGCTCTAAGAGTATCATGTCACCCTGCCTTAAAACTCTCCAAAGATGTCCCCAAATTAAAGCCCACGAGGCCCTGTAGGACCTGCCCCCTCGCCCCCTCTGTCTCTCTCGCTCACCTGCTCTGCCCCAGCCACACAGGTCTCTGTTCCTCCAGCACGGCAGGCGGGGTCTGCCTCAGGGCCTTTGCACGGGCTGTGCCCTTTGCCTGGAATGCCATCTCCCAGATGGTGCATGGCTGACTCACTCATTGGATCCTCATCACTTTCTCTCTCCATCTTCTCTAAAATCATTCAGCCATTATCATGTCCGTTCTCTGGCTTGCTTTTTCCTCCATGGCATGCATACCCTTTTAACTTAACTCTAATATGCTATATATTTACTTGTTTATTAATAAACCACATAGCTCTTTCCAGGTGCCAGGCTCTGTGCTGGACACTCAACATGTAAGAACTCATTCAATCCACACAACAACCCCCTGGGTGGGTGCAAATAAACAGATGCTGACAGACTATGTTCGGTCGCTGGAGCATGGGACTCTTGATCTCGGGGTCATGAGATCAAGCCCCATGTTAGGGGTAGAGATTACTTAAATAAACTTAAAAAAAAAACCCACTTAATGCAGGTGTGGCTGGGTGGTTCAGTCAGTTAAGCATCTGACTCTCGATTTTGGCTCAGGTCATGATCTCAGGGTCCTGGGATTGAGACCCATGTTGGGCTCCTTGCTCAGCATGGAGTCGGCTTGAGATTCTCTCTCCCTCTGCCCCTCCCCCTGCTTGTGAGTACTCTCTCTGGAGTGAATACATAAATCTTTTAAAAAAAACTTTCTAAAAAAAGAAATAAAAAGCCCTGATATTTAAAAGATCAAAATGCAAAAAATTACAATGAACAAGATATCAAAATTTTAAATAAGCACAGAATTAGTATTACTGAGTTTTCCCATTGGCTCAGCATGGCACTGTTACTGATCCTGATTTTAATTTTTAATTTGTTTTATTTTTATTTTAAATTAAAAATTCTGTTTTAAAACAAAGACAGGACCAGTAACAATGCCATGCCGAGCCAAAAGGGAAACTCAGGAATACTGATTCTATTTAAAGTGTTGACATTTTGTTCATTATGGATTTGTTGGTCATCAGTGTTGACTTTTTTAAATTGCATTAAAATAATCTTTGTCTTGATGACTGGGTTTTTGGCACCCCCTTAAACTTTCTCCCCAGGCGAGCTCACCCTGGTCCCTCCCAGCACAATCCTCAAAGCAACCAACTGTAAGAGGGGCGTACTGTTTCTATACCCCCTCTACAGAGGGGGAAACTGAGGCTCAGCGAGGTCAAGTCACGCAGAAAGAGTGCGGGGATTTGAGTCCAGCCAGCTGATTCTGGAGCTCACACACTTCCCACGATCCCACGCCATCTTCCTCACGCTACAGGTGGCTAAGCCTCGGTTTCCTTAACTGTCAAGTGACATCAAAGAGTGAACAGGGGGACGTCCCTGGCATGAATTCAGTGAGCTAATTGGTGAGGCTTAGTATAGTGCCTGGGACGTTCTTAGCACTCAATAAATGGCTATTATCACGACTATTACCAGCAGCCACTTGTGCAACCACAGACAGGAGCAGGACATCAGGGTTGGCTGAGAAGCAGGGGTTGGGGGTGGTCAGGAGTCCTCCTACGGCATCCCACCCCTTGGCCCTGCCTGGCCCCTGGTTCTCGGCTCAGCCGCAGGATGGGCTGGTGGAGCAGGGCTGGAGACAGCTTCCGTCTCCATGGAGACCGGAGGACGGTGCCTGAAGCCCTGTGGGTCTCTGATGTGCCAGGAGAGTCGGTAAAAAGGACAAAAATTAAACCCAGCAGGCACCCTGTGAGCTAAAGATGCACTTTCCTTAGCCTCTTGCTTCTACCCAAAAGGAACTGGGGGGTGGAGGGGAAGGGGCCGGAGAGAGCCTAGTCCAGCTCCCGTCTGGCCTTGGGGAGCTGAAACTCAGCATTCCACCTTCTGAGCAGTACTCAGCTCTGGAGTTCATTCCCTGACCCAGCTCGAGCACCTCAGCCAGAGCAGGGGTGGGGGCAGGGCAGGGAAAACAGCCTGTGCATCTGGAAGCATTTGGAGCCCATGAGGCCGCTTGGCCTGAGTTGTTTCCAGCCAGGGGTGGGGTGGGGGGGGGAAACCCGGTCACAATTGGCATCATGGCAGGGGTCCCGCCAGCTGGGACATTACTGAAGAAGCAGAGGGTGGGAGCAGAGCCCATTGGAGAGTCCGGGTGGGAGGCTTCCAGCAAATCACTTGGCTCTCCCGTCCTCAAGGACCATCCACGCTGTAGCCCCTGTCATCTTCCACCACAAGGATGGACACATTGTAGATGCTTGGGCTGCAGGGAGCATGGGCATGCAAGTATCTGTTCGAGTCCCTGCAAATCAGCTCTTTTTTTAAAAAAAAGATTTTATTTATTTATTATTTAGAGAGATCGTGAGTGCACTTGTGAGCACAGGGAGGGCAGAGGGAGGGAGAGAGAGAACCTCAAGCAGACTCTGCGCTGAGCGTGGAGCCCAACGTGGGGCTCCATCTCACCACCCTGAGATCATGATCTGAATTGAAACCAAGAGTCGGATGTTCAACGGACTGAGCCACACAGGGGTCCCTCAATCAGCTCTTTTTTTTTTTTAAGATTTTATTTATTTATTCATGAGAGACAGAGACAGAGAGAGAGAGAGAGAGAGAGAGAGGCAGAGGGAGAAGCAGGCTCCCAAGGAGCAGGGAGCCCGATGCGGGACTCGATCCCAGGACCCTGGGATCATGACCTGAGCCGAAGGCAGACGCTTAACCAGCTGAGCCCCCCCAGGCGCCCTCAATCAGCTCTTTAAATACAAAACAAAACAAACTTAAATAAATTGATCTTAAAGGCTGGGATGCCTGGCTGGCTCAATCAGTTAAGTGTCTGCCTTCGGCTCGGGTCATGGTCCCAGGGTCCTGGGATTGAGTCCCACATCGGGCTCGCGGCTCAGCAGGGACCCTGCTTCTCCCTCTGCTGCTCCCCCTGCTTGTGCACTTGCTCTCTCTGACAAATAAATAAATAAAACCTTAAAACATTTTATCATAAAGGCAAATCTACATTGCTGCCTTAAAAAGGAATGAGGTTTATTAGATATGCGGTGAAAACCATGTTTTTTAGGAGGTTTAAATTGGACTCTGACACTCTTCCTCTTGGTTCAGAAGGGCCATCAGCAAGCATTAGAGGTGTGAAAGACCCGTTAGCACCTGAAAGACTTTCTCCCGTCTTCAGTGGAACCGCAAATGAGCTGGAAAAGGTGGTCTTTCCATCAACCCCCAAATCACAGTGGGAGTCCCACCTTTTGGGAAACCCTGGATTAGGAGACAGTGCTCTAACCCTAACAAAAGGTGGTTTGTGCTGTGTGGCCCTGGGTGAATCACCTGAACTCTCTGGGCCCCAACTCCTTTATAGGTAAAATGTGGGGAGGGGCGGTGGCAATTCTGTGAAACGGAGCTGTGAGGCTCACATGATACCATGGATGGGTAGCGGGGTGAGCCCCAGCCCTGCAATAACAGTGTCCAAGAAACGCCGAGTTTTTAGACTCTACAAATTCACTTAAGTCCCAATTCTTGCCCCCATCCTTCCCCTGGCCGGCGGGAAACCCTGGAGGCTGACATTCCTGTGTCAAAACCTCCTCCTCCCCAAGCATGCAGGAGGTGGCCCTGAGCAGCATCTCTGGGCCCCGCGTGTGCCCTGAAAACTCCCCCACGTCCGATTTAGGACCCTTTCCCTAGAACACCTATAAGGAGGCACTTTGCACTGTAAGGAGGCGTCAAGGGGGAGCTGGAAGGCACGGCAGTAACTTTGTAAGGGGAGGAGAGCAAAGTCCAGAGAAAAACACGGATGCCAAGAGTGAGAACACCACCAGCTACCACTGCATCAGCTAGTCGCTACTGCGTAACCACGTACAACAAACTCAGTGGCCTGAAACAGGTTTACTGTCTCACGGTTTCCCTGGGTCAGTAACTTGAGCTCAGCGAGTCACTGGGTTCTCTTCTTAGTCTCACGAAGCTGCAATCAAGGGGTCAGCCAGGTGGCATTCGGAACGCCAGACCCTCTTCCAGGCCCAGGTG
Organism: Callorhinus ursinus; assembly: GCF_003265705.2. Classification (NCBI taxonomy): domain Eukaryota; kingdom Metazoa; phylum Chordata; class Mammalia; order Carnivora; family Otariidae; genus Callorhinus; species Callorhinus ursinus. The sequence goes on from NW_027397139.1 coordinate 2,674,914, forward strand.
GTTGTCATTCCCGTTGACTTGCTCAGCTCCAGATGCCGCCCGCAGTTCCGCACCACGCGGCCCCCCTCCAGACAGCTCACCCAGGGCCAGCAGCAGACTCTCCCGCTCCAGTCGGCTCAGATGGAGTCTCGTCACAGAATGTGCATGTGCCCATCTGGGCATCCTGCCCAACACGTGGATCCTGACCCTGCCGGGGCCGAGGGGCGGGGCCTGGGACTCTGCATTCCCAACAAGCCTCCAGGGGAGGGGCTGCAGGTCTGGGGCGATGTCTGCAGTGGTCCCGACTGGACTTTTCACAGCAAGGCTCTTATTTCACCAGATGTGGGCACGAAGAGGGCTGAGCCCCCGGAGGAGGCATGAGAAATGGCTCCTTGTCCTTTTCGGGTCCATGTCTCCCTTGCCCCCCCCCCAACATCCTGGCTTTCTGCTGGTGGGGAAATGGCCAGTCAGCGGGCAGGGGCAGGGCATGTGGGTGATGGTCAGCCTCATCTTGTCCCTTTGGACCCTGATGCCCTTCAGACCTGCCCCTGCACCCCTCCCGCCCCCCCCCCCCCCGGGTGGCCCCCCCCCCCGGGGCCCGGGGGTGGACAGGTGCCCCCCCCACTGAATCCTCCCCCTGGGAATTTGAGTTTGAGAACAAGAGGAGCCCTCGATGGGGCTGGGTGTGCACCACGTGGAACCTGGGAGTCGTCAATGGGTTTGGTTTTTTTTCTGCCAAGTTAGAATGAGAGAGATGGATAATAAATTCTCTTTTCTGAATGAGCCAGCCCCAGTGTGTTCCTGTGACTCGCAATCAGAACCACGTGGGCTTACATACCGTAGGATTCTGTGCACGGGAAGCGTCCGCATCGGCAAATCCAGACACAGAGGGTGGATCTGCGGCTGCCAGGCGCCGGGGGAGGGGATGGGGTGTCTCTTGGGGTGATGGAATATTCTGGAATTAGGGCTGATGGAGGCACAACTCTGCGAATGTACTACAAACTACTGAAATGCACACCTGAAAAGGGTGGATTTTATGGTCAGTGACTCGATCTCAGTGACTCTGTTTTGTTTTGAATTAAACTAAATGTCAGCTCTGGGGGCGCCTGGGCGGCTCGGTCCGTTGAGCATCCGCCTTCAGCTCGGGTCATGATCTCAGGGTCCTGGGATCGAGCCCCACGTCGGGCTCCCTGCTCAGCGGAAGTCTGCTTCTCCCTCTCCCTCTGTCACTCTCCCTGCTTGTGCTCTCTCTCCCTCTTTCTCAAATAAATAAAATCTTAAAAAATAATAATAAAATTAATTAATTAATTAAAAAAACTAAATGTCAGCTGTCTCCCAACAACCATTCGACCTCAGGGCGAGATACTTCACGGGTTTGGATTTCTCTTTTGTCCTCTGTAAAACTGGAAAGACAAGTGGACATATAATCCCAGCAGGGTAAAGGCAGGAGGGACGGAGTGAGAAGCACCCCCCACTTGGCAGCCATCAGAGGGTCCTGCTTTCAGGCACGAATCCCCAGTGGGTGCGTCCTTGGAGGAGTACCAGGGTCTGCACAGAGACCCTCCCCACCACTGCCTGGTCACAAAGGGGATGACGGTAACTCCCCGGTGGGGAAACCCCAGACGCCACATCATCCACGCCATCGGGGGTTGCGCCCTGCAAAGGACACGGCATCTGGGTTGTGGTCCCCCGGCCCCCCCGACGCAGAAGCTGAACCCAATTGCATGGGCACACCAGGATACCCACACCGTGGGTCATTCTACAAAAATACCTCCTAAAAGGGTCCAGGTCGTATGACAAAAAGTTGGGGAACAGTCCAAGGTACAGCAGGCTAAAGAGACAGGACTCCAGAAGGCAGGTGTGATCCGGAATGTTTTTTACTACAGAGGACGCCGTTGGGGACAATGGCCAACACTTGTCTGTTATTAGTCGATGTCCACTACCTGAGCTGGGTGAGTGCTCTGTGAGGGGGGGACGCCCTGCATTTGAGGAAATGCACTGGGACAGATTTAGGAGAAGGGGTTGGGGACAGGGACGAAGCACATGTGACATGTTAGTGTTCACAGAGCGCACGAAGGGTTTAAAAAGTTCTTTCTGGTGTTCTCAGTATGTTTCCGTAAATATGATGTCCAAATAACAAGTTAGGAAACAGGGCTTTGTTGAAGCACTGGGCAGCGTCCCCATTTGTCCCTTGAGAGCCCGCCCGCCCGCTGCGAGCCCCTCTCTCCCCTCTTCCTGGGGGTCTCTGATCCGGGGACAGGTGCAGGGTGCGGACTGAGGATGCCCCTTGTGTCCTGGGCCACTGGGAGAGACATTCCTGCGGCCCCTGGGAGCCACGTGTCCTTGAGCGACCCCTGCCACCCCTCCTGTAGTGATCAGAGCGCCTCTCCGACGCCAGCAGTGTGTTCTTGCCAAAGGACAAAGGTCCCCTCTGCTCCCCGGCAGTGGCCGGTTCCTCCACAATGAAAGAGGAAAACCAGAGCACAGATGGGGGGGCACAGACTGTTCCTGGAAAGAGCTGGGTGGCAAACATTTTGGGTTTGGCCGGGCACAGGGTCCCTACCGCTCCGCGCACCAGCAGCTGCAGGGGAGACATAACCAGGTGGGCGTGGCCACGCGCCTTTAAAACTTTATCTACAACCACCGGCAGCAGGCTAGACCAGGGCCCAGGCCCTCCCAGTGTTCCGAAAGGCCCCTGTGAAGGTCTGCGGGGGTGGAAGCTGGGGAAAGCTGTGTGTCCGCCAGGAGGAGATTGGGTGAGTAACTCCAGGCACCCTCCTGGGACAGAATACCATTCGGTGTTGAAAAGGGCCGTGTATATAAGGGAAACTATAAAAGCAAGTTAACGCAAGCCCAGGTCGGTATGACGCTGTCTGTGGAAAAAGGTTAGGCTGTACACAAAACACTCCTGCATACTGTCCATGTGTCCCTACGGATGTACGTAAACACGCTTTTTTATTAATTTTTATTTTTTAAATATATATTAGGTCCTCTCTACCCCCAACGTGGGGCTCCAACTCATAACCCCAAGATCAAGAGTCTCACGCTCCACCGACTGAGCCAGCTGGGCGCCCCTAAGAGTGTTATTTAAAGAACAAAAAAGGGGCGTTTGGGGGGCTCAGTCAAGCGTCCGACTCTTGATCTCAGCTCGGGTCTTGATCGCAGGGTCCTGAGTTCGAGCCCCGTGTTGGAGCCTACTTTAAAAAACAAAAGTAAGGGGTGCCTGGGTGGCTCAGTTGGTTAAGCGACTGCCTTCGGCTCAGGTCATGATCCTGGAGTCCCGGGATCGAGTCCCACGTCGGGCTCCCTGCTCAGCAGGGAGTCTGCTTCTCCCTCTGACCCTCTTCCCTCTCGTGCTCTCTATCTCTCAAATAAATAAATAAAATCTTTAAAAAATAAAAATAAAAATAAAAATAAAAATAAAAATAAAAAAAAAAATAAAAATAAAAATAAAAAAAAAATAAAAAATAAAAAACAAAAGTAGGAACAGAAAGGCCAGAGACAGGGAACAGTGTCTCCGGGGAGCGACGTGGAGGTGGTCTGGAAGGAGGCTCACTTGTGTTTTATCGCCTCAAAACACAGACGCCTGGGCAGCAGTCGAAGCCACACGAGGTGACCCCCTGGCAGTCCTCATGGAGGCGACAGGGCCCTTGCTGGCACACACGCTGGTCCAAATCATTGGCTGCCGCTGCCCAGGGATAACGACACTGCGGGTGAAGCTGGCCAGCCCCCAGGGAGCCCACGGAGGCTTCCCAACCGCCCTCCAGGAGCCACTGGCCCTTTTCAACTGTAAGTCAGGCCTCACCCCTCCTCTCCTTGGCCCACCTCCTCCCACGGTCCCCCGTCACGTTGAGATGCAAACGCCCTGCCAATTCCCTCCGGCCCTGCATAGCCCTCGCCTCCTCCCTCTCCTGCCAGGGCTCACTGGGCTCCAGCCGCACAGGCCACTCCTCACACCGGGCACGGTCCTGCCCAGGGGCCTTTGCACGGGCTATGCCCAATGCCTGGACCACCATCCCTAATTTCCACACAGCTTAATCCTGGTCGTTCTGATTTCACTCATAAAAGCGCTCTTGAGGGAGTCTCACTGTCCACTCCCCACGTGTTTCCACTTTTCCCTGTCTTCCCCAGCGGACAGTGTAGCCCCTCCACGCATCCCCAGGCCCAGCATGGCCCCTGGCACGTGGCAGGGGTGGCAAAGGGCAGCAAGGCAACGTTCGAGTACGACTTGCAAAGAGCTGTCCAAACAGAAAGACGGCTGAGCCCCGAACAACGGGGGTTTGGACGGCCCGGGCCCACCTGCCTGAGGACCTGTGACGGGTTTCCTTTCCTAACTGGAAGTTTAGTTAACTCTCTCTCTAGCTTGCTTTAGGAGCACAGCAGGTAACACATGGGCCAATGGGCTGCTCGTGCCAGGGCGAAGGCAGACTCTGGGAAGTCCAACGTTGTAGGAGGGCTCTTTTTTTTTTTTTTTTTTAAGATTCTATTTATTTATTTGAGAGAGAGAGAGAGAGAATGAGAGACAGAGAGCACGAGAGGGAAGAGGGTCAGAGGGAGAAGCAGACCCCCACCGCTGAGCAGGGAGCCCGATGCGGGACGCGATCCCGGGACTCCAGGATCCTGACCTGAGCCGAAGGCAGTCGCTCAACCAACTGAGCCACCCAGGCGCCCTGCAGGAAGGCTCTTGACAGCGCAGGGGTCGGTGCGCCTTGCGCCTGGGTTAAGGCCCAACCGTACCTAAAACCTATACAGGAACCCCATTCTCAAGATGGGAGGTCCTGTCCGCCCACCAGCGCTGAGAAGCAGGATGGAAAAACCCTGGCGGGGGTTACTGGTAGCTTGTTTCCCTGGTTTCAGTCAATGGAACTTTCTGGCTAAGCCACCTTCCGGACCTAGGGGTGGGAGGGCAGCAGGGAAGGGAGACGGCTTGAGAAGAGGTGGCCATGACCCTGGGGCCAGGGGACCCAAGCAGTGCCCGCTCCAGGCCCAGCCCGCACACCTCGGTGAGCCCCGCACTCTGGGAACCCGGCCCCTGCCCACCCCCCCCCCCCCCCCCCCGGGGGGCCAGCCCATCCCTCCGCCTGCACCGCGGCGCCCTTGTTCTCCCCGCGGCGGCCACCAGAGGGCGACCGTGAGCACCCCCCGCAGGGGGAGGATCACACAGCTCACCTCCCCATCTCCCCACCGCTCCCCGCAAAAACCCCAGCAGCCGAGACCACGTGTGGTCTGTCCTCCCCCGTACCCAGAACGCCCAGAACGTAAGCTCCCGAGGACACTCCTTTGTTCTCCCTGAGTGTCACAGAGCTGGACAATGGACGCTGTTGGCAGACTGACGAACGGGGTGGACCCAAGTAGGGTCAGCCCCAGATCGGGGTCCTCCCTGTGGAGCAGGCAGGCAATGGGAGCTCCCGGGCCTGGAGCAGAGACCTGGGCCCCATACACCGCCCCCAAGTGACCCAGTGACTGCGCCCCGGCCACGACCTTCCTGGGACCTGGTTTGGGGCTGGGGTGGGCTTTCACACAGCCCGATGCCCCCCATCCTGGGTGGAACGTGTCCCCCCAAACCCATGTCCGCCAGAACCTCAGCTTGGGACCTGATCTGGAAGGAGGGTCTGTGCAGCTGTGATGTCGGGGTAACTCGGTGCTGCACTGGGTGGGCCCTGACGCCACGCCTGGGGTCCTCTAAGAGCACGAGAGAGAGAACCCGCCTCGAGAACACTGAGGCAGAGGCGGAAGCCGCATGGCTACAAGCCCAGGAACCCACGAAGCCAGGAGAGCCCCAAACAGACCCCCCACGGCCTCCGAAGGAAGCAGCCCTGGCCACACCCTGACCCCCAGACTTCTGGCCTCCAGCGCTGGGAGCTCATCCACTTGTTGCTTTAAGGTGCCCCGTTTGTGGTCTGGCTGACTCAGGAAACGCGTGCACTTCACGGTCCCATGTGACAACGAGCTGGTTTGCATCCCCATCTGGCAGCTGGGGGGCAGGAGGGTGAGGCTGACGGGCATGGCGGGGGTGGCAAGGGCCCCTCAAGGACTGCAAAACCCCTTGAGGGTGGGTACAGCCAAATCCCGACCCCAGCCCCCCGGACAGGACACGCGAGGCTGATCATTCGATATGGCTTTATTTTCTGATCGTCCAAGTGTGTCCCACAAACAGCCTGAGCTGACGACCTGCCCTGGGGAGGGAGGACACCCACTCGGCACCGGCACGCGTGTGCGGGAGACAATGAGCCAGTGCCAGTCCCCACATCCTGCCCCCCAGAGGTGGCCGGGCTGGCTGGGCACTCGGTCAAGTCTCTGGGGGAAGACAGGCCACCCAGCAGGGCAGAGAAGGGGGGACAGACAGGAGAGCCCGTGGCCCCCAGGCCCTCTGCGGGCCTGGGAGGCTGGGACGGCAGCCATGCCAAGGGGTCGGGCTTGGCGAAGGCAGGAGGCCCAAGACAAGAGATGGAGATGTAGCCCCCAGGAGCCGGCACCCTGCAGCGAGTGGCGAGCTGGCTTATGAGGGCTGGCTGGGGGCACACGGAGGGAGCTAGTCCCCCTGCTCCGCCGCCCCTTCCGTGAAGACCTCCCTGGAGGCTGAGGCTGGTGCCCAGAGGCCCTTCTCCCTCATCCCGACCCTCCCCTCAGCACAGAACACCTAACTGATTATATTGCTAATGAATCGGTACGCCTGGGTCTCCCTGAGATCAATCTCAGCAGCGCTAGATGCCCCCTCTGCACCCCTTCCCTTCCAAGGAGCCTGATTTTTGGGGTTCAGGCCTGGACCTTCCTCCCCAGATCCCAGGTCCTGGGACGGGCAGCCCCGTGGGGCCCGCGGCTGCATCTTCTCCAGCAAACGCTCCCCCTCGACCCCCAGCCTGGATGCCCTCCTAGGACACGGGGGCGCCAACGGCCCCACAACACACCCTCCTCTCTCCGGATGAGGAAACGGAGGCCCAGAGAGCCCGAGGTAAGGGGCGGGGGAGTAGGGGCCTCCTCTCTTCACGGCTGCCTCCTGCCCCAGGGGCTCCAACGGCACCCGGGTTCCTGGGGTCAGGCCCGAGCTCCCCGGGGCGCAGCGGGGAGGGGGGAGCAGGCGGTGAGAAGCACACGTGAAGGCGAACGGCGCAGGGAGCCGGACCGGGGAGGCTGTGGGTCTTCAGGGCACTGGCATCCAGGGGGCTCAAGGGAGACGCATTCCAAGGCCACACCCTGAGGCGGCTGCCCTCAGCCCCGGCCAGGGGGGCGGGACGCAAGGCTTCCGAGGGAGGGGCCAGAACCTGGGGACCCTTCTTCAGACAGGAGGAAGAGCACCCGAGTCACCGCGGGGGACCGGGGGAGTGGGGCGGGCAGACCTGGGCCAGCGAAGGCGGCCCCTTGCCCCTCAGCCTGCGGTCCCCGCTCAGCATCGTGGCCAAGAGGCGGGACACGGAGGCCGCGCTGGGGGCGTCTCCTCGGTCATCCCGTGGCCGGCGAGCCCTGAGGGCAGTGGGGCTGCCTCTGGGGCTGGGGGCTCATCTGCAGACTTGTCCCTAAGTCAATGGCCCGGCCCCGGGCCCTCCACCAAATGCTCCTCCGGGGGAGTTCAAAGGACAAAAAAGAGAAAGAATCCCCCAAATCCTCAAGAGCAACACAGAAAAGCTCTGTAATTCAGGGTTCCGGCCGCTGAGCCGGGGTGAAGCCCTGCCCTCCTGTGGGCTGCAGCACGGGGAGGGGCGGCAGGCAGTGGCTCGTGGCGCCGGCGACGGGCCACGTCACTGCGTCTTGGCCTTCACGAGCAGTCTCTGAACCGTTTTGTACAGGAGGTCGAAGTGCTGGGGGCAGCGGGAGCGCTCGTGTGAGGTCGGGGGCACACCCACCACGAGGAAGGCCCGAGGGCCACCGTGGACTCACCGGCTTCTAGGCAGGGTGGGGGCCGAGGACTCACCTGGCCTGGTCGACCCCCCCCCCCCCCCGCAGAGGGGGCCTCGCCTCCCACCTGAGCCTCCCCCTGCTCACCTGGACTGCCGTGTAGGCCATCCCGAGGTAGGCGCCGATGCAGACGGCCAGGAGCAGGTCGAAGATGGCAGGCTTGACCCTGAGGGGCAGGGGGCGGGGCATGGGCAGGGTCAGGGGAGGGCCCGCTGCTGGACCACGTGCCCCGGGCTGTGACCCAGGGGCATCACGGTTCCGATGCAGCGCGACTCACCTATAGGCGTTCATCACCTGCTTCAGCTGGTCATAGAAGACAAACTCGGGGTCCCTGTGGAGAGAGTGCATTCACCCGAAGGCTGGGCCACATCCCACGGCCCCCAGAAACCAGACCACCCAGAGGTGCCACCAGCCCAGGAACGGGAGGGCGTGCGTGCGTGTGTGCGTGCACGAGGCTGCCACTGACCTTCCTGGGGAAGGACAGGTCTTTATTCTGAAGGAACCTTTTCCCTGTTGCTTTTTTGGGTGTCAGATCTTACTCTTTAAAAACTAGGGGCACCTTGGGGCGCCTGGGTGGCTCAGTTGTTAAGCGTCTGCCTTCAGCTCGGGTCATGGTCCCAGGGTCCTGGGATCGAGCCCCGCATCGGGCTCTCTGCTCGGTGGGAGGCCTGCTTCTCCCTCCCCCACTCCCCCTGCTTGTGTTCCTGCTCTCGCTGTGTCTCTGTCAAATAAATAAAAAAAATATTTAAAAAAAAAATGAAATAGGGAGGGGTGCCTGGGTGGCGCAGTTAGTTGGGTGTCCAACTCTTGGTTTTGGCTCAGGTCATGATCTCAGGGTCGTGAGATGGAGCCCTGCATCAGGCTCTGTGCTCAGTGTGGAGTCTGCTTGGAGTCAGCTTGAGGCTCTCGCTCTCTCTCTCTCTCTCTGCCTTGCCCCTCCCCTGCTGTGCACGCGCACTCTCTCAAAATAAATAAAATCTTTAAAAAAAAATGAACTAGGGTGACTCTATAAGATTCTACTGGTCCGGAGAGCATTTCTACAGAGGGAAGACGATCATGGTCTGGGCATCAGCGACCTGGCTCCATAGCTGTGGGTCCACTCTGAGCCTCAGTTTCTTTTTCTGTCCAAGAACCCTGACTCCTAGGCACAACATGAGTGTGGAGAAGGCAGAGAACCAGCGAGCGGCACCAAGCAGTGTGGGGGTATCTCCTACCTGCAGACACCTGCAGGTTCCCCTCCTACCACAAGGCCCTGCGGTGCTAGCTTGGCCCAAGGGGGGAGGAGCATCGTGGGGCAGATGGGGGACCCAGGGCCCAAGCCACCTGATACCCCAAGCACGGAAAGACCAGAGGGTGGGTGGGGGTACAGGGCTGCCCAATAAAACACAGGACATCGGTTATATGTGGACGTCAAAGAAGAAATTGGCTCCTCGTATAAGTATGTCCCAAACGCTACATGAGATACGTACACTAAGAAAAACCTCATTTACATGGAACTCACGTTTAATTGGATAGCTATACTTCTTACTTATTGTTTTGTTTTTCAACCTCTGCTTTTACTTGCTCATCCTCGCTCCCGGGGTGCAAGGGTCCAGAAATGCTTGCTCCCTGGTGAGCCCAAGTCAGGCCATGGGATGCTTGCAGGGAGGCGACTGACTCACCGTTTGTCGGCCTTGATGTGGTGCTGCTTCACCTCCTTCAGGTAGCGGCTCAGGTAGTGCTCCAGCGTGCTGAGGAACGTGCCGTCCTTGTCCACCAGCTGGGCGGCCCGCGGCTGGTTGGTGAGCCAGTCCATCACCGAGTCCAGCTGCTCCTGCTGGATCTGCTGCGGGGCAGGGGCGGTGGTCACGGGAGCCCCCCCCGCCGGCCCCGCCCCTGCCCGCGCGGGGCTCCCCACCCCCCCGCCGCCGTTACCATCTGCTCCATGAAGACTGGCATGTCTGGGGGGGTTCCCTGTGGAGAGAGGAGGGACAGACCCTGAGTCTGACCCGCCGGCTGGGGGCGCGGGGGGCTGGCGGGCGCAGCCAGCTGGCGGGGGGGAGCTCACCTTCTCGGTCAGGTTGTAGATGACTCGGGTCAGGGCCTCCGCGATCAGCCTGGTGTTGCGGGTCAGAGTCTTAGAGTCGACCCGGGACCTTAGGCAGCGTTGAAAAAAACATGCATAGGTATCTAGAATCCACGTCCGTTAAAATCACCAAAAAAAGCACAATCGTATCTCCAACGATAATAAAAGCAAGAAAAGCCACAGTGTTCTCAGGGCGGGCGCCTGCCGAGCGTCCGCTGGAAGGACTGCTGGGCTCGGGGCCCATTTCCTTAGCGCAGACGTGGGGGTGGCCGGGGGACCCACATCCGCCGTTGTCAAAGCAGAGCTGAGGTGATGCCGCGTGGCGTGAACAGCGTTCCCCACGTTCACCCCCACCCAGAACCCGGGAACGGGGCCTGCGCTGGAAGCAGGGCATCCGCCGAAGTGGCTAGCGCTGGAGGACAGCCCTACGTCAGACGGCGGATGTCCTCATGTGAAGGGGGAGACCATCTGTGGCCACAGGGGCAAAGACTGGGGAACCACAGGCCAGGGGACACCCAGCACCACTGCCGACATGCAGCCCCGCAAGAGGGGCTCGGGTGCAGAACAGCGCTGACCGCTGACGGGAGCGGGTCACCGGGGAGAGCGGGGGGCAGCGCTCTCCCTTGGCTCTCACTCCCTCCACCCTGGAATGCCCTTCTCTTGGCCCACACCCCTCAGTTCCGGCACCAACTCCTCCAAGAAGCCTTCCTGATGCCCCGGAAACAGTCAACACCCCTGCCCACACCTGCTCTCTCTCTGGGCCTCACCCGTAGCCAGGCAGGGCCTCTTCCAGGCCCAGCTTCTCATCTGCCAGCAGACACACGGCCAGCAGCTGGGCCGGGCCCAAGGCTGGCCAATGAGTGCGTGTGGCCAGACCAGCCCAAGCCCAGCTCCGTGGCCACCACAAAACCCCGGCCCTGCAGAGGGCTGGCACACCACCGGGAGAGGCGGACGGGGGTGAAATCAGAGGTGCCCCGCGTCTTGACGAGCGGTAATGTGAGGAGGGAAGGGTGGGGGGGGCTCCCTGATGAGGTATGAAGAGTGAGCCGTGCAAAGGCCCAGGGGCAGGAGCTTGAGCCTCTGAGCCACAGGGCAGGCCGAGGTGCCCAGCATCTGAGGGTCACATGTGGGGTCTGGACATCACACATGGGGGCCAGGGGACCGTAAACCACTCACACGTGACGTGACCCCCTGTCCCTAATAAGGGGGGCTCAGTAACCCGACCTCAGGTCCCCCCCACCGGACTCAGGCCAACCCCCCCCCCCACCACCCACATTTCAGGTTCATTCCCTGCAGGCGCCTGCGTCCACACCGCGGCCCCTGAGATCACGCACGGCAGCAGTGGGTGGAGGGGAGGCCGTGCCCACCTCACGTCCATGATGCTGCTGCGCTGGCCGTCACGGTGGCTCTCCAGGTGGGACAGGGTGAAGGCAGGCAGCCGGCGAATGGCGAAGCGCTCATGCTCCCAGGCCAGGATCTCCTCCGCCAGGTTGATCTTCTTGTGCACCATGGAGAACCGGACCTCCGGGAACTGGTGGGCAGCCACCTGCGTGCGGGGGCGCCGTCAGGGTGGCGCTCCGCCCTGTGGTCCCGGCGCCCCCTCCGCCAGTCTCTGTGGAGGTGACCCCCACCCCCCAGCCCTGGCTCGGGCCATGGATGTTTACACAGGGCCTTGACAGCCAGGAGCGTCCCAAGCCACTCGCCGAACGACCCTGGCCCGGCCCCCGGCTCATAGGTGCCACAGCCCTGGGTCAAGCTGCGGGCAGGAAGGCACCTACCACCTCCAACTCCCGCAGGAAGGCGTGCTGCAGCGTCCCCTCTCGTGGCGGCTTGGACACGTGCAGGTGCAGGCTGTCTCCCCGGCCCACGGTGTCCAGGCACAGCACGAAGGCCACATTGTCCTGGAGCAGGCTGGAGTCTGTGGGGCAGGCAGGGCTGGTTGGGACGGGCGGGGAGCAAGGGCCCCGGCCCCCCCGCGGGCCACTCACCTGTGTGGTCCAGGTTGTCTTCCAGCCAGCGCTTTGTTCCCTGGTAGTTGAACTTGCCTCCTCCAGAAGCGAAGAAGAGAAGATTGTACCTGGCATGGGCAGAGTGGGGAATCAGCTTTGCAGGACAGCGACCAGGATCCCGACGAGCAGGTGGTCTCCCCCCAGGTACTGAATCCTGACTAGCGCTCAGAACAGGGTCTCCCTGTCCCGGCACAGCTGAACCTCTGGGGAGCAGAGCCGTACCTGTGGCCCCCACTCACTCAATGCCAGGAGCACCCCCAGCTGTGACAACCACAGATGTCCCCAGACAGGACCCTGCAGCCCTGGGTGCAGGATCTGGGCGGGGCTCAGCTCCAGGCCTGGCATACTGGGGGGGGGGGGTAAGGGGCCCTCCACACAGACCCCGTTATTCCTGGGGTGTGCACATCCCCCAAACCCAGCAGCCCCGCCCTCCCTGCAGCCCCTCCCGCGGGCCGTCGCGTACGCCGCATGGGTGCGCTTGTAGGTGTAGAGCCTGGAGAAGAGGCGGGCGAGCTCCAGCAGCACAGAGATGCCGCTCCCGTTCGAGTCTGCACCGTGTGACAGCCACTGTGGGCAGGAGGGAGACAAGGCCAGCAGTCAACCCCAGGTCTCACCCAGCGCCTCGCTGCCCCGACCGCGGCAGCCGGAGCCGGCTCCCAACAGCCCCACCTCGCCTCCAGACCGCATGGCCAGTGCGCGGCTGACATCACGGCTCCACTCCAACCCCCAGGAGGACGGCACCCCGTGTCTGCACGGCTGAGCCCCCAGACACCCTGGGCCCTGCCAGCTCTCCTGCTCGCTCCCCAACACTCTGCACCATGCCCCGGAGCCCAGGGGGGCTGCCTCCGTGTGGTCTCAGCGCCTGCCCTGTGCCACGCAGCACACCCATGCACTGGGAGGGGCGTCAGCGCGGGCTCCCTCCACGGCAGAAGCCCCCGATTCATCCGGATCCCACGATCTGAAGCGACATTCCTGGGGCGCCTGGCTGGCTCAGTCGTTAAGCATCTGCCTTCGGCTTGGGTCATGATCCTGGGGTCCTGGGATCGAGCCCTGCATCGGGCTCCCTGCTCTGTGGGAAGCCTGCTCCCCCCCCGCCCCCCGCCCCCTCTTGTGTTCCCTCTCTTGCTGTGTCTCTGTCAAATAAGTAAATAAAATCTTAAAACAACAACAACAACAACAACAACATTCCTGACAGCATGGTAACTGGACCTTGGGACCCTTCTGAGGTTACAGTCCATACGCCAATGTATCACGTATTGATAGTATTACAATGCGGGGGGCGAAGGCAACATGATGCTCAGGGAGGGAACCAGACACAGAAGGCCACACGGGGCATGAGTCCATGCATGTGGCATGTCCAGAACTGGCTCATCCATGGACGGGAAGAGGGCCCACGGGGGCCGGGGGCTGGGGTGTGACTGCTAATAGGGACGGGGCTTCGTTCTGGGGAGATGGAATGTTCTGGAAGTAGATGATCGTGGTTGCACAACTCTGTTGAGTGTTGGACTAAACTACACGCTTTAAAAGAACAATTTAAATGTTCTGTGAATTCTATCTCAGAAATAAGTAAATAAACGCTCCACAGCAAGGGCTGGAGGAGATTTGGACAAAAATAATCTCACAAGGCTCCTGCTCGGGTGTGAGGGAGACTGAGGACCAGGCTGAGCATTCTGAGGTGACCGCTGAGGCCCTGGCCTCCCAGGCGGGGTGGCGCTTGGAGCAGCCGTGCACCATGGGTCCCTCGGTCAGGACCTCACACCAGGCTGCAACTGGGCAACCTCTTTGCTTCAGCTGATTTTTCTTCCAAAGCAAGACTTTCCTGATGAAGAGCAGGCACCGTTCACACTGCAGTGAGCCCTGACCTCGCTGCGGCGGGGGCGGCTGAGAGCATGGCCCGGGGGGGGGGGCCCCTGAGACGTCCCTCCCCGGAGGCCGGCTCGCAAGGCTGGCCCTCGGCGGCATCTGGAACCGGACTCCGGGCTCCCACCACCCTCGCTGCCGGGGGGCTCGGGTCCCTGGACCGTCTGTGCAGACACGAGGTTCGGACTGAGCACCTGCTCCCCTCCCGGAGTCCGGGGTCCGGGCCCAAGCCGGGCAGAGGGGCCCACGAGACCGACCCCCGCAGAGAACCGGGCGCTGGGTCTCTGCCGGCCCCCCGGAGACCACACCTCACACGCGCGGTCCCGTCTCGTTTGGGGGGAGCTGAGCGCGTCCTGTGGGACACCCCGGGAGAGGACTCGAAGCTCGCGCCTGCTGTCCCCACCCCTGCCCCCCACGCCCCTGCCCTGAGCTCATCTGGCTTCCTATCCTCTCTGTATAAACCACAGCCGTGGGGTCGACCGTCTGCTGAGCCCTGGGGGTCCTCCTGGCACATCCCCGCACCTGGGCCTGGGCCTGGGGATGGACACAGACACCTGGCCTGGCCACCTATCTGCATGGGACTCCAGCCACGAGACCCACCTCAGATTAGCCTGTTTCTGCTTCCCGAGGACACCCACCCCCGGGGTCCTAAGAGGGTGGGTACTGCTGCTCCGACCTCAGCCAGATGCTCCACCCGAGCTAGGCCAGAGCAGCACCAGCGGTGGGGGGGGGGGGGGATGCCCACGCGTACGTACGGGCGCTACTCCGAAGGCATCATAGTGGGCCACGATGACAATGGTGGGAAGGTCCTCTCCGCCCAGCCCTGTCAGCCGCCCCTGCAGAGAGAAGGTCTGTGAAGGGCCTGCTGGCTGGGGCCCCAGCGGCCAGAAACAGCCCAGGCTGCCCTCCCGGGGCGGGGCAGTATTCCTGGCTTTGCTGGCTCTGTCACGGACGATATGTGAACGAATGGCTGTGGCCACGTGTCAATAAAACTTTATTTACAGACACAGTGAAGCGGGCCACGGTGTGCTGACCACGGCTCTAGCATGCAGCCCCTCCGGAAACCCGCCCAGCCTTCCTGGCTGAGCCGCAAGCCACCGGTGGGCCCAGCAGGAGAGCTCAGCTAAGGACGAGGAGGGGCCGGTATGGAACGTGGCCACAGTCCAGGTCCCGGCGCCCACGCCCTGGCTGGAGTCTCATCACATATGAACTGGCACTCACTAAAGTCATGGGGGTGGCAAACGAGAACGGCCTTCTGTCAGGAAAGGCCTTGGCCTCCACGCCTCCCATCCGAGTGCTGGTCGCGGGGTGCAGAGGGGTCGGACAGCGTGGCCCAGGGGTCCGTGCCAGCACATGGCTGAGGCCCTGTTTTCCTGATTTTCGCAACCAGAGGGTGAGCTCTGCGAAGACCTTGGCCGTGCTGGAGGGGAAGCTGCTGCCGGCCGTGGACATACCGCTGCCCCTACGGGCTCGGGGCTCTTGCCCCGACAGACGGGCTGAGGCCAGTGCTAGCTCTACGGGCCACGGGGGTCGGGGAGAGGAGGCCAGCCGAGCACCCCACCTGCACGCAAACAGCAGGGATGGCAGAGGGCTCATGGTGGTGCAAAGGTTTCCAGAAGCAAAGGCCAGGGCGGCCAGGCAGGCTGGCTGAAACAGACCCCCCAGTGGCGAGGAGGACCCTCTGCAGCCTGGCTGGCTCCGGCTGCCACTGACCCACAGCAAAGCCGACACTGCGGCTCGGCCCGACCTCCTGAAGCCTGATTACAAGGACTCTGGTTATTGGGGCTTTCTTTGCCCAAATTGCCATGATCCCGCACACAATTTTAAGAAACGTATTCCTTCTAGAATTTCACTGATAGCTTAGATGCTGCAGCGGCTTCCCCACATCCTGGATCGGCCTGTCCAGCCCCACTGACCACCCTGCCCTGCCTCCTCCACCCGGTCTGTACGGGGCAGCCCACAGCACCCACAGCTGGGCACTCTCCTCGCAGCGGCAGGCCTGCAGCCTGGACGTCCCCGGGTGCCCCCGCACACAGGGCAGGGCCGCTAGGGGACGGTGCCCGCTGCCCCGGCAGAGGCCTTCTCCCACTGTGCTAAGTGCCGGCCTGCTGCCCTCAGACCTCGTCCCAACTGCCAGTGAGTTCTTCCCGGAAGGAAGGGCATCTTGCTGCCTCTTGCATACAGCGGGGCTCCGGAAGTGCTCACGGAGAGGCGGACTCACTAGTTCTGGAGAGGGAAGGGGTGGCTGCAAGTGTGGCTCCACCCAAGTCCCACCTGCAGCCGCACCCCAACACCAGGTGGGGGCACAGTAGCCTTGCACCACCTGGTGTAAGCCACTGGGGCCTGGGGCCCAGCACGTTCAGTGACAAGTGCTTGCTGAGGGCCTACTGTGCCCCAGGCACCAGGTTAGGCTCCGGGGACACAACAGAGGCCACGCAACGAAGTCTCAGCGTCTCTGGCACTCGGGCTGATGGGAAAGAAACTAATGGCCCATGGCTTCCGAATGGGTTGAGTGGGCTCATCACTCAAGAGAAAGTGAAGCCAGGGACAGGGCAAGCGTGAGAGTGCAGAGCTCTGGCTCCAGGTTCAAACCAACCTGTGGCTTTTTGGGCTCGAGCCCAGGCGTGTTCAAAGGCCTTGCTTGGAGGACTCCCGGGGGAGGCCGCCCCCCACTCCAGACTCAGGGCACACGGGCATGCCGTAGGCCGGCGGGCTGCCACTGAACACTCGGCCCCTGGCCGGGCTCGTCCCACGTTTGCGCCCCTTGCCCTGTGCCTTCGTGGCCGGGGCCTCTGCCAGGGTCTCTCGGGCTGTGTCCGGGGAGACCTCCTCACTGGGGTGGGGGACACAACGGATGTGAAACCACCACAGAGCAGACAGTCCCCACCTCACCGTGGGGACCCAGCCCTCCCCGCCCTGGGTCCACACCACTGCCGGAGCCTTTTATCCAGCACCGCCCCCACGCCCCTGCAGCTGCCAAGCGCGCCGATCCCCACATGGGGGAGGAGAGAGCAGCAGAGTCGGGCTCTCCTCTGGTCTAGGCGCTTGCTTACACCACCACCAGAGGTGATCACAGGCTGAACTCTTTCACGTTTGGCTTGTTGCTTTAATTGGATACTTCCACATCCAGAGCTCAGCTGAGCTCTGAACGACAGGGGTGTGTGGCCCCAGAAAGCTCTAAGGACTTCTGGGAAGGCAGCATTGGAGGGACTGTAATATGATGAGAAGGAGCAGCCACTGTGCGAGAGAGAGCTCTCTGTGAGTCAGGGACAGCCAGTGCAAAGGCCCTGAGGCAGGATGAGGAGGCTCGATGTGCGGCTGGGACTGGCGGTGGAAGATGGCAGGAGATTCAACCTAATTTCCCTATCCGAAGCTCCCTCCGGTGGGGGAAGAGGTGACAGGTGAGCTCAGGGAGCTTGGGTGCCCCCTCCCCAGGCCTCAGTGCGGCAGACAGGGCCGGGCACTCACCTCCACACTGGTGATGAGCCAGTCACTCACAGCCTTGCTCTGGACCCCGCTGGTGACCATCTGGAAACCATTGGCAGTGGCGGTGTGGAGCAGCACTGAGGACGGGTGGGGGAGGTCAGCCCAAGCCCTGGGGGTTCCCGGGCCCGAGCCGGCCTCCCTGTGGCCCCCACGCCCCCGACGGTAGGGGTTCGGTCTAAGCCCAGCTGTATGCAGAAGTGACCCTGTGACCTGGAGCACAACGTGGAGACCGGGCACGGGGAAGAGCCTGGCATCCAGAGCGAGAGCTGCTGAGGCCGCTGCCCAGCCCCAGGCCGGCCGGCAGGGGCGACTCCGAGGGCCAGCCTCCGGTTCCGCCCACCACTTCCATGGGGACGAAATGTCAGGCGGGTCTTTTCTGGGGCGTTTCTTCGACTACTTCTGCTAGCTCATTCTCCACAGCCACCCGCCCCTGCACCAAGCTCGTGGACGTCCTCGGTCCACGGGGCAGGAGAAACCTGTGTCCTCCTCTCCCCGAGGACGCTGCTGCCCCACCCTGATGGGCTTCAGCACGATGGTGATGCTGAGTGTCCTCAGCAAGTGGGACAGACAAACCCAACAGACGCCCACAGGTTCCATAAACCATCCAGAGGCTAGTTGAGCAACACCTCCCTCCAAATTAGTGGTTCTCGAGGTTTTGTTTGCATGGGATCAGCGGTGGGGGGCGGGGGGCTGCAAAATGCAGAGTCTTGGCCTCAACCCAGAGACGGTGGCACAGCAGGGTGGGGCGGGGGGGTAGGGCCTGCTAACCCGCGTGAGACAGGGCCCCGGAAACGGTGTGGCGTGGCCACAGCCGGCTCCGCTCGTGTAGCCCGAGCCCACCTTCGGCAGCCGAGGCGGAGCCCTGGGCGGCGGATGCGGCCTGCGTCTGCTCATAGATGGACAGCAGGGCCTCGTCCTCCACAGCAAAATACACAGGGACGACAGTCTCCATGGCCAGCATCTCAGGCTCGGTCTCCATGAATTGCTGTGGAAGAGACACACGTTGAGGGGCTTCTAGTCTGGGGGTGGGGGTGCCCAGGGGCTGTCCCTGGGGTGCAGGCACGCCTCCTCTCAGGCTGGCTAGCAAGGCTAGGATCATGCTGGAAAGGAGGCCGACGGTACGAACGGGACAAGGCCGGAGGGACGGGGGGCTGGCAATGCCCACGGGGCCCCCAGGCGGTACCCATCGGGGAGGAAGCCGGTTGGGAGAATGGGCGAGGGGGGCCAGCCAGGTCTGGGGTCCGATCTGGTGTCACCGGGGGCTGCCCCCAGCCCCACTGGCCATCACACCCTCCTCTGTGAGTGGGCGGCGGATGCTGGCACCCTGGTCCGATGGAGGGAGCCCCACACAAGTGGGCACAAGGTGCCCGGCACTAAGCTGGCCTTCGGTAGCCTGACCTCCCCTCCACCACCCCACAGCTGCGCCTCATCTGCAAAAGCATCTTCATCCGAGGTGTCTCACGGGATCCTATCAGACACCCCCCCCCCCCCCCCGGCACAGTGGACGTCAGGCGGGTCACTCTCTGTGGGGCGTCCTGGGCGCTGGTGGAGCTCAGCAGCGTCCCCAGCTCCACCCGCTGGACGCCAGGAGCTCCCCAATCCTAATGAGCACAGATGTGCCCAGACACGGCCCAGTGTCCCTCAGGGACAGGATCTGTCCGGCCGGGAGGGGGCAATGATGAAGGCAAACAGGCACCGTCCTGCTTCCTGAAGGGCACAGACAGCTTTTCAAAGGCCAGTGGGGGTCTCCCCAGACACAAGGCACCCGAGCACTGACAAACGCAGGACCAAGGGGCGCGCTACCATCTACCATCACTTCCCCCAGGCGCTGGCACGTGGCAGCAACCTGCCCAAGGCCACCTGGCTGACTGCAAACCCGGTGTTCCTTCTTCCGTGGAAGGTGAGGGTGCAGACTCACCCGGATGACGTCCTGGGGCACGGCGGCCATGGCCCGTGGCAGGATGATGACCACGGCACCAGCCGACTGCCGCAGGGCCTTCTGGTACTGCTCGTAGGAGAAGTCCAACAGCCGCATGAGCACACAGCGACGGCTCAGCACGTCGGCGTCGATGGTGCGGGCCTCCGTGTTGAGCACTGCGTTCCGAGTGCCTGCAGGAGGGCAGGGAGGGTCTCCCTCAGAGGGGCACCGGGGCCCCACCTGGAGACCACCTACATGTCCTGTTACTGGGTGCTGGACAGGACCACGTCCGCCAAGGCCAGCCCCTCACTGCCCGCCGGTGCAGTGCCCACTGCGACCCCGGTGAGTCACAACCCACCCCCCCGGGCACTGTGGGGGGCTGAGCAGCATTCCCCACCTGCTTGGTGCCGCCTGGAGCTCTCCCAGTTGTGACAGCCACAGATGTCCCCAGACACTGCCCAGCGTCCCCTGGGACAGTATCACCCCAGGTCTACATCCAAGGGCCATTTCCCACCTCTCTTCAGAGAGCTGAAGAAAGCTCCAGAAAATCAGGAAGAGCGCTAGAGCCGGAGTTTCCAGGCAACTGTACCCTATCCCCCACCCGAGAAGTGGCGGGTCAGAACCAGGGTGGCACAGACAGCTTTTCAAAGGCCAGTGGGGGTCTCCCCCAGACACAGGGCACCCCGAGCACTGACGTTAAACGCAGGACCAACGAGCGCGCTACCATCTACATCACTTCCCACAGGCGCCGGCACGAGGCAGGCCCTCAGGGGCCATCTGTCCCCATGCACTGCTGGGAAAGGGGGCTCGGGCAGCTCCGGGGTCACGGCACTCAACTGGGGTGCTGCCAGAAATCCAGGTTTTACATCCAGTCACCCAAATGCCAAAGGTAAGCAATGACTCCAAATGTTTCAAAAGCTGCACCCTGACCCAGGATGCACAAAACAAGCAAATCACGTTGCATGTGGGGGCTGGACGTGCCCCCCCCCGCCCCTCGGGGTCTCCAGTTTGGGATGCACACAGTAAGCACTCAAAAAGACAGATGCAGAGAAGTGGCCTGGCTTCCCAAGGGGAGCCCAGCCTGGCAGTCCCGGAGGTCCAAGCTGCAGGGGGAGGCATCGCCCGTCCACACAGATGAGAACCTACGCTAGGCCACCGGGGCCCCCCACGTCCCCGCCTCTGCTTTCCAGGGAAGTGCCATCTGGGAGAGCAGGTAGGTGGGAGATGGCTGGCTTCCAAGGGAGCGTTCTGCGGGGCTGGGCAGGGGAAGTGGACAGCGTCCCGGGTGGGAAGGCCATCTCAGGAGCAGGGGGCCTGTGACCAAGGAGCAAGGTTGGGCCATGGGTCCCAGGGCTGGAGGGGGTGCTCCCTGCCTGCACTCCCCCAGCCCTCCAGGGGCCTTTTCTCTGATTTAGGCCATTGGGGGGGAAGCCCCAGGAGGGCTGAGCAGGGAGAGGGCAGCCAGACCTTCAGGACGTCCTTGAAGCTCCGGGAATGCCGAATGCCGGAAGGCCCCTCCCCCATGCCCCACCTGTCCTGCACGCTCAGCCTCCCAGAGGCCCTCCAAATCCGCTGGGGGTGGAGACACAGAGGACCACCTGTGGAGCCTACTGTGTGCTAGGCTCCGCAGGCCTTGGGCCCGGTGCCCCTGCAGGGCAGGAATCCCCACTTCCCAGAGGGAGGAAGCCAGAGAAAGGAAGGGGGAGAGCACAGCTGGGTGGATGTGGGCACCCCACCCCCTCAACCAGGGCAGAGACCCTCTCATGCTGACGGAAAAGCTGGAGCCGGCGCTCTGTCTGGACAGGAAGAGGTCAGGCTGGGCGGACGACACAGAGGTGGGTGCCAGACACCGGGACAGAAGTCACCGGTTCTCACCACAGGACCGGACCCAAGCAGGGGTGGCAAACTGCTCCATCAAGGGCCAGAAGGTCAGCCCTCTCCCCTTGTTGGCCACACCGGCTCTGTCTCAGCTACTCAGTTCTGCTGCCGGAGATGCACGCCAAACAGTGGGAGGGGCCGTGTGCCAGTAAAACTTTATTCACAACAACAATGGGTCAAGGAAGCTGACGTGGGTGCTGGGAGGCTAACGGCCCCACCTGCCGGGGCCTCGTGTCAACCAGGGGATTGAGTGAGACAGGGAGGAAAGGGGCTGCTCAAGGCAGCAAGGGCCCACAGCAAGCGTCACCTGGGAGGGCCAGAGTCTGCCTGGCAGGAGGCGTGAGGTCACACCCCATGGCCTTGGACCTGGTGGATCACCCTCAGCCCTGCTCACACTTCAGCACAAAGAGCACACGCCTCTCCTTCCCAGCAGTTGTCAGCTTGCATGTCTCAAGAGGGGTGAACAGGAAGTTAGGAAAGACCCAGAGCAAGGGTTGCACCAGGAGGCAGGGAGTCTGCAGGCGTGGAGAGGCGCTTAAGACACTGGGGAGACCGCAATCCGTGGTGACCCAGCAGAGCCGCTCTTAGAAAACACCGGCCAGGAGAGGCCTGAGGCTCCCTCCAGCCACACCAGAGGGGCCTCACCTCCAACCACCCCCTCCGGCTTCTCCCCAGGTGAACGCACCTGCTGTGACTGGCCGGGGGCCAGGAGGTGTGTGAGCTGCACACGTAGGACCTCATCCAAGCTTTAAGAGCCAGGCCACAAGCAGCACTTGGCTGAGGCAGGTGTCGTCCCCCCCCCGCCCCAGGCCCCTGTGGTCACCCCCAGAGCCCAAAGGCCTTCACAGAGGCCACACATGAGGCAGGCAGCCCCTGGGCTTCTTAGTAGAAGCAACACAGACGAGGGCGTGTAGGCAAAGATGTCAAGTCACAGAAAAGAATAGGAGGGAATCCCAGGCTTAGGGACAATGGACTCAGGGAGGGGAGAGAAGGCAGTATGGAAACCGAAACTCGGGATCCAGAGAAGGGGGTTATCTCAAGTCCTAGGACCTGGGCCTTCGGGAGGGCAGATTCCTCTGGGAAACCAACAAAAGCTCTAGACCAGGATGGCAGCCACCAGCCACATTTGGCTATTTCAGTTTATTACGACTGTACAACACTCAGATTTCCCCTCCTGCCTTGGCCCGAGCCGCAGCTCAAGTGCGCAGCGGCCCCCCGTGGCTGCCGGCTCCTGTATTAGCACACGGCACACATCCACCGTCACACCAGACAACGCGGGTAGAGACCCTTCCTCCAGGGGAACGTGAAACATCCTGCAAAAACGTGCCCACGACATCGGGGGCTCCTGGTCTTCCCTCCCAAGCCTGGGCCCTCAGGTTTAAGAGCATCACTCACCGCGGCCTGCCTGCTCGGCACTGAGGGCATGCAGGGCCGGGGGGTTCTCTGTGGGGGGGGGGGGCATCCTGTGCGCTGTGTGGTGATGAGTGGCATCCCCGGCTCCCACCCACTTGATGCCAGGACCCCACTCCCCACTTGTGACAACCACGAAGTCATCACCCAATGACCCCTGGGTTGACAACCACTTCTCTGAACAGCAACAGCCTCACTCTGGGGTGAGGAGGGATCTGAGGGGAAGTCTGGACATGTCTGCAGGGACTGGGACTCCCCAAGGACTTGGCTGGGGGTCCACGGGGCTCAAAGCTGAGGAGAACCAGAACTGGGGAGGGAGCTCCTTTCTGAAGAGAGCAGAGTCTGACTCGCAGGGACCCAAGGCACCAAGCTGGAAGAAAAACCAGAGGCCAGCAGGTCCTGGAGCACCAGATTCAGTTACAGCCGGGCAGAGATGAGAGAATGTGGAATTCAGGCTTAGGGGCTGGGATCAGCACCCTGACAGGAGAAGAGGCAGGAGGGGGCAGCAAGGAGCTGTGCTGGATCCAGGCCCAGGAGGTCCAGAGGGAGGACCGAGTAGGGGCCAGAGACAATCCAGGATTCCTGGAGAGAGGGAGCGAGTGGGATAGCCAACGCTTGTGTGTGTGTGTGTGTGTGTGTGTGTGTGTGTGTGCGCGCGCGCGCGCGCGCTAAAGGAAGGGACAGCACACAGGGTCCAAGGGACCCCCAGAAGCCCACAGGCATGGGGACTGAAACGGGGAGGGGGGCTTGGGTAAGTAATCTGAGGAGCCTGATTCCTGAGCTGGGCCCAGAGAGCAGAGAGCCCGGAGAGGTGGGCCTGGATATGAGGCCAGGCCTGGGTTAATGATCAGAGCTCCTGAGCCCCCAGGGGAGAATACTGGCACTGAACAAAAAGCGCTGGGGTACCCGTGGGGGCGCCGAGAACGGTCAGGGCTGGCTGGACCTGCCCATCGGGTGCCCCGGCCTGGAGAAACCAGGCCGAGGAGGCGCGTCTCCAGCTTAGCTCCCCAAGTGGGAGCTCTGGGCGCAGGGGCATGACCCAGTGAGGATGGGCACCGGGGTGGCGTCCGGGGAAGGGGGCTTGGGCAGTGCGACTCTGGCCCGCCTCGGAATCAGAGAGAGGGGACCCAGGCAGGGGTCCAGGCGCACAGACAGCTTGGCCTGCGGGTCGGAGCTGCGGGCTCCGGGGCACGTTGTCCTCGTCCGGGGCCAGGGGCCGGGGCTGGGGGAGCCATCGCTGAAGGTTCCGGGGGCACTGGACGCCGAAGCCTGGGGGCGTCGCAGGGGTGCAGGCACGCAGGCTCTGACTTGTCTGGGGCTGCCTACGGGTCTGCGCGCGGGACTGCAGCTGGACGGGCCGGCGCGGCGGGTCCTGGGGCTCGGGGGAGGCCGGGGGAGGCCGGGGTGCACGCACCGTAGGGCTGCCCCTGCAGGTCGTACTGCTGCATGCGGTAGACGGTGAACTCGTGCGCCGCGTCGGCGGCGGGCAGCGGCGGCGCCACGAGCAGCAGCACCGCGGGCAGGAAGACGATGAAGCCGAGCGGCAGGCACGACGCCTTCAGCATGTTCTCCAGCACCTCGCCCGCTTCTTCCAGCATCCTGGCCGGCGGCGGGGCCGCGCGGGGCGGCGGCGGGGACGGGACAGCGGCGGCGGCGGCGGCTCCCGCGGACTCCCCTCAGCATGGGTAGCCGCCGGGGTCCTGCGGGCGCCGCGCCGGGCAGCCCGCGCCGTCTCCGGGGTCCTGCGGGCACCGCCACGGGCCGCCCCGCCCGCCGCGCCGCCTCCGGGGAGTTGTAGTCTTCCTGGCGCGCGCGGAGCTTCCTGGGAGTGGTAGGCCCGCTCCGTTACTCTCCCGTGGAGGACGCCGTGATGGACTGTGTGGCTAGACCTAAGGATGAAGTTTCACGTAATACGCGAGTCAGACAAATACGGAGACTTTAAAGCAACTATTTGCAGTGGAACTTTCTCAAACGCTGTCTTCGTGGCGGGGGGAGGGGACGCTGGGAGGAGGCGAGAGGCGGGGCAGGACGTGACCTTGCGACCCGGAAGGAAGTTGGAACGAGAGCCGAGAGGGGCCCGCCTAGGGCGCGCAATCTCCTGGGAATTGTAGTCCTGTTACGCAGGCACAAGGGCTCACGGGAGCTGTAGTCTTCCTCGTCGAAGTCAGAAAAATCACTTAAAACCCCCAAGGAACGTGGATGCTAAAGTCCATGAAGGCAAAGACTTTTGTCGGCTTCCTGCGTTAATGTATCCCCAGAACCCAGTGCCAGGCCTGGCACACAGTGGGTGGGTTATGCCGTTTTTGGATGAATGAATGAAAGGAGAATAAAGAAATCATGTTAGAAGTTTCCTAAAGGGATGGCGCAGTGGGTTATGGGACTTGTAGTCTGGCGCCTGGAGTTTGTGAAGGGGTTGGTGATAGGCTTATTTATACTGAAGGCTTATTCATATTTGGAGCGTACTCATAGCAAAAAATAGATTTCGTTGTTCATCGGAAATGCAAATTTAACTGGGTGTCCCAAATTTGTATTTTCGAATCTGGCAACCCTAAGAGCCCAGTGTGTCCGGGCCAGGGATCCTGAGGAGCATCAGTAACGCATACCCCCTCCTCCAGATGGGAAGACTGAGGCCACGGGGTGCGGAACACGAGAGCCCCAGTGAGCTGACGTCCGGGCTCCCCTACGGGGCCGCCCCCTTCTGTCCCAGGTGCGAGGTGGCGCTGACTCACAGCATTCCGGATTCAAGTCCCAGCACCTCCCCTTTCCCAGCTGTGTGACCTTGGGCAGATTGCTCCACCTCTCAGAGCCTGTTTCCTCAGCTGCCTGACATGATGATAAATAATCTCACGACCTTTGCCCACTCCCCCAGGGGTAAGAATTCAATAAGATGATCCCCGTGAACTGACTCAGAGAGAGCCAGGCACACATTCCGTGCTCCGAACGTGTTGGTATAATGGGAACGCACTTGGCTGCATCTGCTATCCCAGCTCCCCCGCCTCTCCGCAGGGCTGACATCTTCCCGAAATGACCTCTGGCTGTTTGTCACCCCCCCCCCCCAGAGTCTGGACCTTTATGGGGGCAGGCAGCAGGCTGTTTACGGGTGCAACCCCTGTGCCCGGAAGAGAGCCTGACACACAGTGGTTAAGTGAATGAATGAGAAGTGAGGGCCCCAGCACCAGCCCACCCCTCCTAGTCCTATCTCCTGCTTCCGGGGAGCTCCTGGGCCTGAGGAGTCAGGGATGGCCTGGCAGGGCAGGGAAAAAGGACCAGAACTCATTCTGGCCCCTGTGCTCTTCGCGCCTGTTCCTTCCATCTGCCGCCCCGCCCCCCGTTCTTCCAGGTTGGGCTATGAACGCACAAGATACACACGCACACTCACCCAGAGACAGCCCAAGAAGGGGGCCTGAGCCTGACTCAGATAACAAGGCTTGGACCCTAGAGCTGCTCATGCTGCCTCCTCCTCCGAGTCAGAGTTTTCCTGCCTGGAAAGTGGAGAGATTCAACGAATCCCTAACAAGCAGGGATCAAGAAGCCACCTGCCTGCCACCGCCACTTTGAATCCCAGATCTGCCCCTTCCTAGCTGTGCGACCTTGGGTCAATTACCTAATCTCTCTGGTCCTCAGTTTCTCCATCTGTAAAATGGAGTTGACGGTGGTAGCGGATTTCAGAGGAATAAATTAGTTAATACAAAGGCGAAGGGAGCAGGGCCAGGCACAGAGTAAAACATAAGGCCTTGTTGCTGTTGTTATCCATTTAAAAACGTGCACATCACAGTTCCAGAGCCTCTGAGGGCCTCACCTGATCAACGTGCCAGGAGGGCAGGGGCTATCGATATCCTTCTTTTACAGATGAGGAAGCCGAGGCCCGTGGTGTGAGGCAGAGCTGGAAAACGGTGGCAGGTTACCGACGCCCGGGCCATCCCACCAGCAGGAGTCCGGATTCTTGGGGACATTTGTGCTGCTGTCAGGGAGGAGGGCTGGGGTGGGGAAGAGGTTTCTGAGGCTCAGAGGAAGGCACGCTGTTGGGTCCAGAGCTCTGGCCACAGTCGTGACCCAGACGCTGCCGTAGTCTCTACCCTCACGGAGCTCCCAGTCCAGGGGAAGAGATGGAGGAGTGTCCAGAAGTGATGACAGCTGCAATCCATGCGGGATGCGCAGGCAGCTGTGGGAGCCGAGAAGAAATCGGGGGAGACTTCCTGGAGGAGGTGATGCTAAAGCTGACACCCGAAGGGAGGGCAGGCGGCAGGCAAGTGAGGACTGAGGGTAGGCACATGCCAGGCAGGCTGCTGTAGTGGGGACAACAAGGGCAGTGAAAAGGTCCCCAGCTAGGAGGGGCCAGCAAATAGTTCAGCTGACTCCAAACAGAGCGTGTGATGCCCCGCAGAGCAGAGGGGGCAGCCAGGCCAGCTCACACAGGCCCAGGGCACTGGCCGAGAGCTTCAGGGTGGCCCAGGCTCCACTCACCCCAGATTCCGCCAAGGCCCTACCCTGCCTGCAGCTGTCCCAGATGAACGTGATGACAGGAATCGGGAAAATATAAAAATATCCCAATTTATTGTGCACCTGGACACATGTTCGGAACTCTATTCAAAGTTCTCGGATGTTGGACTTGTCCTGAGTCTACACTATCCAAAACAGTAGTCACAGGCCCCATGTGCCTCTGGAGTACTTGAAATGAGGCTTGCATGACTGGACGTTAGGGGCTGAATCATGTCCCCTCAAAATTCACATGTTGAAATCCTCAGAAAGGGACCAGATTTGGAGACAGGGTCTTTACAGAGGTAATCAAGCTAGAAAGGAGGTAGTTAGAGTGGGCCCGACATCCTTGTAGAAAGGGGTCATTTGGGCACAGACGCCCAGGGAGAGCACCTCGTGAAGGCGTGAAGAAATCGGGATGACTTCCAGGGGCCAGGGGGCGCCGATGATGCCAACAGACCGCCAGAATCCGGGAGAGAGCATGGAACAGGCTCTACCTCGGAGCCTCAGCGCACCAGCCCCGCGGGCACCTCGGCTTCAGATTTCTAGCCTCCAGAACCACGGGAGGACACATTTCTGTAAGGCCACCCAGTCTGTGGCACTGACACATGGCACCTCCAGCCGACCGACGCACCAAGAAGGTGAATGTTTAACATTTCGTTTCATTTTCATTCATCGTAAATAGCCACATGTGGCTGGTGGCTGGGGACCAGCCAGCACGGCGAACAGCTTCGGGTCTCCGCACCCCTCGTCGTGCAGAGAAGCCGAGGCTCAGAGCCGAGTGGTCCTGTGCCCGATGGCGGGCAGAGTGCTGCCCCCCAGCCCTGGGCAAGGTGGCAGCAGGAAGACTTGCAGGCACTGGCTTGCCTGGAAGGAGGGAGAGAGAGAGAACTTTCCCCCAGGAGAGGTGGCGCGCGTTGAAGGTGCACCCCTGCGCCATCTAGTATGGTCACCACGGGGACCACGGACTATTTAAACGCGAACGAACTCAAAGTTCACTTTGACAGCCACACTGGCCATTTATCAAGGCCACTGTGGCTCCCGAAACGGACAGCACGCTCCTACCATCGTCAGAAGTTTGGTGGGACACGCCGGACACCACATGCCACAGCAAGCACCACGGGTTCCATCCCCGATCAGCCCATTTCACAGGAGGGAAGGACGAGGCAGTTAGTGCTAAATGGAACAGGAGAGGAGCGGTCAAGCTTCCCTGAGGTGGGGCGTGGGGGGCGCCAGGTGGCTGCGCCTCTGCGGGCCCCCTGATGGGGCCCCTGATAGATGCAGAGGCCAGAGATGAGGAAGAGGCTGCCGCGGCCCAAGACGAGAGAAGGGGTAGGGAAAGGGGAAGTGAGGGAGAGGGGCGGGGGCCGACCTGGCAGCTCCCACCGGCTCTCACACATGTGCATGCACACACACATGCACACACACACACGCACACGAGGTGTCTGTGCACACAGACACACCAGCACTCTCAGCACACCCTGTTGTGTGCCCACCTCCCTCTCTCTCTGTCTCTCTTGCACACACACTCACGCCCACTCTGCTGCTCCCCGTCACAGCCATATCCCCAATCTGCACAGACCCACAGCCCTCCCTGCTCGCACGCCGCCGGCTGAGCCACTGCCCCGCGCCATCGCCCCGGTGCCCACAGGTGAATAAGAGGGAGGCTGGGACAAACCATCGTTGAACTTCCGTGTTGCCAGGCCATCAATCCCTACTGCTGCCCGCCCCTCATAGCCTGGGAGCCCCCCGGAGGCTGGGGAGGGGCTGGGACTCCCCAGAATCACACAGGAGCTGGGGGACGTACATAGTAAACCCACTCACCCCCACTCCAGGACCCTCCCTGTTCCGGTGAGCAGCCGCCTCCTCCAGGGAGACCATGGGACACCTGCTTGGCGTCAGCGGGCCCAGGTGCTGTGAGGGGAACCGTGGGGCCTCGGGACACATGCCCAGCCGGCTGCCCTGTTCCTGCCTCTCCATCAGAGCCCCCCCACTCCCGGTGTGCTCCCGGCCCCCCGGAACACGGGTCCCTGCTGTGGCTCAGACGCTCCGCACGCTGGAGATGCTGGTCAGGGGCTCTCGCATCCGAAAGCTGAGCGACCGGGAGCCCCGAAAGCTGTCCCTGGGCCTCAGCGAGCTGTCCGTGGTGGAGGCTCCGGAGTGGGCCTCACTGACCTGGGCCAGGCAGTCCCTGGGCCCCTGCAGGCCCAGCCTGAGACACCCGCAGCAGAGGAAGGCCAGTACGGCCTGGCACACCTCCCGGCTGCGGAAGGAGTAGATGAGGGGGTTCACGGCAGAGTTGAGCACGGCCAGCGCCAGGATCCAGTCCATGCCCCGCAGGTACTCCTGCGCCCAGTCCGTGGAGCTGAAGACATCGGCCAGCAGCAGGCCAAAGAGCGGGCCCCAGCACACCACGAAGGCCACCAGAATCATGAGCACCGTCTTGAGCAGCCGGCGGGCCTTGCGGCGGGAGGGGGGCCGGGGGGCCTTCTGTCCGTTGGCCCGCACCACCCGGAAGATGGCCCCATAGAGCGCCATGATGGCCGCCAGGATGCAGGCGAAGACCCCCACACAGAAGAGGATGTAGGCCTTGGAGTAGAGCGGGAGCAGGCTGGAGCAGCGCTGGAAGGCGCACACACAGTTCCAGCCGAGCAGGGGCAGCAGGCCCAGCAGGGCGGCTAGCAGCCAGCACAGCCCGATGAAGCCGTACACCCGGCCCCGCTTGCTGGCCCCGCTCTCGGCCACCGGCCGCACCATGGTGGCGAAGCGCTCGCCGGCGGTGAAGAGCAGGCTGAAGGTGGAGGCAGCCAGCGCCATGAAGAGCAGACCCTCGCGCAGGAACCAGTGGGCGGGCGCCAGGTGGAAGGTGCGGGCGCCTGACAGCAGGACGTTGGCCAGGTAGGCCACACCAGTGAGCAGGTCACTGAGCGTGATGTTGACCAGGCAGTAGTAGACCCAGCGCCGGGACCGCATGTGGGTCACGATGGCCACCAGCACCAGAAGGTTCTCCAGCACCACCAGGCAGCTCACGGCCACGAAGATGCCCCGCAGGACCCCCAGGCTCCCCTCCTCGGGCCCGCCCCGCCCGGCCAGCCTGCCCGAGTGGTTGTAGTGCAGGACGATGAGCCGGCTGTGCCCACTGGCCACCAGCTGCTGGCAGGACTCGGGGGCCTCTGCCGGGGGCCCCGTGGTGTTCATGGCGGTCCCCTGGGGCAGACTGAGGCCTGGGGTGGCTTGCCCTGGGCAGGGTGGGGCTGCCGCCTGCCCAGCCTTGGTTTCCTGTTGTTTCAAATTTCCTGTTATGTTCAAGGTACCCCCAAGCTGGGGGTGAGGCCAGGGACAGGGAGGGGCACCCCAACGGTCGGCTCCCACCCAGGCTCCAGGAGGGTGCTGCGGTTGCTCCCGCCGCAAGACCCTGTCTCTGCCCCACTGTGGTCCTCAAAAGCCCAGGGAGGGGTGGGGGCCCCAGCAGGGAAGGGAAATGCCCCCCCCCCCTCCCCCCGGCACACGCCACCCTTCCCTGGGCTGGGCAACTCCCCTGCCCCCACATGCTACCCTCTCCAGGACCCGGCTATGCTCCAAGCCTGCCCGGCACACAGTAGGTGCTTAATAAGTGTGTTAAGGCACACAGGTAAGCACCCCCAGATACCTCACTGGGGGCAGAGATGCATCCCATTTTATTTCCAGGATGGACCTGCAGCATGCCCGTGCACAGAAGGGGAGACCGAGGCCTGGAGAGGCGGTACCAGCTGTCTCCAGTGGGAGATAAACCCCCGCACACGGACCCATGTAAGTCTCGGCCAGGACCCTCCTTACTGGGGTTGCCTGGCCCGCCCCTGAGCTGGCCTTGCTAGGAGCAGAGCTGCTGGGGACGCATCCCCCCCAAGACAGCCCCTCACCTCTGGAGGGGGAGAGGCTCATAGGAAAAGTGGGAACTCACCCCCCCCATGCCTATCCTGAGATGCTGGGGACCCGGGCGTGGGTGCCGGGTGGGGGAGGGGTGAAAGTAGAGCCCGTCGTGGAGAGTCGGCTGCGGGAGGCACAGGGGTCCCATTAGGGGCTCCAATATCTCCATCAGGGGCAGGGCAGTCAGGGGACTGGGGCTGAGGGCGGCCCAGCTGCCTGTGGCCACCGAGCAGCAGCACCCCCCCCCCCCGTTCACTGTTCAGCCCTGGGACAGAGCAGTTACAGGGAAGTCACAGATAGAAGTGCTGCCTGGGGAGGTGGTAGCTTCTTGTCACTGCAGGTGACCAAGCGGAACCAGGGGCCTGAAGAGGAGGCTGTGGGAACAAGGGCTGCCCAGGCAGTGGGCCTGTGAGGTTGGGGCAGGCGGACAAGCAGCCAAGTCTTGCTCAGGTACCACCGTGCATAGCTGAGAACTGAACCTTGGTCTCAACTTCACAAGGAGCCACCCAACTCAGGCATTCACAGAGAGACACACTGTGTGTTCTGAGGCTGAGCCTGGACCCTGAAATGGTAGCTGATGCCAGACTGAACCCTGATCCTGGACTGAGGCTGAGCCCTGATCCCAGACTGAGCCCTGATCCCAGACTGAGCCCTAATCCCAGACTGAGCCCTGAGCCCAGGCTGAGCCCTGAGCCCAGAATGAACCCTGGTCCCAGACTGAGCCCTGATCCTGGACTGAGCCCTGGTCCCAGACGGAGCCCTGATCCCGGACTGAGCCTTGATCACCGGCCGAGCCCTGATCCCAGACTGAACCCTATTCCCAGACTGAGCCCTAAGCCTCGACTGAGCCCTGATCCTAGACTGAGCCCTGATTCCTGGCTAAACTCTGATCTAGGCTGAGTGTGTGACTAAGGGCTGGCCACAACTCTGACTCCTGACCCTGACTGAGACCTGGCCCCGAACTGAACCCTGATCCCAAACTGAGTCCCAATTCTAATTGAGCCCCAACCCCCACCCAACCCCCACTCCAGCTGCATCCCTGACTCTAGGCTCAGAGCAAATTCAGGACTAAAGTAAATGTAATGAGAGAGCAGAGTGTGACTAGTAAGGCCAAGCCATCCAACAATGACTTTCTGCCATGAATTACCTGCTGCCTGGTGGAAGGCCCTATGTGCATTGTACCTCATTTAATCTCAGGACTATCCCCATGCTACAAAAGAGCAATCCCCCCTCTAGAAACCTGCCCGAAGACGCAGCTCGGACCAGGCTCTAGTATGCGTGCAAAAGGTTCTTCACTGTTGCTTGTGAATGCAAAGTATCAGAAGCAGCCCAAATGTCTGTACACAGGGGAGACGCTGACCAGCCACACCGCATCATAGCGTGGAGTACCACGCAGCCATGAACAAGAGTCCATTGGAGCTACCTCCAGGTCATATTGTTAAGTGGGGGAAAAATACGAAAAGGTATATGTAGTAGGCTACCTTCTGTGAAACAAAGAAGGGGGAATGAAATATATATATAGCTGCTTGTTTTTGCAAAAGAAACAGAGGAAAGATAAGCCAGGAACCAATGAGGTTGGTTCCCGATGGGGGGGCGGGTAGAGTTGGAATGGAAGGAGGAGGGCATGACGACCTCTGTTTGTGTAATTTTCAAACTCTGTTTATGCTTTCTATATTCTACAATAAAATTAAATCAACAAGGGTGCGGGGAAGTAAGCTTGAGAATGGATTATGAACCAAAAACAGAGGAACCGAACTGTGTTTCAGATGAAAACAAGAACCACACAGAAACAGAGGAGAATGAGCCCATGCAACTTGTGGACACACACTTATTCTAAAGGCAAAAGGAACTACAAAAAAAAAATATGACCTTTGTGTAGTAGATTTGTTTTCAGGAGTGGTAGAGGTGTAGTGATTCTGAAACTCTCATGTGTATTATGGGACTGAGCAAAGTAGCAAGTGTACTGATGTTCTTAAGAACCGGGTCTCCAGGGGCGCCTGGGTGGCTCAGTTGGTTAAGCGACTGCCTCCGGCTCAGGTCATGATCCTGGAGTCCCGGGATCGAGTCCCGCATCAGGCTCCCTGCTCAGCGGGGAGTCTGCTTCTCCCTCTGACCCTCCCCCCTCTTATGCGCTCTCTCTGTCTCTCTCTCATTCCCTCCCTTTCAAATAAATTAAAAAAAAAAATCTTAAAAAAAAGAACCGGGTCTCCACTGGGGAGAAAATGCAATGTAAATACAGGACGGGAGGACACACCGTTCAACCCCACAGGGATGGAATGGGATCGAAAATATCAGCGTGGACCCGGGACTTAAACAAAAATCGATTTTGTCACTCTGTCCGCAGAGACATGCCAGGAACGACAGGCACATCTATCCAGCACCCAGATCTCGGCTTCTAAATACCACCTTCAGGGCTTCTGCGAGAAACTGCTGATTCCAGGGGTGGGGCAGGGGGAGTGCCTGATGGGCCTGGAACATCCTGGTGTACCAGAAAGTCAGGAAGTGCCTCAAGAAGGATGGGGGGGGCAGTCAGTGTTTGATGGGGACAGAGGTCAGGTTTACGAGATGAAGAAGGTCCTGGAGGCGGGTGGTGGGGATGGTGCACGGCATTATGAAATGTGTTTAACGCCCACCAGACTGGGCACTGAAAGTGCTGAAGATGGTGCATTTTATGTCAAGTGCATTTTACCACAATAAAACAAATTAGGGGGAAAAAAAAGAATATTCTTTCTATATGATCTATAGAAAAATCTATAATTTCTATAAAAATTATATAAATTCTATAAAAATTTTGCAAATAAAGTTTTATTGGCACGACGTCAACTCATTTACATACTGTCCCTGGCAGCTTTTGCTACAACAGCAGAGTTGAGTAATTGTGACAGAGACAGTCTGGCCCACAAACTATAAAAAATTCTATAAAAATTATATAAATTCTATAAAAATCTATATAAAGATTTTTTTAAATTTATTTGAAAGGGAGGGAATGAGAGAGAGAGAGAGCACATGAGAGGGGGGAGGGTCAGAGGGAGAAGCAGAACCCCCGCCGAGCAGGGAGCCCGATGCGGGACTCGATCCCGGGACTCCAGGGTCATGACCTGAGCCGGAGGCAGTCGCTTAACCAACTGAGCCACCCAGGCGTCCCTGGAGACCCGGTTCCACTCCAAGGCATCCCCCCAATAACATAACAGTCACCATTTTGTGGCTGGCACAGCAGTGGCTGGCCCAGGCAAGAATCAGCACGGGGTGTTAAATTATCGGGCAGACGCTGGTTGGGGAGCAGGGTCTCTGCATAATCTCAAAGTGTCTTCCTACGGATTCCTTTATTCTTTATTTTTAAATTTTTTTAAGTAGGCTCCATGCCCAGTGTGGAGCCCAGCCCAAGGCTTGAACTCACGACCCTGAGATCAAGACCTGAGCTGAGATCAAGAGTCAGTGGCTTAACCGGCTGAGCCCCCCGGGCGCCCCCTACAGATGACTTTTTAGTTACAAAGAGGAAACTGTCTTACTGGAGAAGTGTCGTGAAGATGGTGTTTACATCACCAGGGGAGTATGATAAATCAGCATCTGCCTTCCCGATAGGACGCAGCCGCGGGGGGCCGGTCGCTGCTGGGACGTTCCCACCAGAAGTGTGTACCCTGCATCTGACTGAGGAATCAGCCCACAGATCCACTCTGAGGCACATCCCACAAGATATTCCAAAGAGTCAAGGTCATGAAAGGTCATGAAAGACAAAGGAGCAAGCCCACGCTGTCTTGTCTGGGATGGAAGGAGACCCACAAGGTGTGGAGTTAAGTGCGGGGAGTGATCCTGGATGGGACATGAGCGTGGAGGGAAAGGTGCTATAAAGGACGGTATCAGGACGACCGATGGGATTTTCGCTTGGGCTGTACATTATATAATAATATTCTACCAATGTGAGATTTCCTGAATTTGACTATCATCCTTTGCTTACAGAACAGAAGGTGTTTGTTCATAGGAAATGTTCATAGGAAGTGCTTTGGAGTCAAGGTTCATGATGCCTCCCCAACTCACTCTCAAATTATCTAGAAAAACGGAGGAAACGGAGCAGAATCTTTTCTATAGAATATATTATATACTTTTAGATTATGTTTATAGGCAGATACAAAGCAAAAAGGTTAACCACAGGCAGATCTAGCTCTGGGATCTAGATTTTTTTTCTTCAAAGGGCCAAATAGTAAATATTTTGAGCTTTGTGGGCCAGACTGTCTCTGTCACAATTACTCAACTCTGCTGTTGTAGCAAAAGCTGCCAGGGACAGTATGTAAATGAGTTGACGTCGTGCCAATAAAACTTTATTTGCAAAAAAACAGGCTTGGCGCCGGTAGTTTGTTGATCCTTGACCTAGATGAAGGGTATATGGGAGTTCGTTGTAATAGTTTTGCAACTTCTTTCCTAACTTTGTGGTCAGATTGTGGTCCTTAAATGTCACCTCCCATTAAAAAGAAGCAGGGCTACTTGGAGAAATGGCAGGGTCCAGGGCAAGTGCAGGGTGAGCCCAAAGCATCCCTCTGCGCCAGAACATGAATTCTTAAGGCCACTGGGGGCATGTCAGAAGGACTGAGGAGCCCACGTGCAGAGGTCTCCCCTGACCGGAGACCCAGCCGTGTGGGTACAACAAAAGAGTAACGCCCGCCATCATGCATAAAATTCACCATCATAACCGTCTCTAAGTGCACAGCTCTGCAGCATGAAGCATACTCACGGGGCCCTGCAGCCACCCCCACCCTCCGTCTCTAGAACTTTCCATCTCCCCACACGGAGACTCTGTCCCCATGAAGCATGGACTCCCCACCCCCTGCCCCAGCCCCCGCTCCCACCCTCTCCTCTCTGTCTGTGTGGACGGGACTCCTCTGGGGACCTCCTGGGCGTGGGGTCCTATGGGATGTGTCCTTCTGGGTCTGGCTCCTCTCACTGAGCCCAGTGTCCTCGGGGTCCCTCCGCGTCGTGGCAGGTGTCAGGGTCCCTTCCTTTCTAAGGCTGGATCGTGTTCCAGCGTGTGGATGGACTGCACTGGGTTTCTCCTTTATCCATGGATGGACACTTGGGTTGCTTCAACCTCTTGGCTATTGTGAATAATGCTGTTGTGAACATGGGTGTGCAAGTATCTCTTCAAGATCCTGCTTTCAATTCTTTTCAGTGTTTTTTTTTTTAAAAAACAGAATAATTCCAGGCAAAAAAAATGCAGAGAAAATGGAAGTATTAGAATATCACCATTTTTGCCATCCCAAATGACGTATCTAAGGAATGCTCCCCAATGGCTGCTAAGACCATCAGGAGAAAGGCTCATGGGCAAATTCATGATGGATGAATCAGACTGATGCCCCCTAAATCCAGGGATCAATTTTAACATGGCAGAGAGAGTGAATGAACTTGATGTTCCATTATGTGTCTCCTGGAGAGGGTCAGAGATGCAGGGACATGTGCAGTGAGAGCCAAGCAGAGGTGCAGTGTCTTCCAGTCGAGGCTCACAGCACCCCCTAGGAGTGCACTCCCATTTCCAGATAGATGAGCTTGCAGGGGTTACAGGGAACGAGGCACATGTTCTTTGACACCGGGGATACCACCTGCCCTGTCTGGAGGCTGGGATACTCTACAGGACAAACGACCTGGGTTTTTAGACAGATAAGTGACCAAGAAAAAAAAGTTGGGGGATGCTTCCAGATGAAGAGAGTTACAGCAGCCAATATGCCACGTGTGGGCCTGGTTTGTGAGCAAACATTTGTGACTTATGCCCATCAGCGGTGAGACACACTGTCCTCGTGGACCCGGGGAGGGGTCAGTACTGACTCAGGAGGGCTGGGGTCTCTGTCCTGGCTTCAGGGCAGCTTCCCCTTTAGGCCCAGGGTCCAGGACACTTTGTGGGGCCTGTGCAAATGTTTTTAATTTCTTTTTGAGATTAGAAGAATAAAATGAATACAGCAATCATGAATTGGTCTTTCTACCAACAGTGTTGTAAGAAAATCAGCGTTAACGGTTGCTTATGCAGGAGGAGGCCCACAAAGGCAACATACGTTGAGCCCACAAATGTCCAGGTGTAGCCCTGACTCGCCTCCCTGTTTTTGTAGGCTTGATATTTTCCACAATAAAAAAAAAAAAGGCCTTCAAAAGAGTTGGGTGACTCCTCCGCCAGGTGACCGAGGCGCACAGTGGCGGCGGGCTGACCGCACGTGCTCTTGATAGGATGCGGCGGAAATGGCCCTTTGCCTCTGTGGTCCTCCGCCCTAAAATCTGCAACCTGAGCCCAGTCATGAGGAAAATACCAGGCAAGCCCCCGCCAAGGGACTGTCCAGGAGATACGGTCAAGTCCTAACCCCTGGGACGTGGGAATGTGATCTTCTTTGAAAACAGGGTCTTTGCAGACGTAATCAAGTTAAGACGAGGTCATTAGGGTGGGCCCCCATTCACTATGACCGGCGCCCCTATAAGGAAGGAGAATGTAGACACAGACAGACGCACACAAGAGAAGGGGCCACATGAAGGCGGAGGCAGAGACGGAGGGGCGCCTGGAGCCCCTGGAGGCTGGAGGAGGCTGGAAGGATCCTGCCCTGGAGCCTCCAGAGGGAGCACCCTGCCACACCTTGACTTCTGCCCTCCGGAATGGACAGAGGACATTTCTGCTATGTAAGTCACCCACTTTGTGGTACTTTGTTTTAGCAGCTGGAGGAAATGAATGCAATCCCTGACCAGCAGGCTTTAAAACTACCGGGGTCATCAAAAACAGGGGAAGTTGGCAGCTTCTGTCTATCCGCTAGACTGGATGCTCCCTGATTCGTGAATCTCTGGAAAAAAGCCAGTAAGTTCTTTAAAAATCACAAATGAGGAAAGTCTGAGAAACTGTCACAGACCAGCGGCGTCTCAGGAGACATGACAGCCTCAGGTCGCGAGGTGTCCTGGCTGGAGTCCCAGGACAGCAAAAGGACACTTGGGAAAAACAGGCAATCTGAATAAAGGGTGGACTTCAGGTCACAACGAGTCAATGTTGGTTCATTGATTATAAAAAAAACGTACCACATTAATGTCGGATGTTTACAATAGGGAAACTGGCTATGGTTTCATAAGACAACTGTCCGTAGTATCTTCACAATTTTTCTATAAATAGGACTATTCTGAAAAAGAAAGTGTATCTTTTATAAAAGTTAAAAAAAAAATAGAAAAGGCTTGATTGAATCAGAATCTTGGCTCTGCCATCCCGCAGGCTGGAGCCTCAGTCAAACGAGTGCATTTCTCTGTGTCAGTTTCCCCATCTGAAAACAGAGGTGGGCTGGCTTGTGACACGGCCCTGAGGACGGTGGGGGACCGCGGTCCGGGGTAAGTGGAGCCGTCCCCATCCGCATCTCCACCTTCATCCGAGGCGGTGGTGGCTCCTGGAATTTGGGGTGAGTAGCAACACAGGCTGGGCTCAAATGCCGCCCCCTCCCCCAGGCCAGGGAGAGACCCCGACTCCACCGCCCGGCTCCAAGTGCATCAGTCCCACACGGCTCCCAGGACGTGCCCTGCACGGGTGCACGGACGACACCAACCTCCCCCCTCCTTCTCCACGTGGCTACCCAACCTGGGACAGTCGCCCTGAGAAGGGGCCGCGCAGGGAGGCACCGGACGCCCCTAAGAAATCACAGGTCTCCAGACACGTCTTTAATGTCTTGCAAGGGGCCCCACAGAAGGGGAGGGAATAAATACAGAAAAGTTGTAAGATGCAGTGCGCCCGGGCCCCCAGACTGGGAAGTGGGGGAAATGCCTGTGGGCCTCAGTTTCCCTCGTCTGTAAACAGGGCAGGACACACCTTGAGGCACAGGCTCTGGAAGGGACAGCGTTCTCTCTTGCCGCCCGGAACGGGAAGTCCCCGCGCCGCCCAGACCTCAGGCCGGTGGATGCCGCCTCCTGTCCGCTAGGGGGCGCCAGAGTCCGGCGCCCTCGGACTGAAGACCCGCTCCCCCATCGCTGGGCTGGCGCATCACCTCGGTGGGGGTCCGCGGCCTCTTCCCCGGAGAGGACCTCCCCAGGGGTGGGGCAAGTCCTCGATCCTCTGCTCCCCTCACGTTTTCCTCCACCCTGCCATCCCAAGTGGCCCTTGTGCTCCCTTTCCGAGGAGGTAAACGGAGTCAAGGGAGGGCAAAGGCAGGGGTTGTCCTGGGGGAGGGTCAGAGAAAGGAGGGGGCGGCGACCGGCCTTCAACCGCCGACTCACTCGCGGCCCTTCCGCCCCCCGGACCTGGGGCTGAGCGACAGGGGGCGTCTGGGCTCACTGAGCACCGGTCCGCTCGCAGGTCCCGCCTGCCACGCGCGGGTCTGAGCCCGGGGGCAGCAGGGCCTGGGTCACAGCAGGTTGATCTCGTCCAGGTAGCGGGCCAGGACCGAGTCCCGCACGTCCTTGAAGACCTTGCGGATGTTCTGGGTGTCCGTGGCACACGTGTAGTGGCTGAAGAGGCGCCGGGAGCGCGGACCCCTCCTGTCCCCGTCAGCGCTGTCCACGCAGCCGGCGTACATTCCGGTGTACATGTCCAGGATGAACCTCTTGGCTGCCTCTGCGTCCTGCTTCGGGCCTGGGGGAGCAGGGGTGGGCAGTCAGGGCACGCGGTTCGTGGGGCATGCGGGAGACTCTCCCCGCTGAGCCACAGAGGGGGATCTGGAGACCCTGCTCCAGACGTGGACTACATCAGGGCTGCAGGGGCCGCAGGGACCGGGCACCACGTGCAGGCCGGCGCCATCTTTTGTCTTTCTAGAGGGTCACATGACCATCAGGTCCAGCCAATGGGAGCCTCAAGCATGGACTCTGAGTCACATGACTGGGATGGAGCAATAAGGCTTGGCTCTGGGACTTTAGGCAGAAAGAAACCCTCTCCCTTGGCTGGGCTTGTAACGGAGGGGATGGGCACCTGGCGTGGCAGAGAAAGACGTCCCTGAGCAGTGCAGATAGGTAAACCGAGGCCAAGAGGAGGGGAGGGACGGCCACCCTGGGGAGGCAGCTGACATGCGCAGCCTCTCTGTTTCTGCGTCTTTCTGTGTCTGTGTCTCTCTGTCTTAAGCACCGTGTGAGCTAAGGCTTTTGGAGCCCAAGACCTGGCTCTGCTACTTACTAGTTGGGTTGCCTTAGAGGGTAGTCCATGCAACTGCTGTGAGCCTCAGTTGCCTCATTTGTAAAGTGGGGATCCTAACAGGCCCAAGCCTCTCAGAGTTGTGGGGATTCAGTGCAATCATGTAGAGGGCTCTGTACTCAATAACCAGAATGTTATCATCATTCTTCCAGAAAGGCAGGGTACCCAGCGGGTAAGGCTGGTGGCTCCTGACCCAGACAGCCTGGGTTCAAATCCTGCCTCTGCCACTCACTGGCTGTGTGGCTTTTGGGGAGCGTTTGCACCGCCCTGTGCCTCGGTTTCTCCATCTCCGTGGTGGTAAGAAGAAAGAATTCCACTGCACAGGGAGCTTCCAACGGTGTTCGATGCCTGAGCTGTTGTTATAATCACAGATGTTATTTAGTACAGAAGAGGGAAGGACTGAGCGCCAGAAGTTGGCAAAGAGTACTCAAGCCTCTGGCTGGGAGAAAAAGGTGAGTCATGAAGGTTCCCTTTGATGGGAAGGAAAAGAGTCCTTCAAAACTGTCCACTTTAGGGGCGCCTGGGTGGCTCAGTTGGTTAAGCGACTGCCTTCGGCTCAGGTCATGATCCTGGAGTCCTGGGATCGAGTCCCGCATCGGGCTCCCTGCTCGGCAGGGAGTCTGCTTCTCCTTCTGACCTTCCCCCCTCTCATGTGCTCTCTCTCATTCTCTCTTTAAAAAAAAAAAAAAAAAACTGTCCACTTTAACCCCATCCCCAAATTCTCCACACCATGTTCCCGTTCCCAAGGCTGCTCAGCTGGGGAAGGAGTAAGGGCTGTCCGCCATGCTGGAATAAGTTGACATCTGTCTCTCAGGCCCCCAAGGCTTCTGGATCTGATTGGTTGAGAGGGGCTCACATGGGCTCTGAGCCCTAACAAGGCCAAGGGTCACACCCATGGTGATGTCACCAAACTTAAGAGCTGCATCTGCTTGTGTATTGGGGTGAATAGCATCCCCTCAAGTCCCTGTCCACCCAGAACCTCAGAATATGACCTTATTTGGAAATAGGGTCTTCAGATGTAATTAGTTAGCCTGAAATGGGGTCATACTGGATTAGGGTGGGCCCGGTAGCCAATGATTGGAGTCCTTATAAGAAGAGGAAAGGCAGGCGTGCGCGCGCACGCACGCGCACACACACACACGCAAGGCCATATGACAACTGAGGAGATCGGAGTGATGTGTCTATAAGTCAAGGAACCCCAAGGATTGCAGGCAACACCAGAAGCTAGTGGAGATGCCTGGCACAGATGTCCCCTCAGAGCCTCCAGAAGGAACCAATCCTGCTGACATCTCGATTTCACACTTCTGGCCTCCTTAACTGAGGGGAATACATTTCGGTGGTTTTCTGCCCCCTAGTTTGTGGCCCCAGGAAATGAAGCCAATTTGTCTCCCGCACGGCCGCCATTACTCCCCTCCCTGTAGGTGGGTGCCATTTGGCCATCAAGAGGGGAGTCTGTTTGCCTCCTTTTGAGTCTGAGCTGGCCTGAGTGATTTGTTTGACCAATAGAG
Organism: Callorhinus ursinus; assembly: GCF_003265705.2. Classification (NCBI taxonomy): domain Eukaryota; kingdom Metazoa; phylum Chordata; class Mammalia; order Carnivora; family Otariidae; genus Callorhinus; species Callorhinus ursinus. The sequence goes on from NW_027397139.1 coordinate 2,716,417, forward strand.
TGAGGCATCTCTAACCATCTGGGACTTCTGAGGCTCCCCCCACCCAAACCGGGGCTGAAGCCTGGCTACCGTGAAACAGCCATGCTGTGAGGAAGCCCAAGCCTCATGAAGGGACCCTGGATTAGGAGACACCAGATGGGGCCAGGGAGGGGTGCGGGGATGGGGGAGAAAGCAGCAGAGGGAAGGAGGGGGAGGCAGGGAGGGAGAGGGGTGCAGAGCGATCAGACACACGGTGTTAGAAGTTGGAGGGGTATCTCAGTCCCGGCCACCTCAGCTGATGCCATACACATCAAAGATGAACTCACCCACCTCAACCTTTCCAAGTTCCTGCCCCACAAAAATGTGAGCAAAGTCAAAGGGCTGCTTTAAGCCCCTAACCTGGGGGGCAGTTTGTAGCTCAGCTGGGATATTTCCACCAGCCCCTCACAGCGGCCCTCCAGGGAGAGCGCGAGCCCATACGTCGTCCGTTCCTGGGACTCACCCAAACCCCACCTCCCTTCTCTGTAGGATATGCTAAACGGTGCCGTGGCCAACTCCCCCATCCTCCTCTCCAGAAGGCCAGGCCCTTTGCCCCTCGGGCTGGGCTGAGGGCTCACTCCCAAACCTGCTCCTTAGTCCTGATTCCTGCGTGCTTGCCGAGACACGACCGTGGCTACCAGCACCGCATGTAAGAGGGTTGCTGTATTTGTGAAAACCGAGCCATGTGCCTTGGAAGGACTTGTCCAAAGGTCAGGCACCGGTTTCCTTTTGAATCTGCTATCTTAGATGTAGATAAGATGACTATGAAAGATCGAAAAAGAAGTCTCAGAAATCGAGGCAGATTCTGGAAATGGTTGTTGACGCCTTCCAGGTGTGGCTTATGACAATGAACTCTACAGTGGACCCACGCGCAAGAGATCTACAACACCTGCCTCCTTGGAGCCCCCTGCTTGAAGCCACGGCATCAAGAGAGATGGTGGCTGTCACTTTCTCCCCATTCTGCAGAGGGGGACACTGAGACTCACGGCTTGGGTCTAGAACTCAGGTCTGTCTGATCCCATTTGAAACTCCACTGACTCCAGCTGAGGTAGTCTGGACCAACATTTCTCTTGGGAGCTGCTTTCGGGAGGCGAAGGGTTACAGAGAGTTCTAGAACCACTCACCCTGAAAACTGGGGAAGTAGGTAGCCAGGTGGGAGGTGGGGATCTTCTCCTCGAGGATGTCAGTTTTGTTGAGAAAGAGGATGACAGATGTGCTTTTGAACCAGGGCAGTTCCAGGATGGTGCCAAACAGGGCCAGGCTCTCCTTCATTCGGTTCTGGGTTGGGCGGAACAGGCACGTCATTGCTCCAATGGCTGGCTTGGCCCAGACAGGAGCCCTCCCCCTCCATGTGGAGATGGGGCTGTCAGCCTAACGTCCAGGAGCTTGGGGCTCCCCAGCTTCTGGCTGGGTCAGAGGGGGTGTGCCCATGCTTTTGTGTGGCCTCTACTGTCTTGACTAGTGTCCCCCACAAGTTCATGTCCCTCTGGAACTTCAGAATGGGACCTTATTTGGAAATAGAGTCTTTGAAGATGTAACTAGTTAAGAAGAAGTCATAGTAGATTGCCACCTCCAATGGCAGAGGTCCTTATAAAGAGGGGATGTTTGGACACAGATGCAGGGGATAAGACCATGTGACCACAGAGGCAGAGATGGGGCGACGTGGCCCAAGGATGGCCAGCGACCCCCAGAAGCAGGGAGAGCTAGGGATAGAGTCTCCCTCACAGGCTCGGGAGGAACGAGCCTGGCCAACATGCTGGTCTGGGGTGTGTGGCCTCCAGCACTGGGAGAGGAAATGTCTCCGTAGCTCCAGCCCCCAGAACTTCACATTTTATTATGGCAGCCCCAGCAAACTAGCACATGGCGGGTGGCTGCATTCAAGCAAGATCTATGGCAGAATGACCTCAAATTCAATCTGTTTCATTTGGCCTGAGAGTCAAAATTTTAGCATCTGACCCTTGGGTCTCCAGACTGTGCGTGTGACATTTTAACCCCTAAAAGTGCAAACGTCTGAAACAAGCCAGGTCCTAATTAGGAGAAGAGTTCAAAAAAGAGCAATGCCCAGTCTTTCTGAATAAAAGCAGGACACTGTCCCTGGAGCATGCCCCGTTTTCCCAGGCCAGCTGCATTGTGCTTCCTGGGGGCCACGTCTCGGGGCTCGAGCATCCCTTTGAGAGAGAGAGAGTCCGGGGTGCTTGTGGATCTGTGTCTTGGACTCAATGCTCTGACCACGGAAGAGTGGAGGGTGGAGCTCAGAGCCACGCCAGATGCACACAGACCCACTCAAGAGTGGCAGGGGGGTTTTCTGCTCAGCTGTGCATCCCGGGGACAGCAGGAGGCAGCGCCCCTGCACCCGCGGTGGCCTCACCTCCTGGTTGTTCTCCTCCAGACACTGGTCGTATTCGCTCAGCGAGGCTAGGTAGATGAGGGCAATCACGTTCTCGAAGCAGTGGATCCACTTCTTGCGTTCTGACTTCTGGCCCCCGACATCCACGATCCTGCCAGGAATCACCCCCCTGTCAGGCCTGATCAGGAACCCCTGCCATGGCACCCCAGACCCCAGGCACGTCTGAGGCATGTCCAGATCAATATTTAATAGCAGCAGGAACTGGGGGCAGCCTCTGGCCTCTGCTGCGTTACTGCATTTCAGCCCCATGAGGCAGATGTTACTGTTGACTTATTTACACATGGAGGCACGGGAGGGGAGACTTTGCTGAGCTTCTGCATTGGGCTGCCTGACTTTCACCCCAGGGTAGACGACGGCAGGTCAGACACATCCGAGGTCTGCCCTGGTTCTGGCGGGTGACCTGGGGCAAACTGCCGAACATGTCCAGAACTCAGTCTCCCTATCCGTGATGTGCGCATTGTTCTGACGGGCCAACACCATCCCCTCTGTGTGTGGCCCAGGGTGAGGGCCCAGCCTCCACCTCCACACACCGCAACAAAAGCCTGAGCCCTCCCGCCTTCCTCTTCTCTCCTCTAAGAAATGTGGGTCACTGCTAACAAGGCTTGCATCATTTCCCCAGGGATGGGACTGTTACCCAGGCAGCCAACAGGAAATGCCAGAAGCCCCAGAGCAAGAAGGGACTTGCCCCTTTGTATGGACAGGAAACCAAGGCTGCCCATCCACCCATCCACCCACCCATCCACCCATCCACCCACCCACCCATGTATCCATTCATCACCCACATAGCCATCCGCCCTTCCTTCTGTCCGTCCTTCCACCCACCCATCCCTCCATCTACCCCCGTACTCATCCATCCATCCACCCATCTATCCATCTATCTACCCACCCACCTACCCGTGCATGCATCCATTATCCATCCACCCACCCTCCACACATCTACACCTACATACACTCACCCATCCATCCACCCATCCATCCTTCCATTTTCCAATCATCCTCCCACATTCACCAACTTCTACTCTGATCTTGAGCTGATCATCACTAGCAAAGCAGGAGAATCAAACTCATCCCCTGGCCTTTTGGGGCTCTCCATCAGGGGAGGAGACCGATGGCAAACAGAAAATTATGAACCATCCTCGTAAGGGCTATGAAAAGGCCAGAGGGGCATGTTCAGGGGGTCAATCTAGGGAAGCATGGGACTCAATACGGGTGAAGTGAACACAACCCCTGTGTCCAGTCCTCACCCTGCACCCTCCACAGTTCCCTGCCATGAACCTACAGACAGGGAGCTTGCTGAGGTCACAGATGACCCTCTCACCACAATCCCAGAAATCACTGCTCTCAGTGTACTCTTTCTGATCTCGCCTTAGTCTTTGACACTGGTCATCATTCTGCCTGGATGACCCCGTGCTGCACTGGCCACTCACACATGTGCCTTGCAGCTCAGGCCTGTGTATGCCCAGCTACCTCCCAGATGCCCCAGATCCCTCAGACTCTAGTGTCCTGAACGACTTCGTTGTCTAACTGAATACCCCCATGCTGCCGCCACCACACATTGACCCCATCACCTTGATTCTCGGACTTTTACACTCATCTAGTCCTGCCCGTTTTACACCCAAAATGATTTTTGCACCATCCCTTCATTTCCATCCCCATGACCACTGCCCTGGCCCTTACCAACACTTCCTGCCTGAATCATGGCTCCTGCCTCCTCCTGAGTCTCCTGACCTCCAGCCTCAGCCCCTCAAGGAGATCACCTTTTGAGCTTCCCCAGCCCTGAATCAATCCCTCCGGAATATCACTGACCACACAGTCTCTGTCTCCTCCTACCTAGCAGCCCTTCAAGACTTATCCTAGTGAACTCCTACTCATCCTTCAATGCCCTAATACCAATGTCCCCTCCTTAGGAAGACCTGCCCTCCTAGAGCTCTGGTCGCCCCACTCTGGGCTCTTCCAGGTCTCAGACCTGACTGCAAAGGGGCTGAAGGTGTCGAGATCCAGCTCTGCCCCCTTCATCCTGGAAGCCACTTGAGGACTGGGACTGGGAAACTCCTACTCATCCTTCAGGGCCCCAGTTCCTTTGCCTGCCTATAGGAAGCTTCCCCCGACTCTGGGCTGTGAGCTCACCGCAGGTTGGTCTTCTGCACGGAGAAGCAGTACTCATTGATGCCGGTGGTAGGCATGCGGCTTCGGAGCACGTCCTGTGCTGTGGGGATGTAGCCCTCCTCAGTGATGCGCTCCAGGTGAGACAGGTAGCTGTGGAGTGAGGAGCCCTGAGGCCCAGCCTTGCAGACTTAGTTTGTTTCTCAGACCCCCCACCCAAAGCCCAGTGAGGCCCCTGCTCGGGGAGGGGCCAGGATCTCTGGGTCTGCAGGTAGCCCAGAAGCATCACCCTGATGCTGTGGGAACATCGGGAAGAAGCCGTTTCACCCTCAGAGCAGCAGGACCTCAAGGACACTGTGAACTCAAGAACAGTTTCACTGTGTGCGGGGGGGTCACCTTCGGGGAGCTGTCACCCAGTGACAGCTGGGTCCCAAGAAAAGTCCCAGCTGTCACATCACCCTAGATGCCCAGCATGGTACTCAGGACAGTGTCACTGTCTGATGATGAGCAGCATCACCCCAGGAATGATGTCACTGCAGGTCAGTGCCCCCCCTCCCCAGGAATGACATCACTCTGGAGCAAGACCATCCATAGCCAGCCCACCCCACAGCATGTCCCACATCAGGAGCCCACCAGCCTGGGCCCTGTCTGTCCAAGAGCAGTCCCTGGGAGGAGTTCATCACTGGCTGCCTCTCAGCCGCACCCTGCACCCCACACCTGCCACCCGTGGGCCCCGGACTCACTACACGGCCGAGTCGAGCAGGTGGAACTCTCGGCGGCGCTCATAGCAGGCCCGGATGCCGGCGTCCCTCCACAGCCACTGCATGGCCACGGCGTAGTGCTTCTCGAAAGTGGTCACTTTGTACGGGTCCTGGCTCATGACCAGACTGGCATAGTGCTGCGGAGGGATGCACGGGGCACATCAGGGGCGGGGCCGCCCTACACACATCCCTGCAAGCCACCTCCTCTCTCTGCGACGGAGCCCCCTGCACACTGCTGTCCTGCTCCACCCCTCTGTTCTGCTCCTTCCTTCCCTCCCACACGAGTTTGTCCCCAGATGGAGGGCAGAGGGGCTGCAGAGAACACAGGTGGATGTCAGTTCTGGTTCCTGGACACCTGTGAGGCAAGTCGCTACAGGTGCCCCCACCACAGACTAGATAATGCAATGAAGCCCTGTGGCCCGGTTTCTCGGGGAGGTAGAGGCACGTGCAGCCTGAGCCTCCTGCCCGGTGGCCCCACGTTTTCCCCTTCTTCCTCACAGCAACCTCCACTCCATCTCTCCTTCCCTTCCAGCAAGAAGTCATCAGTGCTGATCAGACTCCTGCGCTGGTGTGGGCACACATGTAGGCATGTGTGCGTGTGGGCTTGCATATGCCTGTGAATCCGCGTGTGTATGGGTGTGCATCTGGGCACATGCATGTGAGCTTTTGTGGATCTGTGTGTTCCTGAGACTGGGAATGTGACTAAGATGTCCACGATCTCTAATTAACACTGTACTGAGGTCCTTGCCAGTGCCATACGACAGGGAAAAGAAAGGAAAGGTGTCAGGTTTGGAAAGGAGCATGTTCTGCTGTGGTTATTCACAGGTAACATGATTCTATGTAGAAAATCCAAAACAGCCTAGAGATGAGCTATCAGAATAAACCAGTTAACTTAGCAAGGTCCCTGAATGCAAGATCAATAAACAAAACTCAAATGGGTGGCTATATATTAACCACGAATCAGTGGAAATTTTTAAAAGTTTGAATCCCATTTACAGTGGCACTGAAAGATAGCAAATACCTAGGAATAAATCTAACAACAGATGTGAAAGCTCTCTACACTGAAATGTAGAAAACACCACCAAGGAAAATTGAAAAGATCTAAATAATCGGAGGGCTATGCCATGCCCGTGGATTGAAAGACTCAGCATTTTTTTTTAAGCTGCCGATTCTCCCCAAATTAATCTACAGATTCCATGCAATTCTACCAAGATCCCAGAAAGGTATGAAGGTGTGTGTGTGTGCAAAAACTGACAAGATAATTCTAAACTTTATGTAGAAATGCAAAAGGACCCAAAGTAGCCAAGACAATTCTGGAGAAAAATAAAGTGGTAGGATTTACACTAACAGGCTCGAAGCCTAGATATTAGGAAACTACAATCATTAACATGAAGTGATATTCACTCAAAGGTAGATAAATTGACCAGTGGAACAGAAGAGCATTAGCAGGTCCAGGCACATTTGAACACTTGATTTATCACCAAGATGAGACTATGGTACAGTGGGAAAAGCATAAGAGGCACTAGCACGATTGAGTATCTGTCCTGGGGAGAATGAGGGGTGGGGGTGGAGTGGAAGGAAAGAAACATAATCCCTGCCTCACACCCTACACAAAAATCAATTCCAAGTGGAATGTAAATCTAAAGATGAAACAACAAAGCTCCCTTTAAAAGACAGCAATAAAGAGTTTCATCATGACCTTGGAGTGGAAAAACATCTCAGTCTGGCTCCAAACCCGCCCACCCCCACCACAACAACACACTATTAACCAGAAGATTGACACACTGGACTTCATTGAAATTAAGAGCTATTCATCCAGACACCATGAAAACAGTGAAAATACAAGGAACGGATGGGGAGAAAGTATTTGCAAAATGCATAACAGAGTGCTCATATCCAGAACCTACAAAGAATCTGCTACAGATCAGTAAGAAAAAAACTGACAATACTTTTTTTTTTTAAATGGGCAAAACTAAAAACAAAAACAAAAATGGGCAAAAGTTTTGAACAGGTGCTTCACAAAATGGAATATCCAAGTGTCCAACACATATATGAAAAGCTGTGCAGCCTCCTTATTAACCAGGGAAATGCGAATCAGAACCACAATAAAATATGACCAAGAACCCACCAGAATGGCTAAAACGAGGGGACAGCATCAGGTGTTGGCTAGGATTTGGGGCAAGCAGAACTCTTCACACGCGGCTGCTTGGGGACAGTTTGGTGTCTCCTCCTTACCTAATCCACTTTATTATCCACATCGACTTCTATGCAGATACCCAACGGAAATGCACAGATTGGCATAAAATATATATGGTAGAAAGGAACAAATCACAACTATGCCCCCAACGATGGAAGAATTCCAGATACACTGTGCAGTGCCAAAAGCCAGACGTGGCAGAACATTCCGTCTAATTCCATGCAGGAGAAGTTCAAAAATAGGCAATACGCTGATGGGAGACGGGATAGTGGTTAGCCCCGGGCGGGGGTGGGAGGATAGCCATGTCGGGAAGGGGCCTCTGGGGACATCTTCTGCTTCTCGCCCTGGGCAATGGTTACACACGTGTCTTTGCTTTGTGATGATTCACTGAGCTCGCAAGCTGGCTTCTTTGACATATGTGTTACATCGCAATAAAAAACGTTATTCTATAAAGCAAAGCAGCATAACCAAAGGTGGTGGCCTGGTTGGTGGGTGCTTCTCTTTGGTCTTCCACTTGTGGACTGTGAAAATTGAGTCAAGTGAATCACTTCCTTGAGCCTCCTGTTTCTCAACTAGGAGATGGGGACGATGGCACCCAGCTAGAAGGGGTTTTGTCCCTTCTGCCGATGCTTACTGTGCCCTACTACACTCCAGGCACCGTTGTGAGAGCTTTCAGCACTTTTGATAGATCACATTCTTCTATCAGCCCTGTGAGGAAGGTTCTACCAGCCCCAGTTGCTCTTCTGAGGTCCTTGGACCAACTCAGATTCAAAATCACAAGCTTTCTGATTCGAGAAAGGTGATGTCACCTCACACCTGTTGGAATGGCTATTATAAACACCAAACAAAGGACAGGTGCTGGCAGGGATGTGGCGAAGCTGGAACCCTTGTGCCCTGTTGGGGGAAATGCAAACTGGTGCAGCTGCTGTGGGAAACAGCATGGAGGTTGCTCTAAAAAATTAAAATAGAACTACCCTGTGATCCCACAATTCCACTTCTGAGTGTCTAACCAAAAGAATTGAAATCAGGATCTTGAAAAGATACTAGCTTCCCATGTTTCCTGTAGCACTATTCACAACGGCCAAGATGTAGAAACAACCTAAATGCCCATCAACAGATGAATGGAAAATGAAAAAGTGGTGTGTACATGCGCGTGTGTCCTCGTGCACGTGCACGCACACATACACGCTGGAATATTACATAGCCTTAAAAAAGAAACGGATTCTGCAATAGATAACAACACTAATGAACCCAGGAGACATCGTGTTAAGGGAAATAAACCAGTCACAGAAGGACAAACACTGCAGGGTCCCACTCATGTGAGGCATCTAGAAAAGGCAACCCCACGGACACAGAGCGTGGAATGGGGCCGGTGGAGGGGGATTCGGGGAACTGACATCCAACGGGCATGAAGTTGTAGTTAGGAAGGTGGATGTGTTCCAGAGATCTGCTGTTACCAGCCCTGCCCCGTGCACACCGAGATGGGTTGCAAGGGTAGAGCTCATGGGAAATATTACCAAATAAAATTTAGTAAGAAAGGGATGTGACACGTGCATGCACAGTGGCCTTCCCCGCAGCAGGATGGGCAGGATTCAGTCAAACATTTCCACGGCGAAACGGGGGCTGGTTCAGGACTCCCACCCTGGGCATCGTGGGGTCCAGGGAGAGATGACCCAGCCCGGAGGTCCATGCATGAGAGGGAGCCAATGCCCAGCTGCCTGGGATGCACGGAAAACCCCCAGGAAAGTCCTGGGGTGAACCTAACAAGACCTGCGGGCCTGAAAAACACGGCCATGCCCCAGGTGCTGACCTGGAGGGTCTGAGTGGACATGGTCCTGACCTGGGGGGTCTGAAGGGTCATGGTCCTGGACTTTGAGGTCTGAGGGCACACTCTTGCCCTGCGGGTCCTAGTGGACACAGCCTGGGTTTGGAGGTCCGAAGGGACATGGTCCCACCCTGAGGTCCAGAGGGTCCCACCCAGCTTGAAGCCCAGCAGGAGAGGCCCCAGGATGCTCACGCTGCTCTCGGGCCTGCTGAAAGGGATCTGCAGCCGGTCCATGGCCTCAATCATGGCCCGCATGGAGACGAAGATGTTCTGGTAGACGAGGGGCCGGAAGCCCTTGCGGTCCTCCTCCGAGTAGCCTGCCCCGTGGATGATGCGCATCTGCTTGATGAACGTGCTCTTCCCGCTCTCACCGGGCCCTGGGGAGGCACACGAGCAGCTCAGCCCTGGGACTCCCGCTACCCACCACCCAAGCCTCCAGGGCTCAAATCCCGGCTCAGCCAGGGCCGCACTCTGTGACCCTGGGCGAGCGCCTTTACCTTCTGGGCCTCAGTTTCCCCAGGTGTAAGACGGGGTTCGCAACAGACCCTGCCCGCCAGCTCCCAGGAAAGGAGCTCACTGTAAGGGGCTCCCGGGGTGGGGGGGGGAGTGGTCAGCAAACTATGGCCTGTCGGGCGATCCAGCTAGCCGCCGATTTCTGCGTGGCCAGCAAGTTCTTACAGTCCGTATGGTAGCTTTTGCATCTCTAATACTTTTTACGGTTGTAGTTTTTACATTTCTAAACGATGGAAAGGTATTAAGAAAAAAAAAGACTATTTCATCACATGTGGAAATGATATGAGATTCACGCGTCAGTGCCCATAAATAAGGTTTTATTCACACACGGTCATGCCTGTGTGTGTACAAATGGACTATGGCTGTTTCCTCACTACAACAGCAGAGCTGAGCAGGTGGACAGAGACCGCCTGGCCTCAGCACTGAAAATATTCACCAACTGCTTGTACAGGAAAAGCTCGTGGAGCCCTGGCCTGCAGCATGCCTGGACACAACACAGTAAGAGCTACACTGGCGTTCGCTATGCTCAGCAGCAGTAGCAATGACTCTAGTTCGAATTGCTGTTATTATTATTTGCTATGATAATTTCGGGTAGAGAAAGTTTTATGAAGGCAATACAATAGAATAAATAGTGTTTAGCTGACTATAGCTGAATGTCAGGGAAGGCTTCTCGGTGGAGGTGATTTGTCTCGGAGTTGAGATCTGAAGTCTGGGAAGGTTGCTCTTGGGCCAAGATGTGGAGGAAGGGCACATCATGCAGAGGGCACAGCCCGTGCAAAGGTCCTGGGGCAGAACCAGGCCTGGTGTGTTGGAGAACAGGGAAGAGGCCATGTGGCTGGAGCAGAGCGGGTGAGGGAGAGAGAGGGAGGAGGGGAGGTCAGGGTGGGGATGGGGCAGGTGGTGCAGGGCCTCGGGGACCATGGAGAGGACTTGGACTTGCACTTTGACTGACCCCAGGGAGGTGGGAGCCCTGGAGGGCGGTGGGGAGTGGTACTCCTCACCCAGGTCCTCACAGGCATCCTCTGGCGGTGGGGGGCGGGGGGTGCAGTGAAGACAGACTGTGGCGGGCAAGGGCAGGAGCAGGGGGCCTGGGGTGGAGGTCTAGCTGAGTGATGATGGGGCTGCACCCCGGTGGGAGAGAAGGGGACGTTTGAGAGCTATTTGGAAGCCAGACTCAACGAGACCTTGCTGAGGGACCAGAGGGGTCCTTGCAGGGCCAGCTACACAATGTGCGGATCCAAGGGCAAGATGAGGCCCTTCTGAGCCCAGGGCGCTGTGGGCCTGCCCCGGTCTCACACCCAGGAAGCCGGCCCTGGGCTTGCGACAGTGACACTTGGATCTTCAATAGCCCGGGGCTGGAAGCTCAGAGACCAAGTCTCAACCCCCCACTGTCTGAGCTCTGGACTCTCCCTCTCTGGGTGCCTCTGTTTCCCCTTTTGTCAAGTGAGTGTGACAGCCAGGCAGGAGGTGTGGGACCAGGAGGCCCCTCCAACACCTTCCTGCCCTGCCCAGCTCCAGGGGGACACTGGCAGGGGGTCCTTCCAGGGACAGGGTGGCAGACTGGAAGGAGGAACAGGAAGGAGCAGAAAAGGAAGGGGTGGTCTGGTTGGAGCCCAGAAAGAGGAAATGGGGCAGAGGGAGCAGAGGGAGGGGAGGGTGGGAAGCAGAAAGAGGAGGAGGTGCTGTCTTGCATCACCCCCCCCCCCGGGGAGCTCCCTGTCCCCACATATCTCAGGGCAACAAAGGCAGGCCGGGGTGACACCAGGTATTCGTTAAGTCCACTGGACTCGAGGTCCAAGAGAAAGAGGTGCTTTTCTCTTGCCCTGAGGGACATCGGCAGGGAAAGGGGAGAGTGGCCGGGCTGGGAGTCAGGTGTGCAGGCCGGGCTGGTGGAAGGTTCTGCAGGGCACTCATCACCTGCTCTTGATCCTCGTCCTGGGACGGTCCCTGCCTTGTGGTGGGACCCAAACCCACGAGGTATTTAGGGGTAAAAAGCTGTCAGGCCTGCAACTTACTTGCAAACAGTTCAGGGGAATAAAAAATGAGTATGTACACGAATATATAATAAAACAAATTATAAATATAAGTATGCATTATATAAATTATGAATATACAAAAAAATTACGAATATACACACATATCCAGATACGTAGTGTGTACACAGAGAGAGATGGAGGACAGAGAGAAAATGGTAAAATGTCAACATTTGCAGAAGAATCGGGCGCCACTTTTCCGCGAGGTCTGAAAGTATCTCAAACTGAAAAGTGAGGTTGCCGAAGGGGACGCCCGAACAGGAAAAGGGCCCCAGCGGAAAACCAGGCACATTCCGAGTCGGGCGTGAATTTCTCAGCCATGACAAACGTGCTGTGCTCTCCGACATGTGACCTCGAGTGGAAGCCGTTTAGGAGTTGACAGGAATCCTCTGTACTCTACCTTTGCCATTTTCCTGTACATCTGAAATTATTCCAAAATAAAAAGTTTCCCCAAAACACCCAAACATCCCACGCCACGGGTCCACAGGCTGAAACTCTCCAACGTGGAGCTGTATGTGTCTGAGATTACGGAATTTCTTGGGTTCTAGGAAGGGCTGCATCCAGCTCACTGAATGTCCCTGTTGGGGGAATGTCCGAGCGAATATCACAGCCGGGGTCAAGCCCAGGAGCCCGGGGTGGGGGGTGGGGGAGAACACCCAGCCCCCAGAGCGCCGGCAACACAGCATGGCGGCGGTGGCCGTGAGCCCGGACTGAGGGACGGCTCTTGGCTCACTCTTCGTATGGGGAAACTGAGTCCCAGATAGGCTGATGGGATTGCCGTGGGCCATGCAGCCGATAAGTGGCCGAGCTAGGACGTAAACCTCGTTCCATCTGAGTCCTGAGTTTTAAGTAGGATACCAGAAAGTTCCCCATAAAGATAATCACAGCGAGCGTGATTTAACTCTTGGCGTCTGCCCGGCCCTGGGCCAAAACAGCCCGTGCCTGTCCTCGGTCAATCCCCACAAAGATTCCCACTGGCTTACCATCTGCAGAAGACACCCAAGGATCAGAGAGGTGAGGTGATTTTCCCAGGGTCACACAGCCAGAGGAGAAGCAGAGCAGTAAACTCAAGCCCTTACAGGTCCTGAGCCAACAAAATGGGATCCGGCCATCCAGCCGGGTCAGGCGTCACCCGAGTATCAGACGACGTCACCCGAGTATCAGACGACATCATCTGAGTATCAGATGACGTCATCCGGCTGCAGACACTCGGAAGCTAGACAGCTCCTGCAGGGGGGGCATACTGAGGCCAGCGCAGGGGACTGCGCCCTTTGCCCTCTCAGACCTGTCTCCCCCAGGAGTGTGGAGAGCAATCACAGGTCTCACAAAGCAGCAGCTAACTTGCTTTTTTTCTCTTCTCTTCTGTTTCGTTAAAGGAAAAAAAAAAAATCCTGGTCACCACCCACAAGATGGATCGTGTGGGGGGCGCCTGGGTGGCTCAGTCGTTAAGCGTCTGCCTTCGGTTCAGGTCATGATCCCAGGGTCCTGGGATCGAGCCCCGCGTCGGGCTCCCTGCTCTGCGGGGAGCCTGCTTCTCCCTCTCTCGCTCCCCCTGCTTGTGTTCCCTCTCTCGCTATCTCTCTGTCAAATAAATAAATAAAATCTTTAAAAAAAAAAAAAAGATGGATCATGTGACTCACGGATGGGTCACAGGCTGAAGTCTGAGCACTCCAGCGGGCGGAACCCCCTCTTTGCAGCCCAGGGCTATCCTGAAGCCAGGAAGGACTCTGGAACTTCTCCAGCCCCAGGCTCCCGGTCGGCTTCGGGACACCCCCACCCTGTGGGGCTGGGGGCCGCAGGGAGAGCTCTGTCCACCTGGCGGGTCAGAGGGAAGTGACTGCTTCCTTCTGGCGATGGGTGAGGAAGCGGAACCTCGCAGACACCGGGAGGGGCTGTACCAACCCCGGGCATCACGAGACACCCGTGCACCTCCTTCCCTGGTGGGTGGCCGCTCCAGGAAACAGGGCCTCGGGGTCACAGGGAGCCAGTCCTGGGCAGCTGGAGGGCAGGCGGCTTGGCGTCCATGTCCAGCTCAGGTTCAGACAGGCTGCCGACCCCAGCCCAATCCTGTCACCTCCCTGGGCCCCAGTTTCCCCATCTGTCATTGGGGAATTGGGGCTTTTCTCTCCAGGGGCACATTCACAGGGAGGTCAAATGCATGGGCTTTGGAACCAGAATTCTAGGTTCTGATCCTGGCTGTGTGACCTTGGGCAAATTGCTTCCCCTCTTTGGGCCTCGGTTTCCCCATCTTATCTACCTCAGGTGCTGCGGACAGAGCTGGCTCCTTTAATGGCTTCATTCTGATGCCCTCCACTCCCCAACAGCCAGTCGCTTCCTGTCCGGGGCAGACCCCTGGCCCCTCAGCCTGCTTCCTCAAAAAGATCAGCCACCTCCAGGAAAAAATAACTTTTGGATTCAATTCCTGTTTTCAAGAAGGGAGGGTGGTGTGAAGGCCGCCCTCGGAGCTGGGGGCGGGGGGGGGTAGTCAAGACCACAGTCCACAGCGCGGTCTACAGGGCCACCATCAGCGCATGGGAGGTGGACAACCTCCCCTCCCCCCACCTGACACCAGCAGAAGGGGCTTCCTGATGCGGGGCTGGCCCCGCAGTGGTCAGAGCCGTGTAGGGGCAAGGGACCGCCCCGGCTCTGGCGCAGCTCCAGGGAAAATCACCCCTGAAACAGGACTCGTTCATTCCCTTATTCATTTATAAAGTCTGCTCTGGGCATCTGCTCTCTGTCGGGGTCACCGCGCTCCTGGGCCGGATGCTGGGGACCCCGGGAATGAACGAGAGAGACACGGTCCCCACCTTTGTGCTGTTTGCTGTGTCACTGGAGAGACAGACAATGAAGAACAGTGAACAAGTCTAAGAGAATCTCAGTGAGTGAGTGCTCAGAAGAAAGATCAAGTGGATCAAGTGGAGGAAAGAGAAGGGTGGACGACCTTTGTAGCCAGCGAGTCCTGGAAGACTTCTCCAAGGAGGAGACACATGGGCCATGCTGCCTGAAGTGAGAGCACCGGCTGTGCCGAGGTGTGGGTGAGGCTGACAGGTCCTAGCAGGAGAACAGCACGTGCAAAGGCCCTGAGGTTCGGGTATATGAACTTGAGGTGTGCAAGGAGAGATCACCGACACTGATACACCTGAGCCTGCTGGACGGAGGAAAAGCAAGCAGATGGAACCAAAGAGAGGGCACCACCCCAAAGGCTCCGGGCCTGAAAAGGATGATGAGGGGGCCTGTGGTAGACAACTGGACGCCCATCCCTTTGACAGCTTTGAAGAAATGGGCAAGTGCTTTGAAAGGCACCGACAACCAAAACTCACGCGAGAAGAAATAGCCTAGCTAGCCCTCATAATATTATTATTAAAAAGTAATCAATCACACATCATCTATCATACCTATTATTACTGTAATAGCCTACCTGGTCTGAAGAAATCAGAGATAGCTATTAAAGTAATTAAATTCTTAATTAAAAGCTTCCAGGCTCAGACAGCCTCATTGGTGATTTTACCAAAGTGGTGTTTTTTTGTTTTGTTTTGTTTTTCGTTTTATCTGACAGAGAGAGACACAGCGAGAGAGGGAACACAAGCGGGGGGGGGGGGGGAGAAGCAGGCTCCCCGGTGAGCAGGGGGCCCGATGCGGGGCTCGATCCCAGGACCCCGGGATCATGACCTGAGCCGAAGGCAGACGCCTCACTGCCTGAGCCACCCAGGCGCCCCAGATTTTACCAAAGATTAAGGAAAACAAAATAGTCCATGAAGAAAGCAAAGAAGCCAAGTGACCACCAAAGGATTATGGGAGGAAGGAGTCAGAGCTGGGGTCTGAGAGGCCATGGGGCTGGAGCCTGGTCCCGACAGGCCATACCCGTGCCAGCTTCCTTGGAAAACGAAATGTGGCGGGGGGGGGGGGGGGGGGGGGGGAGGTGTCTTTTACCGGAACTGCGTGTAAGACTAGAGTGAGAAGGGCCCTGATTCAGGCGCGGTCCCGGGGGCCCCACGCTTTCACTCCTCGGGGCCCTTGGGGTCCTGGCCCACCGAGCCAGGGGAGAGAGAGGCCAGTGCACAGATGGCCAGCCTCCTGGCCCAGGGCCGGCTGGATGGCAGCTGTGACTCGGGGACACCCGACACCTTCCCCGCACCGCCCCCCCCCCCCCGCCGCCCAGCTGGGGCTCAGGATGTCCCGTGCAGGGCAAGGCCCGTGGGGGGTGGACACGCGAGCAGGACAAGACCTGGAGCTCCCCGGGGCCACAATCCCAGAGCCTTACAAGCCACCGAGCCCATCACTTCTCCCTCCCGCCCTGTTTTCTTTTCCTCCTTTTGCTCTTCTTGCCGCCGGAAATTATTTTATCTGCTCGTTGGTTTATGGGCTAACGTCTGCCTCCCTCATGGCAAGATGAGGTCCACGGAGACCGGGACGTTGCCCATGTCCGTAGCTGCTGCGCCCCAGGAGGCGTTCACTGTTTCTTGACTGACTGAATGAATGAAAGAGCCAACCCGCCCGTCAGGCAGGCAGGGCCGACGGGCAGTGCTCTGCCCGGGGGACCCCGCAGACAGTCAAGCCCTCCGTGGGGCGGGCCGCGTGGCCGGGAGAGGGCGGGAGGGCTTGTGTGGATGGCCGGCCGGCGAGGCCTGGGCCGGCCACAGACCTGAGCGCATGACTCCCTTGCCCTGACTCCACAGCCGGATCCGGTAGGGCGCGCGGGGCCTGCCGCCCCCGGGGCCACCTCCGCTGCGGCACAGGCCCTGCCAGGCGCCCGGAGCTGGGTGTCTCTGTGCCACAGGCTCCGTGCCCGGAAATGGGCTCCCAGACGCTCCCGGCCTGGCGGGGGTCCCGTCCAGGTCCCCGCCCAGGTCCCCGCCCGCCCCACTCACCCAGCAGCAGCAGCTTCAGCTCCCCGCGGTCCCGTTTCTTCTGCTCCAGGAGGATCTTGTTGATCTCCTGGTCGATGCGGGCTGCCGCCTTCTCATCCTCGGTCAGGCACCAGGGACAGCAGTGCCAGGTCAGGGAGCGGGCCATGGTGGGGGCCTCAGCGGGCACGAGGCGGCATGACCCCGGCCCCCGGGGAGGGCACCCCGCCCGGCTGGCCCCGGGGAGGGCTCCTGGCCGCCGCCCGCGGGGGGGGGGCTGCGCTCTTCTGGGGGGGGATCACCCCCAGGGACGCCTGACTTCCCGGCCTCGGGCACCGGGCGCCCGGCTCGGCAAGGCCTGAGTGCCCGGCACAGGCGGGTGGGGGCAGGAGGAGGAGCCCAAGAAGGTGTGGAGGTTCAGGGCTCCCCGCCCATCTCCAGACCTGCCCGCCCGGCCCTGCCAAACTGGTTGAGGGTGGGTGCCCCCGGGGAGGGCGGGCTGCCGGCAAGAAAAGGCCCTGGCCACAGTCAGCCTCCCGCAGCGCCCGCTGGGCCCTCCTTCCTCATTCTGGAGAAGGGGGTGGACTCCATCCTCCCTGGGCCTCTGCCGCCGCCTCTGGGCTGGCCCCAGGCCCACCCCTTCTTCCCCTCCACGGAGCCAATTAGAAGACATCATCAGAATGCCAATAACGATCTTTTTCAAAAAACAGTGAAGGCCAGGGGCTCCCGTGCAGGAGAGTTCCTGTTACCCCCCATGTGCAGATGAGCAAACCGAGGCACAGAGCCAGGAAGTGACTCGCCGGGACAGCCCCGACAGCGGCTGCAGAAGGACAAGACAGGGCTGGGAGTCTGCAGGGCCCCAGGCTCTAAGCGCTGAGCCGGCAGCCCTGGGGAGGGGCTGTTCCTTCTTCCTGCAAATACTTATTGAGTGCCTACTGTGTGCCAGGCGCAGTGCTAAGCATGACAGGAAACCAAAGGGGCAGAATCCCGGGCCTCCCTGCCTCTAACATCTCAGACAGAGACACAGATGAAGAAACACAGGTTTTTTAAAACATATTCCAGCCTGTTGGGTGGGTGATACGTTTATTCTGAACAAAAAAATAAAGCAGAGCAGGGGGTAGGGGATGTTGGGGTGCTGGGGCTTTAAATAGGGGGTCAAGGAAGGTCACAATGGCCAGATGACCCGCAGCTGAAAAGGCAGCCTGGGCGTAGGGGGACCTTGGGAGTCGAAGCCATTCAGGGAGAGTTCAGGGACTCTCCGGGTGAGGCCACGGCGCCACCTGACCCTACCCCCTGAGCCCCCAGGACCCTAGAAGCAGGTTGGTGACACAGCAGCGGGAATGCACGGCCGCTTCCTGGATGGACGCTCGCAGCAAAAGGGGAGGTCTTGGGTTGTCTCCAATCCCGTAGATCTTTGCCCTGTTTGGGTGCAGAACCCCCTTTGAGAGGTTCTAGAAAGCTCTAGAAAGTTCTGGAAAACCCCTCCCCCCCTGGAGGTACGCATAATTCGGGAGCCTCTGGCCACCTCTCAGATGGCGGTAGCAAGGCTCAGAGAGGGTGAGAGAAGAGCCTGGATCACACAGCAGCAACCGTCGGCTCTCCCCCATGCACGGCCGGCGAGATTGTGCGGTTTTCTTTGCTGTTGATTCATAACGAATGGCAGATGGGAAGTCCGATAGGGGGCCCCCCTGTTGGGTCACTGGGGCTGGTAGGCACTGCCCTGCTCACCCGCCCTCCCGCCCACAACCGGATGGCTGTGAGGAGAGGTGCTGCCCAAGGCTGGAGGCCTGAGCGACTTCCCACTCTTGCGGCCGTTGAAGAAAAGCAGAAAGAGGTCTGACCCAGGCAGAGCCGGGAGGGCCGCAGAACAGAAAGAACCAGCTTGGCAAAACCAGGAGGCCGGGCTGAGTCACAGACGCACAGGACACGGAGGGGCCCCCTCTGCCGAGTGTTTCCCCAAGGGGACACCAGGCCCCCACAGGCCACAACAGGACCGGGGTGTGGGGACCTTGGCTTACCATCTTCCGTGGCTGCCAGGGGCCTCAGAGAAAATGAACCAGCTCCTCCATCCCCACCCTCCTAGTGGCCCAGCCTCTGAGAATCTCTCCAGCTTCAAAATAAATCTCCTTTCTGGAGCTTTGACAGGTGAGCTGCTTCCTTTCCCCATGCCAGCCGCCGTGCGGGACATCTGTCACGTTTCAGTTCATTCGGGAATACCAGGGTGCGCCTGGGTGCATATTTTTAAGACACACACACACAGCGCATAAAACATGAATATACAACCTAATAAATTCTTGTGAAACCAACAACCACGTGACTGGCACCCAGGTGAAGAGGAAGGATGTCGTCAGCCCCAGGAGGGTGCCCAGATTTTCCTTCCTTCTGCCCAGTGGCCCAAAAGGCTCCGAATTCCACGGTATCCTGTGTCCAGGGAGCACTTTTTGGTAATAAGATTTATCTTGCCCTTCATTTCTAAAATTTAGATGGCGCCGTATTCACTTTCTTGGGTGTGCGGCTCTATGAGTTTCAACAGAGGTACAGACGTGGAAATTACCACCCGCACAGTGGCCACGAGGTGGCTCCATCCCCTGAAAATCTCCCTCCAGGTGCCCACCCCCCCGCTGGGTCCTCAGACCCTCAACCCAGCTCCAGTCCCTGGAAACCGCTGATCTTCATTGCCATGATTTTTAAAATATTTCTCAGGATGTCTTATCAAGGCAAGCCTACTCTTATGTGGCTTTTCAGGTTGGCTTCTCTCCCTTACCGTTTGAGATTCACGTCTTCAAGCAGGGGTCCCAGGCCTCCTTCTGACCACTGAGCGGCT
This sequence comes from Callorhinus ursinus, assembly GCF_003265705.2. Taxonomy (NCBI): domain Eukaryota; kingdom Metazoa; phylum Chordata; class Mammalia; order Carnivora; family Otariidae; genus Callorhinus; species Callorhinus ursinus. The sequence continues at coordinate 2,735,942 of NW_027397139.1, forward strand.
GTGGGGCACTGCCCAGCAAGGTTCATCCACAGAAGACAGGGCGCTGTTTCCCATGCAGGGTGATCGTGAAGACCGGCTGCTACAAACACACGTGTTCATTTCTCCAGGATAAAGCCCTCGAGGCGGGGTTTGTGGGGCCAGGGTCTGCAAGGCACCGTGAACGGCTTCCCAAAACCGCCGCACCATTGCGCATGGGCAGCCGCGATGGATGACACACCATTGTTGCTCGGCGTCCTCTTCAACACGTGGTGGTGTCGTATTTTTCATTCTAGCCACTCTAAGACGTGCGTGATGGTGTCTCCTTAGGGAGTTAATCCGCGTCTCCCGGAAGAACTAACGGTGTCTAGGCGCCCTCCGTGTATCCTCCTCGGGGAAGGATCTAGTCACGTAATTTGTCGTTTCTTTTACTGCGTCGTTGTCTTATGACTGCGTTTGGGAAATTTTTGTATGATCTTGATACAAGTCCCTTATTGGGTGTGTGGTTTGCAAATATTTCCTCCTAGTCTGTAGGTTGGCTTTTCATCCCCTTAACTGTGTCTTTCGTGGAGCAAAAGTTTTAAATTTCAATGCTGTTCGATGCCCTTTTTTTTTTTTTTTAGATTTTTATTTGTTCATTTGACAGAGAGAGAGAGAGACAGCGAGAGCAAGAACACAAGCAGGGGGAGTGGGAGAGGGAGAAGCAGGCTTCCCGCCCAGCAGGGAGCCCGATGCGGGGCTCGATCCCAGGACCCCGGGACCGTGACCTGAGCCGAAGGCAGACGCTCCACGACTGAGCCGCCCGGGCGCCCCTGAATGTTACATTTAGATTTATGATCCTCGTGTTCATTTTTGTGTAGGTTGAGGTTCTTCCTCCCTCCTCCTCCTCCTCTTCTTTCTCCTCCTCCTCCTGCGTGTGGGCGTTCAGTTTTCCAGCACCATTTGTTAAGAAGCCTGTCAACTGTCATCTCCTTTCAGGCCCTCCACATCTTGCCTTGTGTACCCCGTGCACCCCTGAATCATCTTGTCCTCTGGTGAGTTGATTCTCTTAGGTAAAGTCCCTCTTTGCTTCTTTGCTTTTCTTTACCAATTCACAACTGAATTAAGAAACCTAAACATCGTGTTTCATTTTTGCCAGTTTTGAACTTTATCTGAGTAGAACTGCACAGGATGAACTCTGGAGAGTCTGGTTTCTACCCCTGACTCCGCTTTGCGTTTGCGACACAACGTACTGCCACACGCGGTTGTTAAGTCCTCCGTCCTCACGGCTGAGTAGCCCACCGTCCCTTCATCCATTCTTTTGTTTTTCTGATCAGCATTTGATACTTGTGATGTTTCATTGACATGACTTTGTATCGGTTTCAGGTGTACCGCACACAGACCCAATTTTTGTGTTATATCGTGAAATGATCACCACAATGGGGTCCAGTTAACGTCTGGACCCACATGTAATCACATTCTGTTTTCCTGTGATGAAAAAGCCTAAGGTCTACTCTCAGCAGCTTTCAGATATGTTGAGTACGATCCCCATGCTTCGCTATCCTCCCGTCGTACTGTTGACGGGTGTCTGGTTAAATTTCAGCTCAGGGCTGCACTGAGCAAATAGGCTGCGGGCACTCAGCACATGCCGTTGGGTGACCGTCTGTCTGACTTTCTGTGGAATAATACCTCTGTGTGGCAGTGCTAGGTTATGAGCTATTTCCCAGATACTATCTTTTGCCAAAGTGCATGCACCATTTTACACTCCCACTAGCTCTGGTGAGTTTTCATGGGATGCATTCATTCCTTCCCTCCCCGTCTCCTTCATTCACAGATGACATGCTCCTTTCTGCTTCTCTGGTATTAAAATTTTCCTTTCTGCTCGGGGCGTCTGGGTGCCTCGGTTGGGCATCTGGCTCTTGGTTTTGGCTCAGGTCATGATCTCGGGGTCCTGGGATCGAGCCCCATGTGAGACTCTGTACTCAGCAGGGAATCTGCTTGGGATTCTCTCTCCCTCTCCTTCTGCCCCCTCCGCCCACTTGCGCATGCACGCACGCACGCTCTCTCTCTAAAATAAATAAAGCTCTTAAAAAATGTCTTTTCTGGGGCGCCTGGGTGGCTCAGTCGGTTAAGCGACTGCCTTCGGCTCAGGTCATGATCCTGGAGTCCCGGGATCGAGTCCCGCATCGGGCTCCCTGCTCGGCGGGGAGTCTGCTTCTCCCTCGGACCCTCCCCCTTCTCATGCTCTCTCTCTCTATTTCATTCTCTGTCTCAAATAAATAAATAAAATCTTTATAAAAATAAAAATGTCTTTTCTGCTTAATGAAGAATAGGATATTTACATCATTTCCAAGTACCTCCCACTCCTCAGATGCCGGGAGTCCATGGCTGTCCCTCCCTGGACCCTGTCCTTGGCCACACCTAAGGTCATGCCCACCCCCAGGAGTGGCCAGAAGGCAATGCTGGGATCCCAAGTTTTTAACCGATGAATCATTTATTTGGATAAGACAAGAAAGTCTTCATCCAGCGATTCCCACTCCTAGTTTTATGTCCCAAAGAACGGAAAGCGGAACTCAGGTACTTACACACCTGTGTTCATAGCAGCATCCTTCACAGCAACCAAAAGGTGGAAGCAATCCAGGACAGGTCAGCAGGGCAGGCTTCGTGGGTGTGCGAACCTGGCCCTGCAGGTTTTCCGACTTGAAATTCTCCTACTGTTCTCCTACTGCGTTGTCATTTAGCCCCTGCCCGAGCCTAGCTGGACGGGCTGCGGCTGGTGCCCAAGTCCCGCAACCGCTGGCCTACCGTCAGGGCAGGGAACTGGCCACTAGGTGCCTTGGTTTCCCTATTAGAGCGGGATGAGAGGCCCTCCCCCGGAGAAAACGCGCTTAGGGCTGCAGGTGGGCGGGGTGGCCAGAGAGCGGGCGAGCGGCACCTGCCGGCCGCGGGGGTCATGACGTCCAGGTGCGCTGGCAGTCTGGCGGGGCCTGCTCCTCCCCGCCGCCCGCTTCCCGGATCCTGCCACTCCTCTGCTTCCACCTGGTCCGCCCCCATCACGCCCGCCAGGACCAACGCAGTCCCCTCCACCTTGGTCCCCAGCCCCGCCCTCGCCCCCAAGTCCGCCGCCCTCCCCTCAGCGGCCACCAGAGGGCGTCCGTGAGCACCCGAGTCAGGTCCCGCCCTGTTCAGCCCACAGCCCTCCAGGACTCCCACCTCCCTGGGGCCCAAGTCCTCCCCGCGTGGTCCCCTAGGCCCTGCACGATCTGCTCCTGTCCCCTCCGCCGGCCCTCCCCTCCTCCTTCTCTACCCCTCACTCACTCTGCTCCAGCCACACAGGCCCCCTGGCTGTTCCTCCAATATGTAAGCCCAGTGCTGCCCCAGGACCTTTGCATAGGCTGTGCCCGCTACCTGCAATGCCCTCTCCTCTTGTCACTATTGTTACTCATCCTGCCCTCCCGCTCTATTTTTCTTCATAGATTAAGTTCTGGTGGTAAGTGCTACCTCCTTTGCCATACCGCAGTGCCTGGGACAGTGCCTGGCACCATGGGCCTTCAAGGAGTATCCGACAGACAAACAAGGGAATAAAACCAGAGGAGGATGTGCAGAAATTGAAACCCTTGTGCACGGCTGGTGTGAGTGTGAAACGGGGCAGATACTGGCAAAGGGGTTGGTGGTTCTTCCAAAAGTTAAATCGAGAACGACCATATGATCCAGCAATCCCACTTCTGTGTCTATACCCAACAGAACTGGAAGCAGGGTCTCGAACAGTTATTTGCACACCCATGTTCACTTCAGCACGATTCACAATAGCCAAGAGGTAGAAACAACCCAAGTGTCCGCTGATGGAGGAACAGTAAAGCACAAAGTGGTTCATCCATAAAATGATTATTCAGCCTGAAGAAGAAAGGAAGGGACCCTGACACCTGCCACGACTCGGAGGGACCCCGAGGACACCGGGCTCAGTGAGAGGAGCCAGACCCAGAAGGACACATCCCGCAGGAGGACCCCACTCCCAGGAGGTCCCCAGAGGAGTCCCGTCCACACAGACAGAGAGGGTGGGAGCCGGGGCTGGGGCAGGGGGTGGGGAGTCCGTGCTTCGTGGGGACAGAGTCTCCGTGTGGGGAGATGGAAAGTTCTGGAGACGGAGGGTGGGGGTGGTCACAGGACGGTGTGAGTGTGCTTCACGCCGCTGAGCTGTGCACTTAGAAGATGGTAAATTTTGTTATGTGTACTTACCATTTTTTTTTAAAGATTCTATTTATTTATTTGAGAGAGAGAGAGAACGAGAGATAGAGAGCACGAGAGGGAAGAGGGTCAGAGGGAGAAGCAGACTCCCCGCCGAGCAGGGAGCCCGATGTGGGACTCGATCCCGGGACTCCAGGATCATGACCTGAGCCGAAGGCAGTCGCCCAACCAACTGAGCCACCCAGGCGCCCTACTTACCACTTTTTAAGAAGGAAAAAAGCCCCAGAGAAGACTGCAGAGACAAGCCCAACCTCCTCAGTTTACAGAAATAAATACAGAATGTCCAGAACCTGGGCTCCTCAGTCCCCGACCAAGTCAGGAGGCACTTCTCTTGCCGGATGGTCTGGCCCGGCAGTACAGACAAATGGAGTCAGGGCCCAGTCGGGGAACCTCAGAGCAGGGGCCCTGGTGCCAAGGCCAGAGGCACATCCCGGGGCAGCCGTGGCCCCCGCTCCCGTGAGCTCACACACCAGCCAGCCACACGAGGACCAGGCAAGACCCTCCAGAGCTCGGGCACCCCTGCATTGCCCATCACCCACCCACCATGGCCAGCAATCAGAAATAAGCCAGAGGGGGCCACAGCATTTAGGAACAAAATTTATTCCAATTTAAAACAGAATTCATTTCAGGAGAAAGATATGAAAAGTCAATTTCCATCAGCTATCTCTGGATTAAGGGGTCAGGGCCCCGACACGGTGAGCGAAGCCCGCCGCCCCCCACCCCTGCCCCAACATGGCAGTCTTGGCCCTGGGAGGTTGGCACAGAGCTAATGGGCCTGTCCCCCAGCACGCACAACAATACATGCATTTCAAATGACAAAAAGTTTAAAAACAGTATTTTATATAATATTCTTCTTTAAAATAGGTTAAGGTTGAAACCGTCTGAAATCAGGACTGTGTAATATACAAGTATAACCAGAGGAGGTCCACTGGCGGCCGGCGCACCTCCCGCACTGCCGCTCGGGGGCGCTGGCACTGGGACGTCTCTGGGGGGGGGGGGGGAACCTGACAGTGGGAGGAGGATGGAGCCCCCCCAGGGTGGAAAACGAGAAAAACAAGCCTCACACCATGGGCGAGGGAGGGGCCCGGACCACCCAGGCCCCACCGGCAGAGCGGTCTCCAACCCTCTAGGGCACACGGCGGTGTCCCCGCCCTCCGGTCCTGGGCCCTCAGGGTTTCAGAAGCGCTGGGCGGGGGTGGCATGGTGCTCCAGCCAGGCTTTGGCTCTAGGGTGCTTGGCACACTGCTCCCTCTGGGAAGAATTAATACTTCGGGTGCCCAGGCTCACAGGCTCAGGTCACCCCCCCCCCCCCCCCCCCGCCCCAACCCAGTTCCCTTGTGATCTTGGCTGAGACATGGCGATGCGCACCCTGCGAGGACCCCGAGTCCCCTGGGCAGGCCCCCCGCCAGCAGCACCATCTGCTCTGGCACTGAGGGTGCATGCTGGAGGCTATGGCACGCCCCCTCCCATGCAGACACGTGGCACCGTGAGGGCCCGTCCTGCCCCCAGAGAGGGCTGGGCACTAGGAATGTCACCGCCCCACCCTGAAGGGGCTCCCCAGTCGCCACAAGGCCCCTCCTAGCTCTCTCCTCCGACACCGGCAGGCCGGCCCCTGCGTCAGGTGAGCGGAGGGAGCGGGGCCAGGCACAGTGGACGCCAGCATCGGGGCTGCTGTCCGAGTCGTTTCTACTCTTTGCTGGCGGCCCAGACCAGCAGCGGCCACACAGACCGCGACCGGGCCGTGTCCAGATGCAGCGGGTGGGTCCAAGGCCTGGCAGTTCATTCCCGCTACATTGTGCAAATCAAAACAACCCACAGAAAAACACTGTAGTGCTCAGTCCACATCAGATGAAAACACCCCCCCCCCCCGCTTGTTCCCACCCTCCGAGCCCCTTGGAAGAAGGGGACCCGGGAAAGGCGGCCCGTGGCTCTGGCTCAGTGCGTGGCCATGGCCGTGGCCAGGCCTGGAAGCCACCCGGGGCCGCAGTGCCAGCAGCCACTGGCCCTCCATGGCTCGGGGCAAAGTGCGCGTCGTGCTGCGTGCTCACCTCCCGGGGCAGGGGGCTCGGGAGCAGAAGTGGGGGATGTGGGAGAAGGGCTTGCGCCGGAGGCCGCGCCCGGGAACCGCCGCGGGCGACTCCCTTCTCTGCCTCTCGGGGACAGACCTGAGAATATTCTGAAGAAGTCCCCACTCCACGCTCACTGTTTCCAAGCTGGTTTCAAAACAGAACTAATCAAAAGTGGCTCCCAATCCAGAAGGGCCCTCTCCCGGCTCCCTGGGCACAGTGGGGCGCCCTTGACCCCTCGGGGGTGTCTGGACAGCAGCCTGTGGGTCCCGGGAGCCAGCTCACTGCCTTCCTTTCCTCACCCGGAAAAGAAAAAAAAAAAAAGTTAGGCACTTCCCAGGGCGGGCAGCGGGGGGCGCCACCCACCCCCACTTCTTGGAGTCCAGGACGTCAATAACTTAGGGAGCGAGAGAAAGAGAAGTCATAGTCTGGGGTGGGGAGCCTCGGTGGTGAGGGCCAGGAGCAAGGGGGGCGGGCCGGCGGGTGGCTCTGTCCCCGCTGGGCGCCAGGGGGCCGCCGGCCTGCAGTGGGGGCGCGCGTGCCCGCGTGTCTTGTCTCCGCTGGTCTTGTCTCCTTCTTTTCCTTTTTTTTCCTTTTTTTTTTTTTTTTTTTTTTTTTTTTTTTAATAGAAAAAAGCGAGCCACGAGTCAAGGCCAGGAAAAGGCTGCCGCGCCGCTGACACAGATGAGAAAGTGCACGGGGGTGTATAGAAAGAAACACATACGTCCCCTGATAGCTGTGAAATAAAAACCCTTTGTTAAAAATAGGAAAACAAAATCAACTCGTCTGTGGGCAGAGCCGGGCGGGCTCGGCGCCCGGAGGAAGGCCCGCCCAACGGCTGTCCCTGTCCCCTGGGGGCGGTGGCGGCGGCCGGGTCAGACCAGGTTGTACTCCTTCAGGTTGAGCTGCAGGATGGTGTCCTTGACGGCCGCGAACACAAAGCGGATGTTCTCCGTGTCGGTGGCGCACGTGAAGTGGGAGTAGATGATCTTGTCGCTGTCGGGGTTCAGGTCCACAAACATCTTCAGGATGAACTCCCGGGCGGCCTGTGCATCCCGCTGTGGCCCTGGGGAGGCGGACAGAGAGGCAGGTGAGCGAGGCCAGCCTGCACCCGCCGAGCGCGGACAGACACCCACGGTGCGCCCAGACACCTGCTGGGCTCGGACTGACACCCGTCGGGCGCAGACACCCACAGTGCACCCAGACACCCACCGGGCGCGGACAGACACCCACGGTGACAAGACACCCACAGTGCGCCCAGACACCTGCCAGGCTCGGACTGACATCTGCCGGACGTGGACAGACACCCACGGTGCAACCAGACACCCGCCAGGCTCGGACTGATACCCGCTGGACGTGGACAGACACCCACGGTGCACCCAGACACCCGCCATGCTCAGACTGACACCTGCCAGGCAAGGACAGACACCTGCCCTAGGTGCACAGACACCCGTGGTGCGCCCAGACACCCGCCCGGCGCGGACAGTCACCGCCGAGCGCGGACCGGCCTTATGAGGGCACCTGCAGTTTGCGGACAGACACTGATCACGCGCAGACCAGCCATGCACAGACAGACACCTGCTGGGCGCGGACCGGGCACTGGCCAAGCAGGGGCAGCTCCTCCGGCCGCCCCCCGCCTCCACCCGGGGCCCTGGCCCCCCTGTGCGGCCCCTCGGCCTCTCAGCCAGCTGCTGCCCACGTCCGACACCCCCTCCACCTCCCAACTGTGCCAAGCTTCCTGCCCAGCCCCATTTCACCCCACTGTGCTCCCACCACTTCCCCAACACTGACATCCAAACACGGGCAGGGGCCCACACGCATGTCCACACGGCCCTACGCGCTCCTGTACACACGTGCACACTTGCCCGGCTACCGTCCCTGCTGTGTGCACATGGCAATCGGGCCACAACCACGTCCCCGAGGCTCTGGGCCAGCCGGGACCGAGCTGCTGGGGAGGGGTGGCCAGGCCCAGAGTGCCCTAGAGTCCTGTGTCCTGAGAGGCAGCTGTGGCTGATGCTCACACAGCAGGGGTGCCGAAAAGGGAGCTGGGAATGGTCTGTGCTCAGTTTTGCCTTCTGTTAAAGCTCAGGCTAACCCGGGGAGGGGAAGAGGGTCCTGGGCCACCCCCTCATTGCCAGGGCCTCGCTCCTCCCCACTCAGGCTCTGGACAAGCGGGGGCCTGGGAGCAAAGTGTCCCCGTGCATCCCTCCTGCGGCTGTGCACAGACCGTGAGAGAGCCCCTCCCCAAGAGGACGCCCCCCCCTGGGGACACAAGACCCTTCTGCTCACTGAGGCTCGGGGGGGCGGGGGTGGAGCACGGGAGCTCCCCGGCTCACACGGACCGTGCCACCGGCCTCCGTCAGGGCCCGTACCCCCAAATCACAGAGACAGCGAGGCCCAGGGAGTGAACGGGCCGTGCTGGAGGCACCTGGCCCTGCCCGCCAGGCTCACGGGGCCCAGAGGGGCAGGGGGCCCAGTCCCTGCCCTGGGTGCTCCCCCCACTCCACTGCAGCTCCCGGCTCACCGTCGAACTCGGGGAAGTAGTCCACCAGGTGGGAGTGCAGGATCTTATCCTCCAGCAGGTCCTTCTTGTTGAGGAAGAGAATGACCGAGGAGTTCTGGAACCAGGGGTAGGTGATGATGGTCCGGAAGAGGGCTTTGCTCTCCTCCATGCGGTTCTGTGGGAAGGAAAACGGGAGGATGGACGCCACCCCCCTCTCACCCCCGGGCCACAGGGCAGGGAGAGCGTGGAGAGGGGTGCCTCACCTCATTGTCCGACTCCACCAGCACTTGGTCATATTCACTCAGGGCCACAAGGAACATGATGGACGTCACGTTCTCAAAGCAGTGGATCCACTTTCTCCGCTCTGACCTCTGGCCTCCCACGTCTACCATCCTGCAGGAGACAGGAGCCCCGCGGGGGCTCAGCACCGCGGTCCGCTGTCAAGCCCCTTCCACCAGCACGGCCGGCGTCTGCTAGAGCCCAGGGGGCCCCCGGGAGAACCCCTGCCCCCCACATCCGCTAGAGCCAGGAGAACACGCTGCGTCTGAACACCCGCACCTGATGGAGGAGTCACAGGACTAGGGAGCCCGGGAACCCAGGTGCTCCCGGGGAGGACGGGGGGGCGGGACAGGCTGCCCCCTGCACCTGAGGTCCCACATCTGGAGACCCACCCCCTCACTTGGGCAACGTGCACGCATGCCCGCCACAGCAGTGTCTGCGGGACACGGGAGAACGAGACAACCCGAGGACAGCCATGCGACGGGCCCGCCTCGGCATCGCAAGGGGGTGGCTCACGGAGCGACACGCTTCCCCTGTTGCCGGGAGCAACAGCAGGTGGCAGTTTCCCGTCCAGCACGAGAAGCACGTGCAACCTAACAGTCCGAACAATGGGCTCCCGGGCAGAAGGGAGCAGCCGGGGGAAGGGAGCAGCAGAGACACCCCGTCACACTGGATGACGACAGGGGTTTGCCGCTGGCTACCGGTGAAGTCCTTCAGTTTTCTCTGATTAGAAAAACAACAGCAGGCAAGCAGAGTGGCCCTCAGGCAGGGGTCCCCTGCGGCTGGGCCCTGCCTGGGGGGGTGGAGGCCGCGGGGAGGGGCTGACGTCGGGGCTGTCCCGGGCACGGCCGACAGAGTGGGGCCGCCCAGCGGAGCTTGCACTGAGGAGACTCCAGCAAGCACAGGTGGGTGGTGGACGTGCCAGGGTGACACTGAAGGACAGGAGGGCCCCGTGCAAGGCCACTAGGCCTGCAGCAACAGCTGTGGCCAGTCTGGGGAATGCCACTGGGGTGGACAGGCCCCCGGGCCACAGCCTTTCCAGAGCAGGAGGCTCCCCAGTAAAGTCCCCTGTTCGGGACCAGGCTCATCTCCTCACACACTGGGGCCACCGGGCCATTACTCAATGCTGTCCCCGCTCCAGTCAGGGGCCAGGCCACAAGCTCAGGGCCACGGTCCCCAGGCTGCCCCCATGGGTGCCCAGCTAAGGAAGGGGTGGGCCGGCAGAGGACCAGCAGCGGCAGAGGGTGGGGGCCCATGACAGAGCAGAGCGCAGAGCGGGGAGGGGGCCCCAGGGAGATGCCGGCCGGTCCAAGCTCGGGGAGGGGAGGGAGGGGGCCAGGCATCCCAGGCAGAGGACCCGGCAGGCACAGGCCATGCCGCGGTCAGGGTGAGGCCAGGACACCCTGCGACGGGGGCTGGGGGGGGCAGCACTCGTCCCAAGCCCCAGCCCGTGCTCCGCAGGCTCAGCTCTGAATCCAGAGGTTACAGCCCCATCAAGGATCCAATTAAACAAGAAAGAAAACTCAAACCTTGACCCCTCACCAGAAAAAGGAAAACGTGCATCAGACCCGTGCAGGGTGGATGCCTACAGCTTCCGAGACTCCGGGGAACCACACAGGGCTTCTGACAGGGGCCCGGCGGGTGAGAGAGGGTGCGGAGGGCAGGGAGGGGTGAGGGCAGGTGGCCCCCCTGGCGGAGCTCTGGGGGGGGGGGGTCCCTGTGGCGGGACGGGTTTTGGGCCAAAGGGCACCTGGAAGCACACCCAAAAGGCTCCTCGGGTGCTCCCCAGAGCAGGCGCTTCGAAGCCACAGGACAGTGGCAAAGTGCCACGGCTGACCACCTCTTTGGGACCCCGCCCCAGGAGCGTCACCTCCTCCCCAGCGTGAGCTTGCGCTGGGGGAGCAGAGGGCACCCAGACGGGGCACTGCGGGCAGTGGGGGGCTCACAGCTGGCAGATGGGACCTGCCCCAGCCCGGGCCTTGGGGCTCTGGGTTGAAATGGTGTCCCCCAAAACCTGGGGACGGGACTGACTTGGGAGCAAAGTCCCTGCAGATGTCATCAGTTAAAATGACATCACATTAGAGTGGGGTGGCCATATCCAATCACCAGTGTTTTCACAGGAAAGGGGATGTCTGGCCACAGACACACGAGCACAGGCCACGTGACCACGGAGGCAGGGATGGGGCGAGGGACGCCGAGGACGGCCGACGACCCCCAGGAGCCGGGAGACACAGGGAACAGACTCCCCCCCTCACGGCCTCAGAAGGAACCGGCCCTGCCCACACCCCGCTCCTCGGCTTCTGGCCTCCTGAGGGGGGACGGCAAACATGCCTGTGGGTTTCAAACCGCCCATCTGCGGTCATCGGCTGCGGCAGCCCCAGGGGACACACACTTGCCCTTGCCGCTCAGCAGCTCTGGATCCACCATGGCCTCACTGAGTGGCAGGGCCCGTGTCCCCAAAGGACGGCCCCTAGTCTACTCCGGCCGCGCCACCTGCCAGGACTGGGCCCCATCCTGCCCACATGCCAGGAGCTACCGTGGGCCCAAGAGCCAGAGTCCGGGAACCACCTGTCACCTGGCTCTGCGTGGGTCCCCGGGGCCACCAGGACCTCTCCACCGCCCCACAGCACACCCGGCTCTTGCCACAACTCCATACCACCTGCCCCACTGACACGTGCTGGCATCCTCCCTCGTCCACGGTCCCGTCACAGAGGCCCCCGGAAAGCCCTCCCCTCCAGGCCAGCTCTGGCCAGCTCCGTCACGGCCCGTACCACTCCCAGGACACGGCTCACTCTGAGGGCTGGTGACAGTTATTTATGAGCCTATCTCCCACCCCGGGTTGGAAGCCGCCTGAGAGCAAAGACCGGGACCCAGTGAACCCGTCGCTGTCCCCGCAGCAGGTGCCTGGGGGCTGGGATGCGAACAGCCCCCACTGCAGCTCACAGAGCCTGATGCAGCCCCAGCACATGGCCACCCCCAGGGCACAGGTACCTGAAGATGATGTTCTCCAGGTCGAAAGGGTACTCGATGATGCCAGTGGTGGGCACACGGACCCGCAGCACGTCCTGCTGGGTGGGCAGGTAGCCTGAGGTGGCGATGCGGTCCACGTCGGCCAGGTAGCTGCAATACAGCAGGGACAGGGCCGCTCAGGCCAAGAGGCAAGGGTGGGGGACAGCTCAGCCACCACGGTCCCCCTAAGCAGCCGGAAGGGGCCCGGCACTGTGCCTCACCAGCAGGGGCGGAACAGCCCCGAGTGCTCGGGACAAGGCAGACCTGGGGTCGGGCAGAGGCCTCCCTGCCCCTGCCCTGGCTCTCACGGGACAGGCAGAAGTCAGGCCGGCTCTGGGGGTTTCTCTCACAGGGCTGTCCGAGGACGGCCGCTGCGGCGGGAGAAAGGGGGCCGGCTGGGCGGCCAGGCTGGAAGCTGACTTCGCAAAATGAACGTTCCCGCGTCCGCCCAGGTGCAGGCTCACGGAAGAGGCGCCACGAGATGCTCCGACCCGGCCAGGCCGCCTGCAGCGACCACCTCACAGCAGCCCGGCCCGCCTGGCCCGAGCAGCGAGCCCGCGCTCGCCCGCATGCCCGACGGCGCCCCCTGCGGCCTGGCCGGGTCCGCGGGGCGGGCGCCCTACTCACTACTTGGCGGAGTCGGAGAGCTGGTACTCCCGCCTGCGGTCATAGCACTCCTGGATGCCGGGGTCACCCCACAGGGTCTTGATGGCGTGCACGTAACGGTGCTCAAACGTTGTCACCTTCTCCACATCCACCTCGCGGATCAGGAGCGCATTGGCCTGCGGGGCGGGCAGGGACAGCCATGGGCTCGCCGGCGGCCGGGCCCCCGCGGGGCGCCTGACCGAGGGGGGACCGCTGCCCCAGCGAAGCACGCGCACGTCAGGAAGGAGCGAGAGTGGGCCGCGGTGGCCGTCCCTCAGTGGGAGGTCCCCAAGGCAGAGCCCGAGAGCAAGGCAGCTCCTGGGGCTGGGCCTGCGCAGCTGCGGTGCGCCCCAGCGCTGGGGAGCAGCAGGCAGGACTGGAAGCAACCACGTGCACAAACAAGCAGACTCTTTAAAAAGTGACCGAGGGCCGGACCCAAAAGAGAACAAACAGAGCAATGAACACACACCACCATCAGCAGCTCCCCTGTCCCCGTTTCACAGATGAGGCAACAGGAGTCACCTCAGAAGTCTGTTTGGCCTGCACCCCGTTCCTGGCACGCAGCTCCTCAAACCCCAGCAATCTCTGAGGGGAGAGTGGACTGGGGGCGGGGTGCTGGCCAGAGGAACCACTCGGGGCACATGACTCAGGAGACCCCACTTCTCCACGTGCCTGTCGTCCTCAGGGTGGTTGAGCCACACAACCGGCCACCAGCAGAGGGTCTGGGGGAAGGACACACCTGGGCAGAAGCCAACATGGGGAACGAGGGAACCCTAGCCCATGCTCTGAAAGCCAGTGGGCTCCTCCTGGGCTGGAGAGCTGCCCCATACTGCCCACCCCCCAACTGTGGCCCCCAGCCCTCACCTGCCCCGTAGTCTGGACCTATGGAAGAAGACACCAGCCCCGGAAAACCCCCCTGACTGTCAATGTGTGATGATCAGGGATCAGGGATCCACTTCTATAAAAGCCCAGAGAACAGCGTTTTCAGCTTTGTGGCCCCCATCTCTGCCACTGCAGCAAAAGCCATCAAGGACGATACATAAACAAGTAGGCATCACGTGAACCGATAAAACTGTATTTACAAAAACACAACAGAGGTAGGCCACCGCTGTTCTAGATGCAGGTGGACATCTATGGTCCAAACACCAGACCAGCTGGACTGTATGGTCTGGATGCTGGAGAGGGTCTCAGCTGAGCAGATCATACAACCCAGACCCAGAGGGCAAGAGGCTCCGGCAGGCCCCCCAACCCCACACCAGGCCCTGCTGGGGGTCCCCGATCATCTATGAACCGGGATACAGGGAGGAAGGTGCCAGTTGGAGATGTATCAGCAATCTGGTTGACTGACCTTCTTAAGCCTCAAAGCAATGGATTCATCTAAACCACTACTGCATAAATATGGACTCCCGTGCCTCATGTCAGCCCAGGGCAAACTTCCGGGGTTGAATGAGAAACCCCCAAAAACAGATCTACAAAAGCAAAGCCAAGGGAGGCCACCAGTGAAAGCCCACGGGTGCATGACCGGGGGGAATGCTGTGGTGAGAGCGGGCCAGCAGCTCCTACCGAGGGCAAACCTCGAGCTGCCGTGTGAACCCGTGTCCCGGAAACATGGCCCGGGGAAGTGACAACAGGTGTGCACACAGAAACCTGCATGTGAAAGTCAGCCCAGCAGGCGCCAAGGAGACAAACTGGAAACACCCAAGCGTCCATCAGCGGGGGAGCGGATACACACTGCGTGTCCCCCCGCACACGGGAGCGGCACTTGGCCATCAGGTGGTGAACAGACAAACACGTGACAATGGCCGCGAGCAGGAACGAGGCGCCCACACGTGCAGCCCCGGGGACGGACCCCAAGCCCCCGACGCTCAGGGAGGGAACCAGACACAGAAGGCCACACGGGGTGTGAGTCCACGTGGGTGACACGTCCGGAACAGGCTCATCCACAAATGGGAAGGGGGCTCGCGGGGGCCCAGGGGCTGGAGGAGGGGAGAGTGACAGCTGATGGGGACGGGGTTGTTTTTCAAGTGATGAAATGTTCCCAAACTAGACAGTGGTGGTGGTTGCTCAGCTGTGTGTGTTAGAAAGCTGTGAATTACACACTTTAAGGAGAGACCTGCCCCGTGAGTGACTTTGGTCTCAATAAGCCATTACTCAAGAAAAAGGAAGGGAAGTGCCCCACCCCCCGGGATCACCCACACCGGCAGACACAGTGTGTGAGGGGCCAGGAGCTGGAGCTCACACTACCCACCCCTGGGCCGGCTTCCCTGCTGTCGGAGGGGGCACTGAGGGCTACCCGACAGGAGGGCTGAGGCTTGGCCAGGACGTGCCTGCTGCAGGCGCTCCGAGAAGGCAGGTCCTGGCAGGGAGGGAAGCCAGGCACCATGCTGTGCCCCGGGCGGCCCCTATCCGACGGCACCCCAGGCCTCACCTTGTTCTGCTCATACTTGTACAGGATCTTTAGGGTCTCCATGGCGCGGATCATGGCCTGCATGGCAGTGAAGATGTTCTGGTACACGAGCTTGGTGAAGCCCCGCTTGTCCTCCTCTGAGTAGCCCGCCCCGTGGATGATCCGCATCTGCTTGATGAACGTGCTCTTTCCGCTCTCGCCCGTGCCTGCAAAAGCAGGGCGCGTGAGAACAAGTCCGGAGCCAGGGCCTGCAGCCCCACCCCGCAGAGAAGGGTCGCTGGGGGTTCAGAGCTCAAGAACTCAGCCCTCTGAGGGGCTGTGGGATAGGCTTGGCCAGCAGGCAGCCACTCTGCAAGGGGGGTCCCCCATTTTGGCTTGGTCATGCTCCCAAGCATACTACCCTTCTACACAATGGGAAGGTGAAGCTCAGCGGAGGGGGGGGGGATCTGGCACCAAGGTACCAAGCAGGCTGGTACCCCAAGAGTCCCGCCTAGTCAGACAGCAGGTGACTGGCCTCAGCACACACTCAGTACCTCAGAGGCTGCAGTGAGGCACAGAGCCGTGTGTCTCCGCCAGGCATCGCTGCCTCCTCGACCAGTCAGGCTGACCAGCTACTGACCCTCTGGGCCATACTCAGCACGCCCCACATGCGATGCCAGCCCCTTAAGGACCTGCCCACGCCCGCCGTGGACAGCAAGTCCAATTGGACAACGTCTCTGTGGACCCCCAACCACGTTCCTCTTCCAGGAGCCCCACCAGAGTCAACCTTACTTGGGGGCAAAAGTTTAGTATCTGCACGGAAGTATCTGTTCCCTCAGGACAGAACCTACCCCCACCACGGTCCTCAAAAGCTCCCTCCCAGCTGGCGGTGAGCTCATAAACCCACCCAGCATCACGCCGCCTGCTGCGCACTCCGAGCTCACCCAGAGTGACCACAGCACCTGAACGAGTCCAGGCCTTGCAGCCCACACCCACGCAGAGGGCCCCCCACCAGCTCCCCACCAGCCCGGGCATCCGCTCTCTTCACCCCAGCCCACTGCCCTGGCGCACACAACACCAGATCGTCCCGTCTCCCTTCCCCTCTGCAGGCGTGAGGGGATGCGGGGCTCACCAGGCAGCACGCTGACCCCTCAGCCTCGAGGGATCAGAAGGATCGGCAAGTCAGTGGGAAGGCCATCTGGAAAGGGGCCACCTGGCCACTGAGCCCTCATGCCAGCCTCGCTCTGCACCCGCTCTGCACCCGCTCCAGCCCCGATCCAGCCCCATGCAGCCCAGGGTCCCCTCCTGCGTCGGCCTCTCCCCACCCCGGTCCAGGGGCCAAGCGGCAAGCCTGTCTCCTCAGCTGGCTCACCCCACACTCAGGCACAGCAACAGTGGGTTCTTTATACCCACAAACCTCGGCCGCACCCCCTTCAATGTGTGCAGACGGACCCCCCCCCTGCAGTGAGCGCAGGCCGACTCAGCGACCACCAGCAGAGCAGGACAGACGGTGGGGGTCACTTCCGAGACTAGGTCACAAGAGGTACGGCAGCTCGCTCCACACCATCTGGCCCCACTGGCGGAGGGGGGAGGGGGGCGGCCACCAGGCTGCGAGGATGCTAGACCAGCGCTGGGGAGAGGCGCCGAGCCGCCCGCCGGCTGACACGTGCTCTGCAGCCTCATGAGGGACCCGGAGCCTGGACCGCCTGGACTCCTGGCCCTCGGAGACTGAGTGTCTGCTGGGTGAGGCTAAGCTGGGGGGTGATGTGATTACACAGCAAGAGAGAACTTGCGCCGTCTAAGAGCACGTCGCCTCCAACGACTGCCGATACCCCTAGCTCACAGGCTGAAGCCCCAGAGCCTCCTCCCGGGGGCTCAGAAACCCCCAAACTCACCCCACCTGCCGCTCTAGGCCTACTTCCACCCCTCTGCCTCTGAGTCGGCCCGCGTCTGCCCACGTCCACGCACTGGCCTGAGCGGGGCTCCCCGTGCGGAAGCCACTGGCTCACACACCTGTGACGCGCCCCACGGGCAGGCAGCCCTCCCTGCCCCCGGAACCTTCCCCCCCCAGCTGAGGGGGAAGCCTCTCTGCCAGCGTCTGCTGCCGGCCTCCTCCACGGACCGGGGCCTCCGCGACAGACTGGTTCTGTGGGCCCCACGTGTCCACCCTGTCCTGCAGCCTGGAGGCCCTCGGCCCGCATCCGAGTAACTGACTACACTCGGGGACACCCGAGTCACAAACCCCGACATCACAAAGCAGGGGTTTGGGGGCGCCTGAGTGGCTCAGTTGGTCGAGCGACTGCCTTCGGCTCAGGTCACGATCCTGGAGTCCCGGGATCGAGTCCCACATCGGGCTCCCTGCTCGGCGGGGAGTCTGCTTCTCCCTCCGACCCTCTTCCCTCTCGTGCTCTCTCTCTCTCTCTCATTCTCTCTCTCGAATAAATAAATAAATAAATAAATCTTAAAAAAAAAATAACATTATAAAGCAGGGGTTTGGGCTGCAATGCCCGTGCCGTTCTGGTACTTTTACCAACTACCTCAGATCCTTCCCAGAATAAATAAAACGACTCCGGGTCCATCATCAAGGAAGGTAATTACCTTCATGCCATCCCCCGTCGGTCCTACTTCAAACAACTCACCTCTGCTGTAAAAGCGACACGAGGCCACCTGCTCCCTCCAACCAACACCCCCCCGAGAGTTCCAGGGGCAGGAGGGAGTGGAGGGGGGTGCCCATGACCCCACGTACCCCCAGAGGGATCCACACTGCTCCCTTACCACATGCTGCAGGGAGGGGGCACGCACGCCAGGAATGCGATTTCTAACGTGGTTTCCTCTTGACCCGGGTCTGTCCCCCTTGGCGCTGCTGACACCAGGCACAGGTATTCTTTGGGGGAGGGGGGGATGTCCCGGGCACTGTGGGGGGTGAGCAGCGTCCCCAGCGCCACCCCAGGATGCCAGGAGCACCCCCAGTGTGACAACCCCAGACATCTCCAGACACCATCCATGGTCCTCTGGGAGGCAGAATGGCCCTGAGTGAGAACCCCTAGTTTTGACAAAACGCTATTACAGGAAGGAAAGTGCCCTGCTGGTCCGTTTGGAAGGGTTCCTCCCAGGCAACAGCTGAACAGCGCACACACGAAAGCCAAATCCTGAGATGCAGCCCTACAGGTCAGCCCGAGGGGGAGACGGGGCAGGCTCCATGCTGAAGCCCCCCGACGCCACCCCAATGTGGTGCCCGCCATGGGAAAGGCAGGCCACGCTCTCACCCAGGGTGTGGGGGCGACCCAGGGAGGAGAGTCTGTGCACGGCAGGGGAGAAACGGCCCCGCCTCACACCCGCTTTGTACAAAGGAACTCGAGGTGCACCTGGGGGGTGCAGTCGGTTAAGCTTGACTCTTGGTTTCGCCTCAGGTCGTGATCTCAGGGTGGAGGGATCGAGCCCCGCATCAGAGTCTGAGCTCAGCGTGGAGTCAGCTTGGGAGTCTCTGTCTCTCCCTCCGTCTGCCCCTCCCCCTCATGTGCGTGAGCGTGCGTGCACACTCTCAAATAAATCTTATAGAATAAAATTAAAAATGAAGGCAAAAGAGAGAACCAGCCCCCACTGCAGCTCTCCAGAGACGATGCAGACATGCTGAGGGGGGTCACTCACACACGTGCATGCACTCACACATGTGAACACACACGCGCACGCACACACACACACACACACACACACACACACACACGAGCAACTTTGTCAACCAGCATGACACCCTGCTGTGAGCCCCAGGAGGGGACGGGAGGTGTAGGGGGGCATGTCTGTGAAGGGGCCCTCGATGCCGGGCCAGAGAGCAGCCTCACATTTAGCAAGAAGCCGGGCCAAGGGAGAACAGGGGGTGTCCAGGGCACTGCCCTAAAACTGAAGCCTGAATTGCGGGATCAGCCCCTGGAGATGTCAGGGGGTCCTGGACAAGGGGTGTGGCCGAGGTCACATGGGTCCCTACCAAGCCCTGCTGGCAAGTCTGCTAATGCCCCCCCGTGGCAGAGTAGCCACAGCAAAGACCACGGCCGTGGTCAACCTCCAGAAAATCCAAAACGCACAGAAACAAGGCACGACGGTGTGAAGTGCTGGACGTGCTAAGTGACCTGATGAGGCAATCATTTCACGGCACATTCATGCACCGAATCACCAGGTCGTACCCCGTATGCTTACGCGATGTTAATGTCAATCAAATGTCAATAAAGCCGAGGGGAAGAAGGAAGCCAGAGGGAACACCAGGCACACTGGGAAACGGGGCGATCAGTGACCCTGCCCGGGGCAGCCACCACCTTGCCAGGAAGGACAGAGAGGGACGGTGTGGAGGGGGCGGGTGCAGGGAGCTGACACCCTCGGAGGAAAGAGGCGCATGTCTCGTGTCGTGTAAGCCCCGGGCTGCCGTCCAGTGAGCAGGGAGCCCGTGAGGCCAGGTGTGGCGGTACAGCGGGCAGGCGCCAGCACGGCCCTCCGCCCTGGCACGGGCCAGGCCCACTGCCCATGAGGCGCCGGGCCATCACAGCGTCCGAGAGGGAGGGAGGGGGACAAGGCTCAGTGCAAGGCTGAGCTGGCCAGAGCAACCCAGGTTAGTTTTCCAGATGCCCTGTTTCCTGGGCCAACTGAGCCACAGCCACATCTGTCCCCTGGGAGCTGGGACTCGGGCCTCTGACAGGATCCCTGGCCCCGGGAACTGCCATGCACCTGACCCAATGTCCACCTGCCTAGAAGTGTCTTGGGGGCAAGGCCTGCCTGGACCTCATGGCTGGGCCCCTCTGCAACCAGCCACTGACCCGGCCCCTGTGCCCTGGCCGATGCCCCGGTGCCCGGTCAGCCCAGCATGCCCCGCCTCCCATGGGGCTCTCCTGCCAACCCGCGCGGGGCCTTGGCCCTCAGTCTCCAGCCTCCGACCCAACCTGCCCAACCTTAGTCACACTCCCCCTCAAAGAGATCTGGTCACACGTGCCCTTCTGGCTCAAAAGCAGGGAAAAAAGCAAGGCCCCACCTCAAGCCCAAGTGTGTGACACTCCCAAGACTGAGCCTTGCTCTATGCACACAAGCCACCGAAAGCACCCCACCTTGCCCCCAGCCACGCTGGGGCCACTGCCCGGGACCCATGAGCTCCCAAGTCGCTCGCTGCAGTGAACACCAACGTCCACTCCAGCACTCATGCGTGACTTTCAGAGCAGCGTTCCCGGAGCCCCTGAGAAGTGGCATTGGCCCAGATGTCCTCCAGGTCCAGGCAGATGGCCACAACAATGGCCCAGCCGTACTGCAGAGCGCTACTCAGCACTGAAGAGGATCCCCCGTGGACACATGGACAGCCGGATGGGGCCCGGGGGACTCTGCCACGTGGGAGAACGCACTCATGTCACACACGGTGCGGCACCACTGACGCGATGGCATGGAGGACACACTGCTGGGCGCCAGGGGTGGGGGGGCGTGGAGAGAAGGGTGACAGGAGGGTCCCTGCGGTAGGGGGACTCAAGCACCGGGACAAGCAATGAAATCGCAGCACCTCCCCAGAAGGAACCGTGCAGCTCCAGGTCCCAGCTGTGGGCTCCCTGGTCGGCCTGCTGCTGGTCATTTCCAAGAGACATCCACGGGGCCCTGTGCCACCATGAAATGTAAGCTATCCCAGCACGCCTGCCCAGCACAACTGGTGCTTTGCATAGACACTCAATTTCAGGGCTTCCAAGAAGTGCCCCCAGCACCCCTGATGCCCCACCCATTCTTTCCCCAGAGGACGCCACCCCAGTCACCCCTCTGTGAGGTCTGCTCTTCCCCATGTGTCTGCACACTGGGCTGGGGCTCTGCTCACAGCCCCCTGCCCCTGGCCCCTAGCACAGGCCAGCTCACGGAAAGTATGGCACAAGCGTCTTATGAATGAAGAGAATGAGCTTGGCCCCAAACCAACGTACTGGCTCCGTCAAGCATCCCCCATGGGTCCTCTGCATCCCTGTGTTGGGCAGGGGACTCGATGGGTCGTTACTCCAAGAACAGGGGGCCCGCAGGGTACAGCCCAGCCTGGCACCTGCCCCGCAGGGTCAGATGGGGCATGGCATGGGCTGGGAGCCTGTGGACACCCTCTGGGCGTGCGCTGACACGTCACCCTCTGGAGGGCCAAGTCTGACCTATGCCCAGCAGAGACTAGCTGAAGAAGAGGGAGAGCAGGAAGAGAACCCGCTGTCCCACCCTCCTCGGGGCCTGAGATCTAGGAGGGGGAGCCGGGGAGAAGGAAGTCTGAGCCCCAGACCCAGGTGGGCAGGGAAGGGACTCCAGACTCCAAGGGCCGAGGCCTCCAGGGCAGGAAGGATGAGGCTTGTCTCATCTCCCTGAGACTCAAGGTAGGCCACTTTATCCTGGACCCCAGGGGCAGGCAGCCAGGTGGCCCATGACTGTGGGGTGTGGGCAGTGAAGCCAGGAGCCGCCAGGACCACGGGAGACCGATAAGAGCACCCCCCCACCGGGGGACCTGGGACTCCCAGAAACCCAACAGGGACCTCGAGCTGTGTGGACAGGTCTGAGATCACAGATGGGACACTGTCCTCTACCCACGGGGACAGAGAAAACGGAAAACCCTAGAGCAGCTGAGGATGGTGGTTACACGCCCCGACTCACTCACTCACTGGGTGACACAACTGTCAGGGCACACTGCCTCTGGGGAAGTGCAGGAACTGAGACAGAGAGGGTCAGTGGCTTCGCTGAGGTCACACAGCCAGCAACCTCAAAGACGGGGGCCACCTGGCCTCGGTGCTTGGGTGCAGCGGCAGCGGCAGGGCCTCCGGAGAGAGCAAAGGCCGCCAGGGGGAACCTGCCCTGAGACGGGAGGGCAGTTGGCCACCCTGGCCGAATCGGCCAGGGCCTCTGCGATGCAGACACTAGCCGCCCCTCAGCTGGGCCATGACGCCTACTGTACCCTGAGGCCCAAAGGTGGGGCTGGCTGTCCCTGCTGCTTTCGATGAGTGTCCTCCATTCAACACGTGTCCTCTGAGCCCCCACTTTTGTCCCCAGTGTGCTGAGTCTTACTGTAGCCCTTCCTGGGGCACCCCGACAGTCAGGACACTGTGAGCCCACGGTCCTGCCCAGACCCCCATCCAACCAGCTGGGGGGTGAGGACAGAGCTCCTTCACGGAGGCACAGATGAGGGGACAGATGGCAGAGGCGGAGAGAACCTCTGGAGCCCCACCTGCCTCCCGCTGACACCCTTGCCCCAAAGGCCTCAGGAAGCAGCGTGACCGCGGCCCCCAGGCAAGCTGGCCAAGAGCACCTCCTGCTGGGTCCCGCCGGAGGGGTTTACGCGGTGCACACCGCACCACCCCGCTGCGAGCGATCAGAAACGGTAACGAGGAAAGGCATCGAGACTCCCTCCTTTCTGAGGACCAAGCTCAAGACAGGAGGCCCTGCTCAGGAGCAGAGGGGACCGCCGACCAGGGTGGACAGTGTGGTCGGACGCAGACAATCCTGGTGGCGCCCCCCGCCCCGTCTGACCCTCACAATCATCCTAGAAGGTCACCGTGATTATCTCCACGTCACGGGAGTCAGACGGGAACAGACGTCCCACTCCAGCACGTTCTGGCTCGGTGCTGGTGGGGACATGCACCTCCCAGGGCTGTCGCAGTGGCTTTCACAGGGACCGTCACCAGCAGTGACGGGACAAAACAGCTCCCTCTGCCTGCCGAGCGCCCGCCGTGCCGCAGGCCTCCGCGGCATCATCACACTGAACCCTATGACCGTGCCTCGGGCCCAGGGCGCCAGCCCACCAGCCCACAGGATGGACGAGGAAGCGAGCACGGGAGACACGGCCTCGCCCCAGAGCAAGGGGAGCCCTCAAAGCCAGCCCCCCACGCCCACTTGCAGGAGGGCCTCACGAGGAAGGCCACTGTGAGCTCTGTCCCCTGGAGTCCCTGTCTGCTCACATTAGAGCAGAGCGCCACATGCCAGGTGGCAACAGGCGCGCCCGAGCAGGGAGCAGTGTGTCCAGACGGGCTGTGAGCACCAGAAGCTGGGGCGGCGGTAATGCCAAGTCACTCCCACCCCACTTCCCTGGGGGGTCTGAATTCGATTAAAGCAAACTGGAGTCACTCAGCAAACATTTCCGAGGCCAACGGCTCTGCCCTGTGGGCCAGGGTGGCGGCAACCCGAAGGTGGGGGACAGTGGCGGGAACGAGCAGGAGCCCGCACAGCAGCTGAGTGGCCTCAACGTGGGGCCACGATGACGACCGGCCAGATGCCCTCCAGAGGACAGATACGGTGGCCCCCAGGATGACAGAGAGGCCCAGGAGCACAGGAACTATAAACACCTGTGAGTGGTCGCACAAACTCCCCAAACCAGCAAGCCCGAGGCCCGCATCCAGGCCCGGATCCCCGGTCTGTGAGCAGCCCGAGGCCCGCCCCCAGACCAGCCTGCATGCAGCGCCTCCCGGGCCGTGGCACGCCGCTCACCTCCCCAGCTGGCAGGGGCCTCGGTTAACAGGCCACTGCAGCCGACAGGGCACCAGGGATGGGACCGCTCCTCCTGACGGATGCCTGACTGCTGTCCAGTTCAGGCCACCCCGCCCACCCGGGGCTGAACTTTGCACCCAGCGCCATCTGGGACAGAGAGGGACAAACACACCCCCCAGCCCTCCTCCCCAAGGTCTCCTGGAAGCTCCTGCCTGGCTTCGCTGCACGCCGCTCCAAACACCCAGGGGCCACCAGCAGCGATGCCGGTGGCCATGCTCCTGGGGCTGCACGGGGCAGGGCTCCACCGCAAAAATACGAAAGTGAAACCTTCTGTGGTTAAATATCTGAGACGGAACACTTCCTCACGTCCCACCGCAGCGACCGGCCCACCAGCAGTCCAGTCCGGGGCACGCAGGGAGGGAGCAGAGCCGGGGAGTACTGTGATCATCTGTGTCAATGCAAGTTCAGAGTCTGGCCCTGGCCCCAGTGACCCCCAGTGACCTGTGACCCCAGCGGCGGGACACACATGGCAGCTGGTGGCCGAGCTCAGAGGGCCCCACGCTAGCTGACCTCTATCAGGCCCGATGGCAAGGCGGAGAGAGAGCCGTGAGCAGGCACTGGCGTCGTCTGGGTACATGCAGGGAAACTGAGGGAAGAGAGCGGTCTCCGAGCAATCCCACAGCACTTCCAGGCACTGTGCCCAAAGAGAGAGGACCGTTTGGGGAAAAGAAACCTAATTTAAATTTAAGGGGCCTAAGGCACATCCTGGGGCAGGTCACGGTCCTAACACAGCTCAGGGGCCATCCAGGGGTGCACGAGAGGCTCCCCGAGGGTGCTTCCCGCTCTCCCAGGCGTTAGGGGATGCAGCCTGACCACTCTGCCTGGAGCCAGTGACCACACTCCACTCTGTGCCTCAAAGCACTGGGAGGCGCGCCCTTCCCACTAGAGCCACCACACCCCATGCCAGATTCCGGGCCTTTTCACTGCCCTTTGGGGGCCGGCACAGCCGACAGGAAGCCTGTGGAACTGACCGCCCTGCTTTATTTAGAAATCCCAGAGACGCGCCGGGCTCAGCCGGGCCAGCATGCTGCACCTCCAGTAACCAACGTTCCCATGGAAGACCTCAATCTTCAAACAGGAAACCTGCCCTAAGGAACAGACAAGGGGCCTCCTCAGTGGTTTTCTACCAAGTGACAGAAACACGACGGCAAAGGACTTGTACAGGAGAGGTCACGGGAGGCAGAAGCCAGCTGGGCCGGCCTGGGACCCCCACCCCAAGAGCTCCTAACTGGGTTTGCAGCATCCCTCCCCACCCCCGACCTCAGGGTTCTCTTCCCTAAAATGGGAGAATGGTAGTGAGTTCTCAGGACTGTGCACTCACTGCACAGCCATGCCCCCTACTCCCGTTCCCAACCAGACAAAATGCTAATAAGAACTCGGCCTGGAACAACAGCACCTTACAGAGCTGAATGCCTGCCTTCTACACGTTCATACTCACAGTACACACTGCACGTACACACACACATACACGGCTTTGCACGCACACACAAAAGTACCCACTTCGTAAGCATCCACGAAACATCCACTGACTATACCCCGGTTCTACAAGGCGCATTTGATACCGTGCACTACCACGGGGCACTGGGGGGAGGGGGGCACGGCAGGCAGTATCTGGGGGAGTCTGTGGCTGTCAGGACTGGGGGTGCTCCTGGCATCTAGTGGGTCGGGCCAGGGATGCTGCTCAGCCCCCACCCCAGCATTGACAGCTGTCTTCCTCCTGCCACAGACCTCCACTTTCGACCTGCAAGCTCACTTCTTCCTCATTTTTCCATCTGCCCCCCGATACCTAGAACCTACCAACCCCCTGAAATGGGTGCATGATTCCCCATAGTGCAGGCTGGCAGGGGGAGGGCTGGGTGCCTCTCTAGGGTCACAGGGCGGCGGCAGTGTGGGACCGTAGACAGATACTCCTGCTGCCGACATCCCAGCCCACAGACAGGCACGAGACACTTTGGGCAGGTGGCCATGCTGGGTCTCCCAATCCAGGGAGACTGCAGACACACACCAAGGCTGCAGAAGCGTGAGCTGCAGACCTGCCTCCCTGAACCCCAGCTCAATCCAAACCTTGGGTGCTCAGGACAGGTGGCAGGGGCATCTGGAGGGTCACGCAGCCCCTAGGCAAAGGCTGTCAGGCAATATCGTTAACACGCCAGTAAC
Source organism: Callorhinus ursinus (assembly GCF_003265705.2). Taxonomy (NCBI): domain Eukaryota; kingdom Metazoa; phylum Chordata; class Mammalia; order Carnivora; family Otariidae; genus Callorhinus; species Callorhinus ursinus. The sequence goes on from NW_027397139.1 coordinate 2,761,701, forward strand.
TTCTAAAGTCCCTGTCCCATAATCAAGTCTGTGTCACACTGCAAAACCAGCCAGTGCCACGCTGTCCCCCCAGAGGCCCCCCAGAACCCACTGCAAGTCTCCTCCAAACTTGAAGGTTACTCTCTGCCTGTCTTTTCTGCAAAGCTGGCCTGTTATATAGTCTTTAAGTAAAATGAAACACGTCTGTAAAAAAACAAAACAAAACAGGGAAGGTACTTCATCAAATGGAGGGCCCAGCAGGGCCACTGCAGGCAGGAGAAGCAATGCATTCCCGCCAAGGCCTGTGGCCTCCCACAGGGCCACCAACACGGCGCATTCACCTGCAAACTCCGCTCCTCTGAACCCTCCACCACCCTTCCAGCGCACCCCTCTGTGACAGCGCCCCCTCCCACCTGGAGCCCATCCAAGCTACCTCCGAGGGCGGGTAAGCATTTCCAACCTTCCCTGCAGTGCAGGAATGAAGCCGAGCTCAGGAGAAGGGCAGGGCAAGGGTTTCTGTTTTGTAAACGACCTTCCTGTCTTTGGCAGTGGAGTCCTTCAACAACCCTCCTCTGAGCGACAGCACTTTGCCAACAGCTGGGCCGATGTGCTCCCTACAACAGGTGTGCCCTGGGGAGATGGAGACCGGGACCCTGGCGACTGCGACAGGAATTTTCTCCAGGAGGGAGAGGACCTGGGAGAGCGGCTCCCACCAAGACTAAAGGAAAGGGTTTGGGGAAGGGTGGTGAGCTGGCCGGCTCTGAGGACCAGCAAAGGCTCCTGCGGGGGACCCCCCCCCTCGCCCTGGCCTCCGCCTAAAACAGGAGCCCCAAGGGAAGGAAAGGCTGTCTTCTCCCGCAAGGGGTGTACCCCATTCAGGAGGGAAACGGTTTTCCCGCAGAGGGAATGGGGTGCTAGAGGGGGACAGACCCTGCGGGCGCAGGAACAGAGCTCCACCTGCTGGGGGGAACCAAGACAAGATCCTGGGAGGTGAGGGGCACAGCTTGTGGACTGCAGCCCAGCGGTCTGGCCCTGAACAGATGCTGGGGCAGCGAGGAGGTACAGCCAGTAGGGCAGGGACAAAGGGCCAGCCCTGCGTGGGCAAGGGGCTCGCTGGCTGAGAAGTGGCACAGGGCCGACCCTCGAGGGTTCTGGGGCGCCCCCCCACCCCGGACAGCAGAGGCAGGGCCTGCCCCCGAAGAAGCCGGGAGCCTGATCTGGACAAGCGAGGCAGGGCTGACCCCGCAAGGGCCTGGACGCCTGATGTGCACAGCAGAAGCAGGGGCTGGCCCTGGGGGGCTCCGGAAGCGCCACATGGGCAGCGCAGGCACGGCTGACCCTGGAGGAACCTAGGGCCGGATCTGGACCTCACAGTCAGGGCTGACACCGCCCCCCACACACACGCCCAGGGGCCAGGGCTGGCGGTGGCCGGCACAGGCGGGGGCCGGCCCCGCAGCAGCCTGGGGCGCGCTGCGGGCACAGCACGGGCGGGGAGCGGCACGGGCCGCGGGCAGCACGGCAGGCTCGGCCCCACCCGGCCCGCGCCCACACCCGCGGCTGGCCCGCGGGACCCCGGCAGGCCCGGCCCCACTCACCGAGCAGCAGCAGCTTCAGCTCGCGCCGGGCGTCGCGCTTGTCCCGCCGCAGCTGCTTCTCGATCTCGGCGTTGATCCGCTTGGACTCCTTCACCTCATCGCTGAGGCAGCACGCCATCATGGACTCCAGAGTCATCGTCCCGGCCCCGGCCGCCCGCCGGCCGCCCCCGCCGCCGCCGCCCCCCGGCCCGGCCCTGGCCCGGAGCCGCCCCGGCCGCGCCCGCCTGGCCCTCGGCGTTCGGCCCCCGGGCCGGCCGGTCCACCTCGGCCACCTGCGAGCGCCGGTCCCCGCTTGGCCGCGCACTCCCGCCCAGCTGCCCCGCGCCCGCGCCGCCGCCGCCGCCGCCGCCAACCGCAGCCGCCGCGACCAAGCGACAGCGGTGCACAACCTAACCCGCGCCCGGACAGAGCCGACGGGCGGGCAGCGCGGCCAATGGGAGGGGGCGGCGGCCCGCGCGCCCGCTGCGGAGGCGGGACTAGCGGCTGCGCTGGGCGGGGCGACGCGCGGGCGGGGCGGAGCGCGGCGCGGCGGGCGCGCCCGCGGGTTAGGTTGCGCCGACGTGGGAAGGGGGACGCGCAGCCGGGAGCCGGGCGGGGCCGCCCGGGATTGTGGGAATGTGGCGGACTCGGCGGGCCGGCTCGTCTGCGCTCGGCTCCGCTCGGCCCCGCTCGGGTCGCTCGGCCCCGGGGCGAGAGGTGTGGACCCCGCCGCTGCAGCGGCGGGACTGAGGGACCTCGGGCCCCCCGCGAGACGCTAGGGCATCAGCCCTCACGGTCTCCCGGGAGGCGCCCTGGCATCGCCAGGCCGGAAACGAACCTTCCTCTCCTCCGTTAAGCATTCAGGGAACGCCTCCTGTATACCGGGCCGGAGCCCAGCACTAATGCAGTGCCTGCTGTATGCCAAGCAGGAAACAAGCACATTAACGGAATGCCCACTATAAACCAGGCACGAGCCAGGCGCGGCGCCTCTTATATGCTGGCCACGTACGAGTCGTCCATGCAGTGCCTGCTGTATTCCAGGCAGGGAACAAGCATTAATGAGGCGCCTACTTTATACCAAGCGCTGCTTTAAGCCCTTTAAACCAACCCTACTGCCCGGTTGATTTTACTGGAACATAGCCAAGCCCTTCGATTTACATGTGGAGCCGAGCTGCTTTCACCCTGCACCCGCCCAGTCCTGTGGTTTCAACAGCCCTAAACTATTTACCATCTGGCCTCATACAGAAAGAGACCTAGAACAAGGTTCAAACACGGAGAAGATACTCAATCAAGGTGTTTTGAGTGATGGAAAAAGAATAAAAGAGCCTGAAGTGGTCCCAGCGCGGCAAACCCATTTTACAGACAGGGAAGCTGAGGCTCCACTAGGCACGGTTCCCTGCTATGGCACCTCTCCCAGCCCTGACCCGGTGAGACCGCCCCCACCTCCTCTCCCCACCTGGCCGTGCCCAGACCCCATCACACACCTTCCGAGCTGCACCTTGACACGCTGTTCTTGCCTATCTTGAGATATGAGGTGAAGGGAGGGTCAAAGTCTCCATTTATTAATTGAGTGGGTGTGTGGGAAGATTTGCTCCCTGAAGCTCTCCTCTCTGGGGCTTCCAGCTGCACCTTGCTGGACACACAGCCAGGGTGGGGGAGGGGGTCCGTGGGGCTCCCCCCACAAATAGAAGCTCCCTGTGTTGTGGGCCGCCCCCGTGACCAGCAGACCGTGAGCTCCAGGAGGGCAAGTCTGGGTCACCAGGGGGTCCTCTCCCCCTCTGCAGCGACATGCCCGTGCGCCCGGTGCTCGGTGGATAGGACAAGCAGAATCCCCCACCCATTGTGCAAGGCCCATGTGTGCGGGGAGCTTTGTCCATCTCATTCCCTGTGGTGCCCCCAGCACTAACACAGCACCTGGCAAATAGTGGGTGCTCCATAAATGTTTCTGAAACCAGCGAAGAAGCCCAGCTGTCTGGCATGCTTGTCCTCATTCTCTGGAGAAGAAGAAATCACTGTCCTTTCTTCCCTTCTGCGCTCCTGCTCCTTGCTGCTGTCGGCCTCCTCGTGCAGGGCCTGAGGGGAGCCCGCTTCTCCCTCTGCCTGCCACTCCCCATGCTCGTGCCCTCTCCCTCTCTCTCTATCAAGTAAATAAAGAAATAAAAATAAAATCTTAAAATAAAAAAAATAAAATAAAATTCTGGAAAATGCCAACTACGGAAATCCATAGTGACTAAAAGCAGGTTTCTGGTTGCCTGGGGACAGGCAGGGGCACAGGGAAACTTTCTGGGGTGATGCAGGTGTTTTTCACCATTTTGATTGGGCCAGTGGTTGCGCAGGGGTCGACATAGGACAAAACTCCACTACTTGAGGATTTTAAACACGGGCAATTCATTGCATGTCAGCTAAGCCTTCATAAAGCTGCAAAAACAAGAAATGTTCGAAGAGGTGGTACTTGCAAAGTACACAGTGGGTGCTTAATAGATGCTTACATGTTTACAAGGACCCCAGGCAGGAGCAGGCAGGGTTGGGGCTGCAGTTGCGGGCAGGGAGAGTCGGTGTGCTCCTTCAGCCTCACCACCCCCTCCCGCTGCAGCTCTGCCCTGGACACCCGGAGGAGGAAGTGGGGGGAGCGGCAAGGGAGCAGACCTGGGGAGGGGGGTTGCCTCCCCCTTCTCATCCATTTGCTGCATGCCTACCATGGGCCGGGAGCTGGGCAGGCACCAGGAAGGCCCTGATGGATAAGGAAACTGAGGTCCACAGAGAGATAGTGAACTGGGCCCCGGGGCCCAGCCAGTTGCTAAACACTGACTTTGGCTTCCCCACCCAGAGGCCCAGGGAGACAAAGTCCGAGGCTGCCGCATCTTCATGGCCAGGAGGCCCTGCCTTCCTGGCTCCCTGGGGCCTCCTGGCCTCCTCTGTCCTTGGAAGTTGGCCTCCCATGCCTTGAGGAGTTCGATTTTATGAGGGGTCCAGAGGCTGGGGAGCAGGCCGTCTCCCGGCACAGAGCAAAGGTGAGGGGGCCCAGGCTGGCGCAGGCAGGTTGCAGGGGCCCCCAGGGTCAGAGTGCCAGCCCCAGGATTGGGCGGCAGGTGTCACAGCACCCAAGTGCCTGACCTTCTCCAGGGCTCCATGCTGATTTTCTATTAAAGAAATCACCCGGATCATGTGGACACTTAGTGTCAGAGGAGACTAGGGGAGTCTGGCATCTTTGTCCTGCCGTGCCCCCGGCATTGCCCCCAACCTGCAATCATGGAGGCTATTGGTTTGTTTACTTTTTCTTTTTTTTTTTTTTTTTCAAAGACAGTGCCGTCCACGAAGACTGGGTCTGTGCTGTGTTTCCAGAACCCAACCCTGGGCCTGGTCCACAGGAGGCACCCAGGAACACCTGCACAGCTCCATAAATACGAGTTTGTACTCTTTACCAAAGAAAGACATACAGAGGGCCCAGGAGCACTTAGGAAAAAGCAAATTAAAACCACAGTAAGCTGCCACGTACCGGAATGGCTAAGATGAAAAAGTCCGACCACCCTACGTGCTGACAAGAGTAGGGGGCAACTGGAACGCTCATCTGCAGCTGGTGGGAATGCAAAGTGGTAGAGCCACTGTGGAAAACGACGTGGGGAGGATCTAAAAGGGTGAACCATTTACCTACCAAGGGATCTAACCATTTCATTCCTAGAATGAACAGACAGAAATAAAAAACATCTGTCCATAGAAACATTTGCACAAGGATCCTCAGGGCTGTCCCACTTTAAGTAGTCAGTGGGTGAGAGTCAGACTGTCTTCATCCCTGCAGGCTGTGTGACACTTGGGAAGTGGCTGTCCTTCTCTGAGCCTGTTTCTTCTTCTGTTAACATGGGGGTGATGATGAGAATTTCCACCTACTGATAAGCACGTGAAAAGATGCTCTGCCCACGGCAGACACCCAATAAATGCTGGTTTGTGTGATTCAAAAAAAAAAAAATAAGATACCAATATCATTATTTATCAGGGAAATGCAAATCAGAACTACACTGAGATACTATTCCACACCCACGAGGAGAGCTATAATAAAAAAGACAGACAGCACCAAGTGCTGATGAGGACATGGAGAAACTGAGTCCTAGTGCACCTGCTGGTGGGGATGGAATATGGTGAAGTTGCTGGGGAAACAATTTGGTCTTTCTTCAGAAAGGTAAACGTGCAATTACCATCCCACCAGCAACTCCAGTCCTAGGCATCTATCCAAGAGAACCGAAAACGGTCGTACAAACAAAATTGTGTACACGCATGTTCGCAGCAACATGATTCATAACAGCCAAAAGGTGGGAACACCCCAAGTGTCCATCAAAGGATGAGCGTATAAATACTATGAGTCCCCCACGCACGGGCACGTCACTTGGCTGCGAGCAGGAGCCAGGCGTCCACACGCACAGCCCCGGGGACAGACCCCGAGCCCACGAAGCTCAGGGAGGGAACCAGACACAGAAGGGCCCACTTGGTGTGAGTCCACGTGTGTGACACGTCCAGAACAGTCTCATCCACGGACGGGAAGGGGGCTCGTGGGGGCCGGGGGCTGGGGAGGGGGATGGCTGATGGGGACGGGGCTTCTTTTTCAGGTGATGGAATGTTCTGGAATTAGTGGTAATGGTTGCACAACATAGTAAATATACCACAACCCACCGAATCGTACTATTTAAAATGGTGAATTTTGGGATGCCTGGGTGGCTCAGTCGGTTAAGCGTCTGCCTTCGGCTCAGGTCATGATCCCAGGGTCCTGGGATCGAGCCCCGCATCGGGCTCCTTGCTCAGCGGGGAGCCTGCTTCTCCCTCTGCCTGCTGTTCTCCCTGCTTGTTGCCTCTCTCTGAGAAATAAATAAATAAAATCTTTAAAAATAAAATAAAATGGTGAATTTTATGGTAGGTAAACTACAGCTTAAAATATGTATATAAATCAATGATGAAAAGAAAACTTCCCACATAGCTTCACACACAGAAGGCACTCAATAAATGCTCAGAATTGCCATTACAATGGGCTGAATGAACATCATGAAGCCAGTTTTTATTCAACAAACATTTATTGAGCACCTGCTGTGATCTGGGTGCTGGGGACACAAATCCTTGCCCTCAGGGAGCTGGCTTTCTAAGTGGAGTCACACAGATAATAAACAAATAATTAAAATACAGTCAATCCTTGAAAAACACCCGTTTGAACTGCGCAGGTCAACTTTCGCATGATTTTTTCTGATAAATACAGCACTATAAATGTATTTTCTGGGGCGCCTGGGTGGCTCAGTCATTAAGCGTCTGCCTTCAGCTCAGGTCATGATCCCAGGGTCCTGGGATCGAGTCCAGCGTCGGGCCCCCTGCTCAGCGGGGAGCCTGCTTCTCCCTCTGCCGCCTCTGCCCCTCCTTGTGCACTCGCTCTTTCTGCTGAATAAGTGAATAAAATCTTTAAAAAATAATAACAAATGTATTTTTTCCTCCTTATGATTTTTTTTCCATTTATTTACTTAAGTAATCTCTATGCCCAACATGGGGCTCAAACTCATGACCCCGAGATCAAAAGTCACACACTCCACTGACTGAGCCAGCCAGGCGTCCCTCCTGCTTATGATTTTCTTAACATTGTCTTTCACTGACTCTACTGTAAGAATACAGTAAATAATACATATAACGCACAAAATATGTGTTGATTGACTTATGTCATCATAAGTATGGCTTTGGATCAACAGTAGGCTATTGGTAATTAGGTTTGGGGGGAGTCAAGAGTTACGTGCAGATTTTTTTACTGTGTGCGGGGTCAACCCCCTCAGCCCCCTCGTTCTTCAAGAGTCAACTGTATATTGATGTTAGGAGTACATGCTAAAGAGAAGAAAATAAGCAGAGTTGGAGGCTTAGGAAGGGAGTGGAATTTTAGATACAGGGATTAGGGAAGCGTTCTCTGAGGAAGTGAGGAAGGCACAAGTGTATCTATGAGAAGAGCATCCCAGGTAGAGAGAGAGCCAGTGCAAAGGTCCTGGGGCAGGACTGGGCCTGGAGTGTTGGAGAAACAGTGAGGGGGCCCATGTGGATAGAGCACAGTGAGCAAGGGGGAAAGCGGCAGGAGGGGGTGGGGCAGGTCCTGCAGGGCCCGGGGGCCTTGGGGAGGATTTGGCTTTCACCCAGGAAAGTGGGAGCCCTGGAGGGCTGTGGGCAGAGGAGGGCCGGACGTGACTCAGGTGCTCACAGGCGCCGCCTGGTGGCTGCAGTGGGGAGGACGGACGCGGTGGTGGCGGAGCCTGGGATCGGGACAGAGGCGACTCTGCCGCTGGTACAGGTGCGTGAGGGTGAGGCTGGACCTGGAGGAGGCTTGGGAATGGCCGGAAGTGGACTGGTCAGTAATGGCCCAGATTCTGCACCCACAACTTCTGGGCTCCCATCTCAGCTCCATGACCTTGAGCCACGACCTTGAGACTGTGACTCAATCTCTCTCCATGTCCTTTTTTGTAAGACAGATAGAGCAGTTACCTATGTCAGGAGATTGGATTTATGCAAAATGCTTAAAATGAGGCCTGGTCCACAGAAACAGGCTGCGAGTGTTGGTTTCCGTTACGATGATGATGATGATGATGATGATGATGGTCACCACTCGTTATGCCAGTGTTACAGCTGTCAACCCAGGATCCGTTTCACGCTGACCCCTCCTTCCTCAATTCGCCTCCTGGGGAACCTTCAAGGTCCACTCCCAGGCGGAGCCCTGGAGGACAAAGACTAGAGCTTTGTCATCTTCATGTCCCCAGCCCTCAGCTTGGGGCCAGTATCAGGAAGGAGACACTGCAGAAGGGATGAGTCTCCTGACTCTTGCAAGCAGAGCCCTGCCTGCCCCCCCCACCTGGGTCCCTTTCTCAGTCCTGGATCCTTCCATGCAAACTTCCTCCCTAGTTCAGAGGCTACTCCAGGGCCCGGACTAGCAAACTCCTACCCATCCTTCAAAACCTCAGCTCGAATGCTTGGCAGAAACTTCATCCCTTCCCCACAGACTCCCTAAGCCTCAGACCCTCCCTCCACCTCAGCCCTGCATGACCAGGCTCCTGAGAATGTTACCATCCTCGCATGCCCCAGAAACTCCCGTCCTAGCCTCATCCTTTTCAGTTAGATTGAACTTGCTGCAGTCCCTACAAACCCTCCGTGCAGGCTCATACCTTGAGCATTTGCATATGTTATACAATCTGCCTGGAGCATCCTCCTCACCCGCTCTGCTTTGCCAACTTCCAACAGCTCCTTCCCAACATCTTCTCCTCTAGGAAGCCTTCCCTCCTTAGGCCCCACACACAGAACCCAATCCCCCGCTCTTGAGGATCCCAGCCCCAAGTCCCACCCTCTGCTCCAGGCCGTACCCCACAGGGTTGGGAGCATCTGTGACTGGCCCTGTCTCCCTCAGACTAGGGATTTCTCAATAGCTGGAAGTGCTGAACTTCTATTTACCCTTCAAAACCCCAGCTTAAATGTACCCACGTCTGCATAAACTTTGCCAATCTCCTTCTGACAACTGCTTCATTCCTTCCCTGGGGTTTCCCTAGCCTCAGGGCCCCTCTTCTGCCCCTTCGAGCTAACAGCATCCATGTCCAGTTCTGCCTTCTCCAAATGGCCAGATCTCAGGATCTGCCCACCACGTGGCTGGTCACAGAAGGGGCATCAAGGAATATACTAAACAGGAAGGAAGGGAAGGAGGGAGGGAGGAAGGAAGGAAGAGAATGCCTGACTGAGGTCTTGCATTTTACTAATTCTGGCTGTTCCGAGACCTCAGGCAGATAACCGAGCCAAGACTTTGCCTTAAAAGAAGGAAAAAAAAAAAAAGCCAAGGTGCCTGGGTGGTGCAGTTGGTTAAGCCTCCGATTCTTGATTTCAGCTCAGCTCGTGATCTCAGGGTCGTGATCTCGGGATCATGAGATTGAGCCCCACGTCGGGCTCCATGCTGAGCATGCAGTGTGTTTGGGATTCTCTCCCCCACCCGCCTATTGCCTCTCCCCCACTTGCTCACTCTCAAATAAATAAGTACAATCTTAAAAAGAAAAAGAAAAAGAAGACACTATTAATCCAGGATCCTTTTGCAGGAGGGTGGTATTTAGAGGCCAACATCTGGGTTAAGGGTGCTCATTGCACCTGGGGTGTCTCTCCCAAAGCACTCTTGGTGAATGGAACTGGAGAACATATCAATGGAAATAAATGTATACACAGCCGGTCCTCATCTCACAAATTCACCTACTCGCCGACATTTATTTGCAGCCCTAAAATCACTAACTCGAGGCACTTTTCAGTCATTTGCGGGCGTGCGCAAAGCGGCAAAAAGCATGAGCCGCCCCACATGCACGTTCCCAGCTGGGGTGGAGAAAGGTGACAATTTGCCTTCTTGTTTTTCTTTTTCTTTTTAAAGATTTTATTTATTTATTTATCAGAAAGAGAGAGAGAGCGAGAGCACAAGCAGTGGGGAGTGGCAGGCAGAGGGAGAAGCAGGCTCCCCACTGAGCAGGGAGCCCGATGTGGGACTCAATCCCAGGACCCTGGGATCATGACCTGAGCCGAAGGCAGACGCTTCACTGACTGAGCCGCCGGACGTCCCTGCCCTCTTGTTTTTCAGCTCAGACTGTAAACCAGCCTCCTTTTCATGGTGCATTGAATTTGTTTGCATCCTTCTGCTTTTTTGGGGGTGATTTTGCTGTTTGCACTGGGCCCCAAGCCTCCCATGCTGGCTGGTGTCCCTAAACTCCAGAAGGCTGTGACTTGGCTTACTGAGAAAGCGCTGCCCTAGGACAAGCTTCGTTCGTGGTGAGCTATTGGCCGTGGGTTCAGGGTTATGAATCCACAGCCGACATTAAATACGGAGTCTTGAAACAGACACACGTATGACACAAGTTCACCTACTGATGGGTTGACAAAGGTGCTGTGACCAGGGGCTCATAGGAAGCTCACGCCAAATTTCCTCCTGGAGCCCTTCTTCGGCACTCACTAATTCCGCGTCCACGGCAACTTGACTTTGCTGTGAATCACAAGCATGGACCGTACGTACATCCTGCCTCACACTATATGACCACCCAAAACAATAAGACCCCCCCCCCCATACATTAGAATCAATGCTGCACTTCTGGGATAACCATTGCTCATCACAGAGCAATCAGCACATGTTGCACGCCTTCAGGTGATATTCATCTCCCCTCTCCCCGCGCTGTTCTTCAGGGGGGGAAACTGAGGCACGGAGGGGTGGAGTTGGGTCTGGCCCAGCACCCTTCCCCAGCCAGCTGGTCTGCCTGGAAACTCCCGAGGGCGTGGCTGCGAAGACTTTCAGTTCTGAGCTTTCTTTGAAACTCTTCCCTTATGACTCCTTATCTGTGTCCAGCAATAAAAGTCACCAAAGTTCACGGGCGGGTGGGGAGCTGCAGGCAGATAAGGGCAGACACGTGGGCAGCGCGACCCCCGCGCCCTCAGCAGGCAGGCGCAGCGAGCATCCCTGGAGCGTTCTCCCAGCCAGCCTCCTTCCCCACCACCGTGTGCACGGGTGCATCTCGTCCTGCTGACCGCTGCCGCAGGAAGCAGCCAGTCTTCCCTTCTTGCCCGAGAATCAGGTCTGCAAGGGGTCCCAGAGGGGTGGGCACGCAGGGTGGGCACAGTGCAGCCTGGGGAGGATTGCTGAATTTAGCAGAGAAAATCTACTCGACGCCCAGTTACATGGCAACTTCAGATAAACAATGAATAATGTTTTAGTGTAAGAACATCCCTTGCTCATTTAACCGGGAGCCCCATAGTCCATCTGGCAGCCAGAAGCCCAGGCAAAGTCCTTGCTCCGCCCGCGCCCCACCCAAGCCCCACCCCAGCGCCAGGCCCCGCAGTCCCGGCCCCAGGCCCCTCTCTCAAACCCAACCCTCAGCCCTGCACAGCTCTTTTCCCCTACCCAAGCAGGTTTGGGCTTTTTCTTTGTGATAGTTTTTCTTTTTCTTTAATTTTTTTTAAGATTTTTTATTTATTTATTTAACAGAGATAAAGAGAGAGCGTAAGTAGGCAGAGCGGCAGACAGAGGCAGAGGGAGAAGCAGGCTTCCCGCGGAGCAGGGAGCCCGATGCGGGGCTCGATCCCAGGACCCTGGGACCATGACCTGAGCCGAAGGCAGCCGTCCAACCGACTGAGCCACCCAGGCGCCCCATGTGATAGTTTTTCTTAATACTGTTAAGTTGTAGGGGCGCCTGGGTGGCTCAGTCATTAAG
>NW_027397139.1:2773870-2788204 GCF_003265705.2 Callorhinus ursinus
TCCCAGGGTCCTGGGATCGAGCCCCGCATCGGGCTCCCTGCTCCGCGGGAAGCCTGCTTCTCCCTCTCCCACTCCCCCTGCTTGTTTCCCTCTTTTGCTGTGTCTCTCGCTGTCAAATAAATAAATAAAATATTTATTTATTTATTTGAGAGAGAGAGAGAATGAGAGGCAGAGAGCACGAGAGGGAAGAGGATCAGAGGGAGAAGCAGACTCCCTGCTGAGCAGGGAGCCCGATGTGGGACTCGATCCTGGGACTCCAGGATCATGAACTGAGCCGAAGGCAGTTGCTTAACCAACTGAGCCACCCAGGCGCCCCTAAATAAAATATTTTTTAAAAAATACTGTTAAGTTGTAGTAAAATGCACATGACATAAAACTTGACACTTTAACCATCTCTAAGTGCACAGCTCTGCGGCATGAAGCACACTCACACGGCCCTGCAGCCACCCAACTTCCGTCTCCAGAACTTTCCATCTCCCCACACAGAGACTCTGTCCCCACGAAGCACGGACTCCCCACCCCCTGCCCCCGCCCCGGCTCCCACCCTCTCCTCTCTGTCTGTGTGGACGGGACTCCTCTGGGGACCTCCTGGGAGTGGGGTCGTCCTGCGGGATGTGTCCTTCTGGGTCTGGCTCCTCTCACTGAGCCCGGGGTCCTCGGGGTCCCTCCGAGTCGTGGCAGGTGTCAGGGTCCCTTCCTTCCTGAGGCTGGATCGTGTTCCAGCGTGTGGACGGACTGCACTGTGTTTATTCATTCACCTGCTGGGACACTGAGGTTGTTTCTGCCTCTTGGCTGCTGTGAGTCATGCTGCTGTGAACACAGGTGTGCAAATATGTCTTCAAGTCCCTGCTTTCAGTTCTCCTGGGTAGATACCTGGAGAGGAGTTGCTGGTCAGAGAGTCGCTCTGTGTTTAATATCTTGAGGGACAGCCAGACTGTTTCCCACAGTGCTGCATGGTTCCCCATGCAGCACCAGGACTCTGCGTCCTCACCAACCCTTCTTCCTTTCTGGTTTTTTTGTTGTTGGTTTTGTTTGTTTGTTTGTTTGTTTACTCTAGCTGTCCCAGTGGGTATGAGGTGATATCTCACTGTGGTTTTGATTTGCATTTCCCTGATGGCTCATGATGATGAGCATTTTTTAATGTGCTTCTTGGACATGAGTAGATCCCTTTGGAGAAAAGTCCCTCACCTGCGTTTTAACTGGGTTAGTCTGGCTCGCTCTCAAACCTCACCAATGTGCCATCAGGCTGCCGGCGTGCCTTCGCGTCATGCATGTAAGATGTGTCATGCGGTGACCCCATTACACTGGCCTCTCCTGCAGTCGGAGGGCTTCACGGGGTGGGCCCCCCCCTTTGGGTCCCAGCCTGTACACCGAGCCATCATTTTTGTCCATCTGCTGGTCAAAGGATCAACGTAATCAGTCAAGACCCACATTTCTCTTTGGAAATGACACAGAATAGAAATGAGCCTGGTGCATCATGCTTTGCGAGGGCAAGGGGCGTCTCGTGTACCTCTTACTGGGGTGACGCATGTGTTGAAATGTGCACCCCAAGCGAGTGCACGTATGCATATGTATATGTGAGCACATTTTTAACTAGGAGGAGAGAGGTCATGGCCAAGAAAAGCTTGAAGGCTCCCCCCCCCCCCCGGCTGCTTCTTTTTTCAGAACTTAATCCTTGCATGTGTGATGAGCTGATTCGCTAGAATGGTGATTCTCTGTTGAGTGCGATTTTGCCAAGAGACAGTCAGCAATGTTGGTGACCTTCTGACCTGATTCTGCCCGCAGGGGACGCTGGGGCCACCATGTCCAGGAACATCCATGGTCATCACGACTGGGGTGCTCCTGGCATCGAGTGGGTGGGGGATGCTGCTCGGCCCTCCCCAGTGCCCACCCCAGAGGACATCCGGCCCCAATGTCCAAGTGCGGAGGGAAGGACCCTGGACCAGACTGTGCTGGCGGCGCCGGGTCCAGCGCCCGGGGCCGCTCCTGTGCAAGCCGGGGATGCTCGGGTCCCTGTGCCACGCTGCCCCCGTGTGGACGGTCATGGCACACGCACTGCCTGACCTTGGGGAGGGTCTCCACCTGGGGTGGCCCAGCATCTCTTTCTCCTGGGATGGCAATATTCTAGCTCCAGGCTGTCCCACATGCTGGCCTCTCGTAGCCACCCAGCCCTTGAGATGTGGCCAGGGCAACTGAGGAACCGAGTTTCTAGTTTCTTGTCATTGCAATTCATGGACATTTACAGGCTAACAGCCGCAGGTGCCCAGCGGTGACCCGAGTTACAGCCCAGTTTGTACAGAGAGCCGACGTTTGTCCTTGGGCAGCAGGGGTCCGTGTGTGTGGCTGTAGCATCTGTGGGTTGGTAGACACGTATGTGTTTAGGCCCACATTTTTGAATTCTTGTATATTTAGGACGTACCGGCGCCAGACCCTGCTCTGAGCCCTGAACTCTCATCGCCTCAAGTCTCGACTCAAATAAGCACTGACAACATGCCCATTTTATAGAAGAAGAAACTGAGGGTCAGAGAGGACAGCGGCCCAAGTGCTCATACCTCTGGGCTAAGCCCCGGCTAAGGGACACTCTGGCCTTACTTCGTTCCATCCCACAACGTTCTGGAACTTGTATGACTCCCATTTTGCAGAGGAGGAGACAGGCCCATTCACTCAGCAAGCAGAAGGCCAGCGTGAGGGCCCCTGGCCGGCTTGGTCAGAAGAGCGTGCGACTCTTGATCTCGGGGTTGTGAGTTTGAGCCCCACGTTAGGTGCAGAGATGACTTAAAAATAAAATATTTTTTAATAAAAAAAAAGAAAAGAAAGAAGAAACAATGCCAGGGTGAGGATTTCCCACATCAGTGTACCAACCATGGCGTTAACGTGCCTCCCTAGAGTGGTCTGCAGGGTCCTGGGGAAGGTCACAGGGCAGGGCTGGGGGGTGGGTATACAGATGGGACTGAGAATGAGGCCAACTGGAGTTGGAACCTCACCTCTGTCAATTCCTAGCTGTGTGACCTTACGGAGGTGTCTTACCCTCTCTGAGCCTCTGGGTCTCCTAAACTGTAACCATGCCTTCCTGGGGCTATTCCGGGGATTAAACTAGATAACTTGTCCTAGTTTGCTGGGTGGTGTAACCCAGGCTGAGTGGCTTAAACAAGGGACATTTGTCTCCTCTTGGTTCCAGAGATCAAGGTGTCCGGAGGGCCGTGTCTGGTGAGGGCTCTCTCTTTGGGGGACAGCGGTCACCTTCTTGCTGTGTGCTCACATGGAGGGGGGGGTCCCTCATCCCCTTCCCAGGGCGCTAATCCCACCGGGGGGCCCCAGCTTCATGCCCTCACCTGACCCTCAGCACCTCTCAAAGGCCTGACCTCCAAATACCGTCCCACTAGGGGGGCAGAGTTTCCACACGAACCTATGGTGGGGGACCCAGTTCATGACACAGTGCATGTGCAAACCATGGAGGACTCTGACCACGTTCTGTAGGGATCACTGGCTGGTGGGACCAGCAGGGCGGCTGAGGTTCAAATCCTGGCTCTTCAATTCACCAGCCGTGTGCTCTGGGGCCCGTGGCTCAATTTCTCTGGGCCTCTGGGTCTTGGTTTCCTCAGCTGTAACGTGGGAGAGAAAACCGTGCCCACCTCGAGCGCTTGGAACAACACTGGGGATGTGAGTGAGCTTGGTGGGCCACGGCCACTTACGATGGAGCGGGTGTTTATGGGGTTAGGGGGCAGGCGGGGGGCATCTGGGCACCAGGGAGCCAGGACTGGGGCCCTGGGTCCTGCGGGAGATGCACTATCTTCTCATCCACTAGATGGATGAAAAAGACTCCCAGAGAGGGACAGACGCTTATCCAGAGCCACACAGCCCACCAGTCACAAAGCTGCAGCTGACACTTGGCCCTTGGGTGTCTTCGGGGAGGCAGCGAGGGCCTCTGGAGGGCAGGGTAGGTGGGCGGCCACACCTCCTGTGCTCCACAGTCCCCAAATGTCCCCATATGTCCCCAGAGACCAGCCCCCTGGCAGCAGCCTCCTAATCGCTGTGCCTAATTACCCCACGGCCCCAGGGAAATGCTGGGAATACCTTTTAAAAGCCCTTAAGCACCCCAACAGCAGCTCCCGGCCCTGCCAACGCCTGGCTCCCAAGGGCGCAGCCAGAAGCTCCAGGGAAAGGGGGAAGCACAAAAACAGAGCCCAGTCATTGTCAAGTGCAGCCCGGCTGGTGGCAGCCAGCCTAGAGGCTTGGGCCCCCCCCCTCCCTGCCCCCAACCTGGCGGGGTGGCTGCCAGCCAGGCCCGCACTCTCCCTGAGCCTCTACTGCCCACATATGCAAAATGGGTTACGAGTAAGTGAATTAAGACACAGAGGAGAAGACGAGAGAGGCTCCAGGCCCGTGGGAGACCCTACCATCACGCCACCCTATTGTCATGAATGCCGTCTGTCTGTCCCTCCTGGTCCTCACAGTGGCAGGCAGAGCACACAAGAGCCGGGAGCACTGCTTGGGGCTAGCGCTGCCTAGTGAGGATGGGGGACCTCGGAGCCTCCCCGGGGGGGGGGGGGGGAGCACAAGGGGGCGGCCGCTCTGGAAGGCGGTCGGGCGGTTCCTCAAAAGACTTAAAACGTGGGGTGTCCGTCTGGCCCAGAGATTCCACTCCTCGGTGTCCACCCAAGAGAAACAAGAACCCGTGTCCACACAAAAACCTGCCCACCATGTTCGCAGCAGCAGGATTCACAACAGCCTCCAACTGGAAAAAAACCCGGATAAAGGGATACGCACGGCGTGTCCACCGCCACGGGAGCGTCCCTCGGCCGCGAGCAGGAGCGAGGCGCCCACACGCGTGGCCCCGGGGACGGACCCCGAGCCCACGACGCTCAGGGAGGGAGCCAGACACAGAAGGCCACCCGGGGTGTGAGTCCACGTGGGTGACACGTCCGGAGCAGGCTCATCCGCGGACGGGAAGGGGGCTCGTGGGGGCCGGGGGCTGGGGGGGTATGGCGAGGGACTACTCTGGGGAAAGGGGAAAGGGATTCCTTGCAGGTGATGGAATGTTCTGGAATTAGACAGTAGTGATGGTTGCACAACTCAGTGAATGTACTAACAACCAGAGTGGACAGATCCCGAGGACACCGGGCTCAGTGAGAGGAGCCAGACCCAGAAGGACACATCCCGCAGGAGGACCCCACTCCCAGGAGGTCCCCAGAGGAGTCCCGTCCACACAGACAGAGAGGAGAGGGTGGGAGCGGGGGCTGGGGCAGGGGGTGGGGAGTCCTTGCTTCGTGGGGACAGAGTCTCCGTGTGGGGAGATGGAACGTCTGGAGACGGAGGGTGGGGGTGGCTGCAGGGCCGTGTGAGTGGGCTTCACGCCGCTGAGCTGTGCGCTTAGAGACGGTTGAGGGGTACCCGGCTGGCTCAGTGAATAGAACATGGGACTCTTGATCTCCGGGTTGTGAGTTTCAGCCCCACCTTGAGTGTAGAGATTACTTTAAAAAGATGGTTGAAATGGTACATTTTTGTTTATCCAGTCATCTATTTGTGGATATTTGTTTCTACTTCAAGCTATTGTAAATAATTCTGCTGCTAACACGGGTATATTGGCATCTGCAGAATCCCTACTTTCAGTTCTTTTGGGTCCATATCCAGGGGTGGACTCGCTGGGTCGGAGGGTGACTCCATGCTTAACTCTTTAAGGAACCATGGGACTGTCCTCCCCAGTAGCCGCCCCCCTCCCCCAGGCCACGCACCAAGGCTCCAACTTCTCCGGGCATCCTCAGCAGCACTGGGTGTTTTCAGGTTTCTTCTATTAACCAACCTGGGGGCGGGGAGTGGTGTCTCACTAAGGTTTCAGTGCGTTCCTGGATGGCCAGTGATGTGGAGCGTCTTTTCAGGGACATCTGGCCATCCGTATGCCATCTTTGCAGAAATGGCTGTTCAGGTCCTCTGCCCAATCTCGCAACGGCAATGGTGTTCCACGGTGGCACTGGTGGTTTATTTTGTGGTGGTGTTTATATATTTCGGACAATGGACTCATATCAGGATTTGCAACAATGTTCTCCCATTCTGTGAGTTGTCTTTTCATTCCCTTGATGGCGTCCTCTGATGCACAGTTTTTAATTTCTGTGAAGTCTTGTGTGTCTAATTTTCCCTTCCTTGACTTTTTTTTTTTTTAAGTCGGCTCCACACCCAGCGTGGAGCCCAACGCGGGGCTCGAACTCACGACCCTGAGACCAAGACCAGAGCTGAGATTCACAGTGGGATGACTGACCGATGGAGCCACCCAGGCCGGCTCGCTTCGGCGCTGGCTCTGCCATTTGTCCCTGCCACCCTGCCTCTTGGCAGCTCCATCCGTGCCCCCCAGCACTGCCCATCCTGAATCTCCATCAACGCCCCCTCCCGACCCCCGGCCGGAACTAGCTCCCCTCTGCTCTCCGGGGGCTACTGCTGCCGGCCTAGCATGTCCATTAGGCAGTGTCTGGGCTCATGATAGTTTAGGGGCCCATGAAAATGTTTTCGTTTCCTCCAGAATCAGAGGCAAATGATGAATACAATAATCATGACTATATCATCACACATCTGCCCTGGATTATATGTCAGTATACCAATGCCACCGTGAAACACCATCTTTAATATTTTCCATGGAGGAAGGGGACCCGCAGAGGTCCTGGTGCCACCCCGCATCCTGCTCTCCTGGAAGCAGCCACAGGGAGGTTTCGAAAGCCAAAGGGGACCGTGTTGCCCTCTCGCGACACCTGAAAACCTTCGGTGGCCCCCCAGCAGCCTCCAAGTGAACACAGCGTCCATGCACCTGGGTGGCCTGTCCCCTCCTCTCCCCATCGCCTCCCTTCCAGCCCCTCCCGCTGCCCCTGGGCCTTGGCACGAGCTGCCTCCTCCAACTCATCACTTGTCGCCTAGGTAACCCCCACATCATTCACTTTGTGGGGAAGCCCTCCCCACCAACCTCCCGGCCTCCAGCCAAGGTCAGTGCCATTGTTATAAACCCTCCTGGAAAGAAACTCCCCGCCGCCGCCTCCTTCTCTAAAGTTGCCATTTGTCTCTCATTAGAGCAGCAAGAACCCGCACCCCAGCGCCGCTGACACTGACACTGGGCAGGGTCACTCTCTGGGGGCGTCCCGGGCACGGTGGGGGGCTGAGCGGCGTCTCTGGCCCCACCCCCTCCATACCAGGAGCCCCTGTCCCAGTGTGACAACCACAGAGGTCCCCAGATGTTGCCAAACGTCCCCTGCAGGCAGAATCTCCCCGGTTGGGAGCTACCCCGCTGGAGCCTAAGGCCGCCATCCGATTCACGTCCGCCTCCTGCGCCTGCGCGCCAGGCCTGCCATCGCCCTCCCTGCGGCCCCAGGGCCCCGCACATGCTCCGAGCACAAGGCGCGCAGCGCTGGTCAGGCCTTTTCCAGCTGACCCGGGGCTGAAAGAGCGGGACTCAGGAGGACGATGCTACCGGGGGCGATTGTGCCCTCCCAAACCCCCCAGGTGGTTGCATTTGGAGGTGGGGCTTGTCGGAGGTGATCAAGGAAAGCGAGGTCACAGGGTGAGGCCCTGATCTGATAGCACTGGTGGCCTTGCGAGGGACGCCACCCCTGCCCACGTGCACACGCCGAGGAGGAGAGGCCCTTGAGCACACAGCCGGAGGCCGCTGCCTGCAGCGAGCCGGGGACAGAGTTCTCGGCGACCTCATCTGCCCCCCGGCACCTGGGTTGTGGACTTCCCAGGCTCAGAACCGTGAGAAATCAGGGTTTATGGTTTATAAGCGGCCCGGCCGCAGCGCTTTGTTACGGCAGAAGGCCCGGGCTGACCAAGACTCAGCCTGCCTTGCTGCGCGAGGCCTCATCCTAAGAAAGACGATCTTCACATCAAGCAAGATTTACTGAGCACCTACTGTGTGACAAGCTCTGTGCAGGGAATGAAAACGCCTCAATCCCTGCCTTGTGGAGCTGACCTTCTGGTGGAGACAATAAACACATACAGGAAAATGTAAAGACAGAGATGTTCTTATAAAGAAAAACTGAGAAGGGGAGTGAATGGATGTCGGGCTATACTAGGGAGGCCCAAGATGGCCCGTGTGAGAAAGTGAGGGATGGGCCAGGTGATTTCGAGAGGAAGAGCCTCCCAGGCAGCAGGCATAGCCCATGCAAAGGCCCTGGGGCAGCAATGGGCCTGGTGTGTTGAAGTAAGGGGTCCTTGTGGCTGGGGCAGAGTGAGCGAGGTGGGGGGGGAGGACAGGGCAGGT
Organism: Callorhinus ursinus; assembly: GCF_003265705.2. Taxonomy (NCBI): domain Eukaryota; kingdom Metazoa; phylum Chordata; class Mammalia; order Carnivora; family Otariidae; genus Callorhinus; species Callorhinus ursinus. Next base: position 2,782,107 of record NW_027397139.1, read on the forward strand.
GATGAGGGGCCTTGGGGACCGCAGGGAGAACTTTGGGTCTCATTGTAAGTATATTAGGGTGTTCTCTTCAGCAGCACACACGCTAACATTGGAATGAGACAGAGAAGAATAGCATGGCCCCTGCATAAGAATGTCACACAAATTCATGAAATGTTCCACATTTTAAAAAATTTAAGCCCAAAATTATAGGTTTCTTTTTCACTAAATAGGCAATTGCAATACATGGTATAATGAAATGGACGGAATAAATATTCAATTTAGTTTTCCATCCATGAGATTCTCACAGCAAAATCATAGTTATTTTGTAAAAAGAAAAGAGAGTAATAAAACGTATGAGGGGATCTAGGGAGGGACACCACCTCATCTCTGTGTTCAAAACTCTCCCTCTGAGCCTGGTTCCCCTGCTGGAGAAGGGGTTAAACTATGGAAAGAGGGAAGAAATAATCCTGGGGCCGTGCAATAGGATTGGAGCAATCAGCAGGAACTCACAGTTCCTAAGACAGACAGCTGAGAGACAGACGGACGACCAGTAGGTAATAGATAACATGGTAAGTGGATGATGGCGGGAGAGATGATACATAACCACGTGATGGATAACTGATAAGATCAATAGATGATTGATAGATTGATAGGTAGGCTATAGATTTAGGTGACAACGCGCGAATAGGAGTGTGTGTGGGTATTGCTCAGCCCTGCTCACTGGAGGGTTCCGGAAACAGCAAATCCCCTCCAGTCTGAGTGCACCCGGCACCCCGTTCTTGGTTCCCAAATATCATTCTCCACTGAAGGGAAGCAGGCTCGGGGAGAGAGGGCCCAGACCAGAAAGAGGGCGGGGGAACGACAAGCTGAGCTTGCTCAGAGAGTGGAGCACATATCCAGTGACCCAAGGGGGACAGATCCAGGGACAACTAGATTCTGGGTATATTTGTGAAGCTGGACCCAGTGGGGTCACTCAAGGATCTTAACAGTATACCTGCTTTTGTTACTTAATTAACATTAACGGGGCTCCTGGGTGGCTCAGTCGGTGAAGCGTCTACCTTCCGCTCGGATCACCATCTCGGGTCCTGGGATCAAGCCCCGCATCCGGCTCCCTGCTCAGGGGGGAGTCTGCCTCTCCCTCTCCCACTCCCCCTGCTTGTGCTCTCTCTCTCTCTCTCTCTGTGTAAAATGAATAAATAAAATCTTTTTTAAAATAAAAAAAAAAAAAGAGGACAACAGCAAGCATTGGCAAAGACGTGGAGAAATCGAAATCCGCCTGCCCGGCTGGGGGGTGGGGTGGGACGTGAGACGGGGCCCCGCTGCGGGAAACAGGTTAGCAGTTCCTCACAAATGAAGCAGAATTACCATGGTGACCCAGCAATTCCAGTTCTGCGTGTATATCTGAGAGAAATGAAATTATTCATCCACATAAAGACATAGACAAATGTTCGCAGCAGCAGGATTCACAGGGGCCCCGAAGTGGAAACACCCCAAGTGTCCAACGACAGATGAACAGAGACGCACACGTGGTCCACCACCGACGGGAGTGTCCCTCCGCCAGGAACAGGAAGGAGCGAGGCGCCCACACACGCCAAGCCCACAACACTCAGGGAGGGAACCAGACACAGAAGGCCACGCGGGGTGTGAGTCCACGTGGGTGACACGTCCAGAACAGGCTCATCCACGGACGGGAAGGGGGCTTGTGGGGGCCCAGGGCTGGGGGCGGGGAAGATGGGGAGTGACCCTGACAGGGATGGGGTTTCTTTTTGGGGTGACAGAATGATCTGGAACTACGCAGAAATGATCATTGCACAACATGGTGAATGGATTAAATGTCTCTAATGGTGAATTTTCATGTATTTTACCACAATTAAGAAAAATAGTTTGCACTACAATAGTGGGTCTCATGTTGTCGGAGATTTTTGGTACCCCCTCAAACTTTATGCCTGAAGAAAATGCCTCACTCAAAACTGCACTTACCCTAGTCCCAGCCCCGCCAAAATTACGTAAGGAAGTCACAATGAGGTCTCATTGAGAAGGTGACCTTTAAGCCAAGCCTGGAAGGAAAGGAAAGAATTAGCCAAAATGGCATTTGGGGATGCCTATCAGAGCAGAGGAAGTAGCCTATGCAAAGGCCCTGGGACAGGTCGGGACCTGTGTGTTGGAGGAACAGCAAAGAGGCCCGATTGGCTGGAGCAGAGTGAACGAGGGAGAGAGACTTCGAAGTTCAAGCAGGGCCTTGGGGGCCTCGGGGGCCTCGGGGAGGATTTGGGCCCTTACCCCAGGGAGGTGGGAGCCCTGCAGGGCTGTGGGCAGAGGACAGACAGGACTTGAGTCAAGTTTTTAAAGCCTGTTAGCTCTGCAAGGGGAGGGATTTTCATCCTCCTTAGTCAGCACCCTAAACCTCCACTTAGAATCCTCCTCGGCACAGAGTAGGTGCAGTAGACACTTACTGCGGGAGGGAAGGAGGAACAGCTCCAGCTGGGGGTGGGCAGGGGAGACGAGGTGCAGGGTGGGAAACTCACACTGCCCCCAAGTCACCCAGCTGGGCTATGGCAGGCCAGAGGCTCAAACCCAGAGCTGGACAGCTGAGGCCCCAGCTCCACCGGGCCTACCAGAGGGAGGTCCCCAGCCAAGCCGCCGGTGGCCACCTGTTTCCTCCCCCGCCTGTGATTAATGGCCCTGCAGCCCATCCATCATGCACCAGCCAGTGCCTGGCTCTGCCCCGGAGGCCGTGGGGCCCAGTGCTCATTTGTAAGCAGGCTGCGAGGCTGGTCTCAGACGGTTGGATCCATGAGACAGATCCCTGCCCCGCCTTGCTCCCAGATATGGCCCTGAGAACCCCGGGAAGGGGAAACACCAGGACGCAGGCCCAGAGTCGGGGATGGGTGGGAGCTGAGGGGTGTGCAGGGCTGCTGCCCGACAGTAAGATCCTCGAAAGCCCCAATCCCCCCATATTAATTATCTAGTCAAGACCATTCCGTCCCGGGCTGTGGTATCTTCCCTGCCTTTCCCTCACCCACCGCTCCTCCATGCAGTGGCCCCAGACCCTCTCCTGGACTGTAGTGTGGGCACCCCACCCCGTCTCCCGGCCTCCCACCTTGCCTTCCTCCGTTCCGGCAACCAGCAGAGCCTTCTACCTGGCAGACCCTGTATGCTGCTCTAAGCCAGGGCTTCTCAGCTGGGGACCATCTGGCCCCCAGGGACACTCAGCAACGTCTGCACACGCTTCTGCTTATCAAGACTGGGCAGGGAGGTGCTCCTGGCATGGAGCGAGTGGGGGCCCGAGATGCGGCTCAACACCCCACAGTGCCCAGGATGGGCCCTCACAGAGAATGATCCAGGCCAGAATGTCAGGAGTACAGAGGCTGAGAAACTGCTCTAAAACCTCCCATGGCTCCCTAGTGCCCTCCATGTAAAATGCCAATGTCGCAGTCCAGAAGGCAGGGTCCTGCTTCCTCAAGCCTCCTGGCCCTCTCCGACCTCCCCTACCCCCCCCATGCTGCCTTCATGCCCTACCTGGAGGGGCTGTGTGCCATAGTGGTTAAAGGCCCAAGGACCTGACTTTACATCCTGGCCCTGCCACCTTCCAGCTGTGTAACTTTGGCCAGGTCACTTCACCTCATGGTGCCTTAATTTCCCCCATCTTTCAAATGGTCATAATACCTAAGGCTAAAATCCTTAAAGCCCAGCATGGCACATATTAAAAACATATACAGCTTGGTTGGTTTATTTTTATTCATGGTCTGGGACACAATTCTGGGCTTCTCTGCCTGCTGAAAGGCCCAGCCCTGACCCCACTGGGCTGGGGGTGGGGGGGGTCTCTCATGTCCAGCTCTGCCCTGCCAGCCAAGCCTGGGGTCTGCTAAAATGGGAGTGTTTGATCCCCAAATACCTGAATACTAGATCAGGCTCAGACACAGGCGGCTTCCCAGGAGAAAGGGTGTCTGGCGTGTGGCTCATGCTGTCCCACAGGACCTGAACTCAGTTTAATGCTGTGTTGTCAACATCTTGAAATTCCTAAATTCCTAAAATTTTTCAGTAAGAGACACTGCATTTTCATTTTGCCTTGCCCAAAAATCCTATAGCCCATCTGCATCGGGGACTCTGATATGATGTGTGGGGTCTGCATGTTCCAGAACCCGATAGGAATACTGAAGAACTTTCCAAAAAGGTCTTCCTTTTTTTCTTATAGCATCAGGACGAGGGGGACCCACATCTTCCTTACTCATCTCTGGCCCCATCAGATACCATTTTTATTTAACACCCAGATATTTTGCTCAGCATGAATTTTTTTGGGGTATGACTTTTTATTTTAAAAAACAATTAAAGTAGCATTTATCTTGAAGGGTTTTGTGTTTTTTTGGTGGGGGGGAGGGGGCAGGGATAGGAGGAACCTTACACTTTGCTTATTCATCTTATACTTCTCTGGGCTTTCATCTGCCCAGGAAAGGTGTCTGGGGTCCGAACTCTCCGTTTTACAGATTGGGAAAACCCAAGGCCCCAAGAAATCATACACATCCAGAGAGGCAAGCCGCATAGTTGATAATGATGGTGATGGTCGTGGTAATTAAGAGACTGCATTTAGCACTTGCCAGGTTAACTGTGCATTACTTCACCAGCTTCTTTGGGGCCTGTTCTCCACATGGCAGCAAGAGAGATCCTATCAAAATCCCAGTTAGGCCGGCCCTCCCCCGTCCAGGGCTCCCATCTCTCAGCCTCCCTTGCAGTAAAAGCCCAAGTCTCCCCCCCAGCCCCCAAGGCCCTGCATCATCCGTCATGCGCCTGGCACCAGCTACAGAATTTGCTCGGCCCAATGTAGAACAAAACTGTGAGACCTCTTGTTCAAAAACTATTTCCAGACCACAACAGCAGGTCATGAACCCAAGCACAGGCCCTTCGGAGTGCAGGGCCCCTGGGTGAACGCGTTAAGCTGCTGGCCCTGCCTCCGAAGTGCCAGGCTCGGTACTGCCTCAGGGCCCTTGCACTTGCTATTCCAGCCTCCTTGACTAAGCCACCCGCGCCCCCACCCCTAGCAGGGCTCTCTCTCACCTTCAGGTCCAGCAGGCCTCTCTGACCGTCCCCTGTTTAAAACCTTCCCCCGGCGCTTCCCCCGGCTCTCCCTGCTGCTTCATTTGCCCCATAGCGGTTACCACCGGTTGACCTGCCCGGGGTTTGGGCTCGTGCATTTGTCCGTCTGTCTCATGTCATCTCCACCAGGGCTGGGGCTTTGTACCCCCCACCCCCAACCCACCCCCAGGTCCTGGAGCAGGGCCTGGCACACAGTAGGCGCTCAATCAGTGTGCGTTGAAGGGATGGCTCCCATGAGGTCGGCGCGATGACCTCGGCCTTTCTACAGAAGAGGAAACCGAGGCTCCGAGAGAAAACAGCCAGTGAGCCAAGGTTACAGAGCATGTCCCTGGCACGCGTCCAGGTCGCGCCATGACAGAGCCGGCGGTTTAGATGGGGGCGGCCGGGCCCTTTCTCTGCCAGATGGGGAAACCGAGGCCCGGCGGCGGCCCGGGCCACCCCGCCACCCCGCCGGGAGGGGCCGTGGCCCCGGGGCGGGGCGCGCCGTGCCCAAGGTCACTGCGCCGGCCGGCTGGGGAGGCGGGCTGGGTGGGGATCCGCAGGCCTCCCCGGGCGCGCGCCCCCCTCGGCGGCGCGCACGGGGCCCGGGAAGCAGCAGCGGCGGCGGCGGCGACGGCGGCAGCAGGTGGAGCCGGAGCCTCCGCGCAGCCGAGGCCGCGGCCACTGCCGGCGTTGCCGCCATTAGACAATAGGAGCGGCGGCCGGGCGTGCGGGGAGGCGGGCGGCGGGGAGGGGCGGGGAGGGGCGCCGGGCGCGCAGGAAGCGGGGCCCGGGGCGCGCCGGGGCCGGGCGCGCGGGGAGGGGGCGCAGGAAGCGGGCGAGGCCGGGCGCGGGAGGCGGCGGCGGCGGCGGCCCCGGGAGCTGCCGATCGGCGCCGGGACAAAGGCGCGGCCGCCCGGCGCCCCGAGCCTCCCGAGCCGGGGCGCACAGCCGGGGCGCAGCCCGCGCCCCCCGCCGCGACTGACATGATGTTTCCACAAAGCAGGCATTCGGTAAGCGGGGCCCGCCGGCCCGGCGCCTCCCCCCCC
>NW_027397139.1:2788304-2808734 GCF_003265705.2 Callorhinus ursinus
GACGGGCCACCCGCCCCCCCCCCCCCGGTTCCCGGCCGGGCCATTCTCCCCCCACCCCCCACCGCCAGCTCCCTGCTCGGCGCCTCCCCCAACTCCTGGGCCGGGTCCCCTCCAGCTCCGGGCTCAGAGCTACTCCCCCGCCCCCACCACCCGGGCTCCCCCCACACCCCCGGAGGTCCCGGTCTCTCTCCCAGCTCCCGACCCGGTTTCGCCCCCTAGTTCCCAGACCCGGTGCCCTCCAGCTCCCGGCCCGGATTCCCCCCTCCCCCAGCCCCTGGGGCATGCTTCCCCCCCACACACACACCCCAGCCCAGCCAGGCCGGGCCTCGGATGGCCTTGGCCTCGAGCCTGGGGCACCCGGGGAGCCCCAGAGCACCGGGGCTGGTTTTGGGGCCTGGGAGTGGGGGGGATCCGAGGCGCACCCCTCCCGGAAGAGCGTGGCGGGGAAGAAGGGTGCTGGGAATCTGGGGTGGAGGGCCCCCCCCGGGTAATTTCGGGCGCTGGGAGAGGCCCCTTCCCCGAAGGGACTTTGCAGGGAGGACTTGGCGCCCCCACCAACTTGGGGAGGGGGACTCTAGGACGCCTTCTGCCCCCCTCGCAGAGGCAGTTGGGGCTCTCGGATGTGCACACCCCACCCCCGGCGCATTGGAGGGGCGGTAGAGGGCGCACGCTGCCCCCCACCAAGGGCGGACCTTAAAACGCACCCCCACAGCCTGGGGGTGGCGGGGAACCAGGCGGCTCCGGGCGCACCCACCCCCTCGCCTTCTCCCGGGAGAGGCGGGGGCAGGAAGCGAGGGCGGGGGCCGCGCCAGGGGCTGTAAACACGGGCCCGGGAAGTGGGGCGGGGGGGGGGGGGGGGGGGCGCGCTGCAGCTGTGCCGGCCGGCCCGCTGCCTCGGGGGTCGCCCCGCCCCGCCTGGCCCTGACCGGGGCCGCCCCCCTCCGCACAGGGCTCGTCTCACCTACCCCAGCAACTCAAATTCACCACCTCAGACTCCTGCGACCGCATCAAGGACGAGTTTCAGCTGCTGCAGGCTCAGTACCACAGGTGAGCTGGGGGCCAGAGGCCCTGCAGGGTGGATGGTGGAGGCCCCCCCACCCAGGTCTGGAGGGAAGGTTGTGGCCACTGCCACGTACACATATTTGAAAAAAAATGGAGGTAGAGAGCGTCCTATTCTGTGGTAGGCGCTGTCGCGAGCGCCTTTCTAATATTAAACTCACCTAGAGGTCAAGACAGCCCATTTCAAAGGTAAGAACATCATCTGCGTGGCTTCCGAGTCCCTCCCCCTCCCCACCCCCATCCCCCTTGGATAAAAGACCTCCCAAGAAGTCGGGGGGTGGACCCTCTACCTCCCCACCTCCAAAAGAAAACATTCTGTAGCCTGTTCTGTTTCTTTCTGCTTAGTTTTGGAGGAGTTCCTAGCGTCCTAACAGATAATCAAAGGTGGCTCTTCCTCCAGAATTTAACGTTCTAACATTGTAAAGGGCTTGCCAAGTGCAGGATCTAAGGGGAAGGACCTGGTACTGTCTTCATCTCACAGTTAAAGAAATTTAAGCCCAGAGAGGTTAGAGATTTTCTGGGGATGCACAGCAGAGAGGTGGCAAACAGATTTGCAGCCGATCTCTGGGGTGAAGAATGCGGATTCTCATGGCGCTGTTAGAGAGTGGGGGGGGGGGGCTTTGCCTGGGAATCAGAAGGGAGTCCTTGGTCACCATCGCAAATCCCAGCAGGGCCTTGGGCCCTCTCTGGACCTCAGTTTGCCTGCACAAAAGTGTTCCAAGAAGGAGCCTGGGTTTTCTCCAAGAAGAAGAGAAATAGATATAAATATATGCATATATTTTCAAAAACTTCACCTTTTGGGGGTACTTTCCATGCTCCCCACGGGCTAAATACTGAGCCGACATCCTGTTGTTCAATCTTCCACGTTTTCCTGTTATTGTGCCCATTTTCCAGACAGGGAAACATAGGCACAGGCCGTTGAAAGGCAGGCCCCAGGAACTTTGTTCTGGTTCCCTGATCGTTTAGGGACTTGGCTTGGCAGGCCTGGCTACAGTGAGGGGTCCTGCCACGTTGGGGGTGCACACAAGATTTGCCAGACCCTCAAGAAGGGCCAGAAATTCATAGTTTGGAGTGAAATTACCTTTTCTGTTTGTTTGTTTGTTTTAATGGTGGCAACAAATAGCGTTTTTTAAAGAAAACGAGAGAAAACAAACTCGGGGGTGGGGTGGGGGGCATAGCCACAGAAACTGTGGCTCATCTCTGAATCTGGGCGTACAAGTCACAGTTTGGTGGAGGGAAACGCCAGGCTCCTGGGAGGACCGTAAGATCAAGCATTTATTGGGTGTTTACTGTATACCAGGCCCTGTTCCAGAAGCTGTTCTTGTCTTAATCCGTTTCCTTCCCACCACCCCACCCTGGGAGTTTGGTACTTGGCGATGCAGAGACCAAGGCCCAGGGAGGTAGAGGGGTTTGCCTAGAGCCACACAACATCAAGGTAGCAGGGCTGAACTGTGAATCCAGTGCGTCTGGCTCGCGTCTGTGCGGTCAGCTGTCTAGGTCTTTCTCTGCCCTCCTCACTGGGGACAGGGGTGGGTGGGCTTTGAGAAATGCCCTAAGCTCAACCCTGCTGGGAGAGCCTGAGAGAGGCTGTTACCCATCTCTGTTACCCAACAGTGGAACTTTTACCCCCTAGTGAAATCAAGGCCTATAAGAGGGGCTGGGCCCCCTTTGAGATTCCTTGGTGAGTCCAACCCAGAGCCCTGCCACCCAGCCCTCCACCCTCCACCCTTTCTGCCCTTCTGTGGCTTCTGTGCCTTCCTCCCCGGCTGGATAGTTTTCCCCAGGGATTGGGACTGTGGCCTCTGAAGCCCGCTTTCTGGCTGTGTGACCTTGAGCGTTACTCAGCCTCTCTGGGCATCCATTGCATCATCGGTGAAATGAGGGTGACACAAATATTACTGATCTCATCGAGGCTCCGGACAGGGAAAAGTTTCTTTGAGTCCCTGGCTGACCCACAGTCCGCGTGTTTGCGCCGCCTTTTATTATCTATATTATTACCCATGACTTTTTCTGCCACCAGATCTATGAGGGTGATTTCATGATCCTCGTTTTACAGTTAGGGAGCCTGAGCTCCACCCCCCCCCCCCCCCCTCTTCACAGAGGAGGACGTCCTTCTCCTCCACCAAAGCTCTGGGTCCCCCCCGCACAGTGGGGGACCTCAGCCCGGCCCCTGGTCCCTCTCCCCTTGTTCTTTTCAGCCTGAAGCTGGAATGTGACAAGCTGGCCAGCGAGAAGTCAGAGATGCAGCGTCATTACGTGATGGTAAGCTGGCCTCCCGGTCGGGCAGGGCAGGGCAGGGCAAGGGGCGACCCCAGACCCTCCTCCACCGCTGGCAGCTGCCTGAACCCTAGCCACCTCCTGGGGGATGGACGAGGACTCGGGGTCTGCTCTGCATTCAGCTGGCCCCTGGGGCCTGGCTGAGGCCGCCTTGCTGGCCTGGCTGCCGGCCCAGGCAGTGGCCCAGGTGCCAAACCACCGGGTTGCAGTGTGGGCCTGCCAGGTCCCCCGGCTGTCCTTGGCAACAGAGGAGGCCGCTGCTGTGTAAGCCAAAGCCAGGAACTGGCTGGGGGAGCTGCCGGATCCCTCCCTGCCCCCACAGTTCCCCTCCCTGCCCCTACAGTTCGGGCATCCCAGCCTTAACTCCTCCTTGCCCAAGCTTCAGAAGGAGGACTCCTGGCGGGTGGGGGGGGGGGCATCGAGCAGGAAGCTGACATCCTTTGAGGTTGGAGGGAGGGAAGGGGTGACACCGCATTCTTTGCCTGACATCTGAGACCCTGCGTCTGCGCATTGCCAGAATCACTTGCTGGGATCCCTACCCACCAGGTGGCAGTTTCTACATCAAAAAGCCCCTGCCTTGGTCCAGCCCAGAGCCCAGCTCTCCCAGGCTGTCGATGAGGCAGAGAGAGCCAGACACCGACCCTCCTGGCCCTAGAGGGCTGGAGCAGAGGGACTGACCCAGGAAGGCGGGATTCCAGAGGGGGGCACACTGCCTGAGGAAGGCCACATGGAGGATAGAGCATTGCAGCTAGGGTCTTGAAGAATGAGTAGGAGCTTGCTGGGCAAAAGAGAAGAAACCACGGGAAGTCCTGGGAATGAACTTGGCTTCCCCTGCCCCACCTCCAGGGATGATGGGGAGCCACGAGGGGCTTTAGAGGAGGGGAGGAGGCAGGGTCAGATCTGGGGCGTGAGGAGGGGGGCTACTGACCCCAGAGCCAGACCCAGCAGGCTTTGTTTATCCTGATTATTTATACCCAGGAAGGCAAACTTCCCTGGAGTCTGGGGCCACCCGCAGACAAGACACATAAAGATAAAAGATTAGGAGTCCTGGAATGTATGTGTGTTGGAGAGAGGGCTGGATAATTATTCCAGAAACCAGGGGAGCCAGGCCTGGCTGGGGCCCTGAAGCTCCCCCGGCTCCCGGCAAGCAGTTCCACCAGGTGCCCGGGCTTCTGCTCCCGGCATGGGCACCTCCCACCTGCCCTCATGCTCCCCACCCCGTGTGTGCGTGTGTGTGCGTGTGTGTGTGTGTGTGTGTGTGTGTGTGTGTGTCCCTCTGGCACACCCCGCAGCCTTTGCCCACCCCCGTTTCTCTCTGTCTCCCCACCATGCAGTACTACGAGATGTCCTATGGCTTGAACATTGAGATGCACAAGCAGGTACGCCCCCCCGCCCACTTCTGCAACCCCAGACAGGTGGGCCCGGCCCCTTGGCTGCGCACCAAGTCTGATCAGGCCTCCATACCTGATCCTGTTACCTTCTGAGCCCCTGCCCCTGTTTCTTCTCAGGCCTCCCTGGGAGGTTTATCCCTGGGAGGAGGGTGACATGCCAGCACACTGCGAACCCCAGGATTGCCCCTTGCCCTCTATCCTTGCTTTGGCCATCTGTGCCCTGAGTAGGCTGATATCAAGGATGTCATAAAAATAATGGTGTTGGTGGCCCCCTGGCCCCTCCCCCACCTAGCGCCCCCGTGCCCCCCCCAAGCCTGGAATCGGTCCTGAGCCTTCCCTGTTAGCTGCGGAGCTGAGAGCCAGCCTTAGATCCCACCTTGGCTGCTGACCAGGGGCCCATAGTCTGGAGGTGTTGATCTCACCCTGGGCAGAGTTGGCCTCCTCTTGGGTAGAACCTCACAGGCCTCTCGGGGCTGGTCTGCACCTGCCCCCTGCTGCCTGCCCTGGACTGAAGCCTCTGTGTGTTGCAGGCTGAAATCGTCAAGAGGCTGAATGGGATTTGTGCCCAGGTCCTACCCTACCTTTCCCAAGAGGTGAGTGGCGCCCCGGGGGCTGCAGGGAGGAGGAGGTAGTTGGACTGTGAACTTGCCCCAGGGCCTGCCCCCACACACCCCCCACCCCTGCCTCCCCCATGCTCTGGGGCAGCAGCTGTTCGATGCCCAAGGCGCACACCTCCCCTCTCTGGACCTCCCAGACACAGAAGAATCCCCAGCTTGGAGAAACCCCAGGGGTGCAGGGCGGTGGAGGGAGGGGCCTCAGCCTGCTTTGGAATTCCCAGCCTGAGTGAGTCATTTCACGGGTAAAAATGTCAGATATGCCAAAGACTACACCAAGATTTTTTTTTTCCCCCTTCTTGCTTCTGCGTTTAACCCTCTTGAGATTTGTCTGCCAGGCCCTGTGGGTGGCCTCAGGCCAGAAACCACAGGGGGTGTGTACGGGGAAAGGCACTCAGCTCACGTATGCAGACAGACAGACATGCACAGGTGCAACACAGATGTACACACGGACCCGTGGACACGCACCCTGGGGAGCCATGCGCTGAGCTCTTGCTTTTGCTTTTTGGGATTTTAAGACTCTTGGTGTGGGGCCCACTCCACATTCCCCCCCACTGCCATTCCTGCTCTCTGCCAGGTTTCCTGTCGATCTTTCATCATTTCCTCTTTAATCCCTGACTTTATCTTGGGGCCCTTTGGGTGACCTGCATGCTCAGGGACAATTCCAGAAGGACACTATGAAAACCCTAGAGAAGGGGGTTCTTGGGGCCCTGAAGACCTAGACTTGTGCTTTCCTTTCATGACAGGGGCTTCCTGGTAGGCAAGGCAAAAAGGGAGATTGGCAGAGTCTAGCATCTGATGGCAGGAGAGATGGACTCGTAGGGAGGGCTGGGGTGTGGGCAATAAATTGCCCCGGGAAGGATTGCCCTGAACCTAGACTCATACCCCAGCACTGCCAGAATCCACTGGGCCTTCCCCAGCTGTAGAAGGAGAGGAGCTTGGGTTAGCAGATCTCAGAGCACAGTCTGTGAGCTCTTAGGATCAAGACTTCCCTGTACAGTTGGCCAGGTTGGGCCCTGTACATTTACTTCTTGGTGTATCGCATTGAATAGGTCCCGATCCAGGGTTTCTCTTAGACTCACCCGATGGCGTTTTCTTAAGTATCTGGCACCAACCCCTTTGGGCCTTCTGCGAATCCCACTTGGTGAACAGAAGCGGCTGGAGGGAGGGGTTTTCTGATGGGATGGAAAGCCACGGTGGGGCGCGCCTTCCCCTGGGCTCTGTGCCTCAGACCCCCACAGAGATCAGGGCATATAGCACCTGGCTCCTCTCTACCCCACACCCCTTCCAGCACCAGCAGCAGGTCTTGGGAGCCATCGAGAGGGCTAAGCAGGTCACCGCTCCTGAGCTGAACTCCATCATCCGGGTACGTCTGGGTCGCGGGCGGGCGGGTGGGCAGGTGGGCCCACGGCAGCTCATGCTTCCCTCCCGTGTGCCCTGCAGCAGCAGCTCCAAGCCCATCAGCTGTCCCAGCTGCAGGCTCTGGCCCTGCCCCTGACCCCGTTGCCTGTGGGGCTGCAGCCGCCTGCGCTGCCCGCGGTCAGCGCCGGCACCGGCCTTCTCTCGCTGTCCGCGCTGGGCTCCCAGGCCCACCTCTCCAAGGAAGACAAGAATGGGCACGACGGTGACCCCCACCAGGAGGATGACGGCGAGAAGTCGGATTAGCGGGCGGCCGGGATGGGGAGGGTGGGGGGGGACAAAGGGGAGACAGACACGGAGAGAGAGGAACGTTTAGCGCAAGACACAGTATAGCTCGGGTTTGGCTGAACTTGGTAGTATTTATGGTAGCCGCCTGCTGGGGTCCTAGCCCTGCCTGTGTACCACCCCTAGCTTCGCTCACACCCCCGGCTCCCGGCCTCCCTCCTCCTCCGCCTCTCCTGCCTCCCTCCTCCTCCTCCCCTGCAGCCTGAGTGGGCGGATGCCTGCTCATTCCACACAGGAGGCAAGCTGAGGCCTGGAGGCACAAATGGGAGGCCAGGTCAGAAGACAGCAAAGCCTCAGAAGCCCCGCACCCCTGCACTGCCCTGTTCCGCAACCGTGCACCTGACCGCCGGCCCGCCGGGCCCCTCAGGGCGCACGCCCCCAGCCTCCCACCCTGGCACTGCATGCAGACACCACGCTAGCTGCCCCTTCCCGCCCTGGGCACCCCACGTCCCTCCCGCCTCACTCACCTCCTCTGCTAGTTCCAGAGCCCACGCCCACCTGTCCTCTCCCCGCGCCCGCCAGAGAGGGGGCAGAGAGAGTGAGCTTAGCCAGGAGCAGGGGGGAGGAGTGGGGGGCGGGCGTCCCAGAATTCCCTTTCTCCCCTTCCCGAATAAAGATGAGGGTACTCAAGTTGTCTTGGTTTTTATTTTATTTTTTTCCTTTTTCCAGTATACTAGCTTGTCTTTTAAGAAAAGGGATATTTAAAAAAAAAAAAAAGACAGAAAAATGTTTTAAAAAAACAAACACCCACACCTGTGTCTGTATATAGCCTTTTAGACTGTCAGCTTCTGTTGTGCTCAGTCGTTTGATCGCTGCAGAGAGAAGGGAGAATGCTGTATCGAGGGTGGGCTTAGCTGTGCCTTTCAAATAAAGATGTGAGAAGGTTGGTTGCCTTGTTCCTGCCTCTGTGTTGCGGGATGCTGCGGCGGTGCCCCCCTTCCCATGGGAGGAGGGGGCTTCCCTCACATCTGAGCTCCCGCCTCCTTCCAGGATGGGAGAGTGAGGGTGGGGTGGGGGCGGGGTGGGGGCGGAGTCCGGCTCGCCAGCGTGGGCTGTCTCCCCAACTCGATGCACAGACCAGAGAGGGTCAGCTGGAGGCTCCAGGTCACACAGCCAGGCCCAGGTGCTTGAAGTTGAGCAGAGCTGACTTCTGATCCCCAGGCCAGAGGGCTCCTAAGTGGCGTTCTTTTCTCTTAGAGACAGAAGATTTTGAGACTGCAGAATCCATCCCCGCTGCATACCCACAGAGACCCTTTTTCCAGATCTGAGCACACAGGACCACCCCCCAGTTGAACCTGACCCCCGGAGGACCTCTGGAAGGTCTCCCTGCCACGCCCCAGCTGGACCACCCGGGGAGCCAGAAGGAAAGGAGATCCGGGGAGTGAACCTGGCACCTGGGCCGAGAGGCCTCAGGCTGCCCACCCAGGATATGGGGCGAAGCTGAGGATGAGGCAGGGCGGGGCGGCATAGAATTCCTTACCCTCAGGGACCTGGGCAGCTGGGGGGACTTCTGAAGTCCAAGAAATTCTCACCTGCCCCCCAATCTAGCAGGTTCCCAAGGTGAACCAAGGGCACGGGGGTAGGGGTGGGGTGGGCGGCTTACCCTCTGGGGAAACGGCTCATGTCCCTGAGGAAAGAGGAGAGGAGGGGGGAGCATGACTGGGTGGTCCCACCAGCCTCCCCCTGGGTCCCGGCCCTCCCCCCCATGGCAGCCATAGCCCCTCTCGAAACGCCCACGTGATGGGGGTCGCTCCCTGCCTAGCATTTTATCCTTGTGCTGAAAACCCAAACTCACCCAGGACACTTGGGGAGCGAAAACTGTTGCAATGCCAAGTGTCGCACCCACCTGGAAGGCAATCTGGCACCCAGCAAGTCCCCTCCTGGGTCCCCACCCCCAGGGCCGTGCCGCACCCAACCTCCACAAAGGCACGGACAAGGGTGTCCAGAGTTGCTGTCCTTCCTCCCCACTTCCCCCAACCGGAAGCTACCCGCTGCCCATCGACAGAATGGCTAAGCTGTGACATCATCATGCCTGGGAAACACGACAGAGCCACGAAAAAAAAGTACGAGCCACCACTCTACTCAACACCCCGCATCTCGCTCATGGCACACTGAACAAAAGCAGCTGGGGACAAAAGCGTAAATACAGAGTGGTTCCATTTATATAAGGAACAAAATCAAGCCCAAGTGACCTACAGTGTCAGGTGTCATGGGGTCACCCTTGCGAGAGGGTGGGGGAGGGGCAGAGGGGGCTCATGTTCCATTTCTTAACTTGGGGGCTGATGACATGCGTGTGTTCACTCTGTAATCATCAAATTGTTCACTTACAATCTGTGCCCTCTTTTGTGTGTTACATTTCACAATTTTAAAAAAAAATCATAAAAAAGATTTGGGGGGCCTCCATGGCAGCTGGTCCTGCTGCCCACCCCTCCAATGACTCCAGCAGGCTGGAACTGTCTTGCTGTTCCTCGCCTAGAGGCCTTTTGCACATGCTGTTCTGTCTGTCTGGAACAGTGTTCTCCCTCTTCCCCCCCCCCCTTCCCAGGGTAGTAATCCTCCAAGACTTCCAGATACCAGTTTTCTCAAGTCCTCCCCCGACCCTACCCCAAAGCAGGGGTCTGTGGCCCCTCCACCCAGGGTCCCGCACAAGCAACATATTAATATGTCACACGATGGTTGCAGGGAATAATCCAGGCGGCCCAGCAATCATGGTCGTGGGAGGTAGGGTTGTCAGCCCCTTAGCAAGATGAGAAGACCGAGGCCCAGACAGACAGGCATGATGGGGGCCTCCAGCCTCGATTTAAATCCTGGCTCTCGCTCTCACAGCTGGATAGTCTAGACAAGTGGCTTCACCCCTCCGGATCTTGGATTCCCTATCTGTAAAATGGGTATGATCTCAGAACAGGCCCTAGTTATGAAAATCATATTATTTAATCCGCGGAAAGGCTTCTAGCAGGGACTCGCACATTCATTCATTCATTTAGTGGGACCTACTCGGAGCCCCAGGGACACAGAAGACATAAATTCCTGCCCTCTGGCTGGAACAGACAGATAACCGGGAAAATCCAGAATGTGTTGGTAGAGAACGAGGGATGGGGAGTGTTGGCTGCATTTTTTTTTCTTTTAATTTGCTCATAGAAGCAACTCAATAAATGCTAGCAAATTTATTGAGGGCAGACCTGAGTTTGTACCTGTCTCAGACCCTAACTAGTGATTTGAGGCAAGTGAAGTCACTTGTCTGACCTCAGTTTCTGGGAAATTGTTCCCGAGAATTAGCAGGAAGCCTGCAAGGGCTCACAAGCTGTCAGCTGATGTTATTATTACTGATGTTGCTGGCAGATGAAGGGAGCCGCGGGGGGGTGGGGTGGGGTGGTCACAAACCCGGCACCCCCAAACCAGGGGTCTTCTCCGGAGAAGGGGCGCCCTGCCCAGCCACGGAGGGCCTGCGACCTCGGGGGTCTTCCTCCGGGCCTCGGAGCCCCTCCCCCCAATCCCGCCGGCGGGGCTGGGTCCCCCGCGGGTTTGCGGAGGGTCCGGGAGCCCCCTGTGGGGCAGGGTGGCGAGAAAGTCCTGAGGGTGCGCGATCGCGGCCGCGGAGCCGGGGCGGGCAGAAGGGCCGCCTCCCGAGCCCCCTCCCCGCCGCGGCCTCCTGCGCTTAACGACCGCGCCGCCGGCGACCTCGGCTAATTGATCCGCTAATGGGCCCCGCGCCGCGGCCGCGCCTAATGAGCCGGGAGGAGGGGGCGGAGGGGGCGGTGGGGAGAGTGCAGGGGGAGTGGGGAGAGGAGGGGCGGCTAGGAAGGGGGGAGAGGGAGGAGGAAGACCAGGGAGGGGGTGAAGGGCTGGGGAGGAGGAGAGAATGGAGGGGTGGAGGAGTTTGGGCAGAAGCGGGGGGAGAGGAGGAGAGAATGGAGGGAAGGGAGGGGAGGAGGTTAGGGG
Source organism: Callorhinus ursinus (assembly GCF_003265705.2). Taxonomy (NCBI): domain Eukaryota; kingdom Metazoa; phylum Chordata; class Mammalia; order Carnivora; family Otariidae; genus Callorhinus; species Callorhinus ursinus. Next base: position 2,799,289 of record NW_027397139.1, read on the forward strand.
AAGAAGCCAGGGGAGGGGGCCCAGGGAGGAGAGGGAGGAGGGCCATGCGCCGGGCTCTTTGGGCACAGGAGGGGGGAGCAGTGGGGATGCGATGAACCCACCCATTTCTGACTACCTCACCCCCCCACACACACCATCCCCTCAGGGGGTCCCTGCTCCTTCTCCAAAGCTCCTCCCCTTCTCCCACCACTCTCCTTTTGAGAAGAGAAGAGTCTTTTTAGCAGGGGGAATCTGTGTGCATCAGGGGTGTGAGCCCCCCCAACCCTGTGCCTCCATTTCCTGTCCCTACACTGCTCCTAATGGCCTCAGTGTGGGAGAATCCCACAGGCCCCAGGCGTCTGAGCTGGACTCGGCCCCTGTCCCCATACACCCCTCTGTACCTCCACTGACTCCTGGGTCCGAGAGCACCCCAGCCCCAGAGAGCTAGCCCTCTCCCTCCCCCTTCTGGTTTGAGCTGGAACTCCCCGCATGAGGCATGAAATGGCCACAGTCCAGGCTGGCCAGGTACACCTGCTGCCTTCCTCCTCCCTGAGAGTCCTCTGGGTGTTGGCAGCTTGGGCACAGTCTTGGGGGAGAAGGAGAAAGAAGCCCGGCCGATGGTGCAGTCGGGAACCTGGAAATGATGTCACTCTGCCCATTTTGCAGACAGCAGAACTGCAGCAAATTGTCAAGGCCACAAAACAAGGCAGCGCCATGCCATGGCAGGTCACCCGGCCGCAGCTAAAGGAGCTCTTGGCCCCACTAGGAGCAACCAGAAATAATCAGGAAGGCCAAGCGAGTCATAAGGATAACAGAAATCATAAACAGCTACGACTTGAACTTCTGTTATGGTCCCAGCCTTGGCTAAGGGTTTGGACTAGTCTCTGTTAATTCCTTCTTCTTCATTTTTTGACATTTATTTATTTATTGTTATTCATCTCTACACTCAACGTGGGGTTCACACCTACCAGCCCAGAGATCAAGAGTCACATGCTTTTCCGACTGAGCCAGCCAGGCGCCCCATCTCTCAGGTACTTCATGAAAAGACCTGTGAAGGAAGGACCCATTTGCAGATAAAGAAACTGAGGCTCGAGACAGGTAGTGACTTGCCCAAGGGCACACAGCCAGGAACCTGGATCCCGATGTAGGAAGGCCCAAACGACAGGGTCCAGGATCTTAGAGCCATTTTGTTGACGAGAAAGAGAAAGCTTCTGGAGCCAGTGCTGGAGAGGAGGGCTTCCAGAGGATGGGGGTGCAGGCAGGTCAGGGTACAGAGGGAGGGGGCTGGGCTGAGGAGGGTGTGAGAGGAGGGGTGCTCCTTGAGGCACTGCCCCCCTCCCTTGTGGAGGCCTTCAGCCTAACCATTCTTGGCCTCTTTTCCGTGCCTGGGGGTGACCAAGCCTGAGAGCACCTCAGGGCCTTTCCCTCTGCCTGGAACACACTGTCCCCAGAGCCGGGCAGCCGCTGCCATCGCCGCCACCAACACCCCCTCTCCTGCTTGCTTTATCTTCACAGCATCAATCACTGCACACAACCTAAGCCAACAGATATTCCTTGTCCTCCCTGTCCCCCCCAACTCTGAGTTCCGTGACAAAAGGGATTTGGTCCGATTTGGTCATGACTGAAATCTCGGGGCTTAGCACTGCGCCTGGCACGCAGTAGGTGTTCGGTGAAGATTTAGGGAGCAAGAGAGAAGATGGCAGAGAAGCCAGCCGCCTGCCTCCTCCGGGGCCTGCCTGCCTGCCAGCCTGGGAGCCACGGCAGGTGTTTGAGCAGAGGAGGGGCACGCCCAGGGACACGGAGGGGCCAGGCTGGAGGGAAGACAGAGGCAGGGGCTCCGGAGGAGGCCGTGTCCTCTACAGATGCTTTCTGACACTAGGAGCTGCAGGAGGGAACCCATGCACGCAAAACACCCTGCCCGCCAGGGACTCCCCCTCAGGGTCCCCCCCACTACCTTTGCCCTTCGCTGTGTCTCCGCCCTTGGCTCTGGGTGTCCCAGAGTCTCTGTCTCCCCGTCTCTCTCTCCCCCGCCCCGCCCCCCCCCGTCCTTCGAGGTCTGTCTGGATCTCTCTCTCCTCCCTCTCCATCTCTCCCCCCCCCCCCCCCCCCCGTGCCCCCCCCCCCCCCCCCCGCACAGCCCTCTCCCACCTACCCCGGCCGCTGGGCCACGTTGCTGGGCGCCGGCCAGGCCTGGAAGCCCGCCCCTCCCCCCGCCCTTGACCCTCCGTCCCCCCACCCCTTCTCCCCCGCCCCTCCGCCCCTTCCTTCTCCGCCCCCTTCACCCTTCCCCTCCCGCCCACCCTCCGCCTCCTCCCCCTCCTCCGCCTGTCCCCAGTGTTGCCTCCTCCCCGCACCCCACTCTCTCCTCCTCCCCTCCCCGCCTCCCGATCCCGGCCCCGGGGAGGGGCGGGGCCCGCGCTCCCGGTGCCCTGCTGGGCCTGACCGGGCCTGTTGGGGACGCGCTGACCCGGCCCGCGCGGTCTATGGTGGGTTTCCCGGCCTCGGCGGCGGCGGGTAACCGGGCACTAGGTCTGGCCGACCTGGGCGGCGGGGAGGGGGGTGGCCCCGGGGCCCCTGAACATTGCGGCTGTGAGCCTTACCCCAAGCGCCGGTGCTGTGTGACCTTGGGCAGGTCCCTAGGCGTCTCTAGGCTGGGCCGCCTCCGCTCCACCGGCTCCCAAGCCAGACCGACTGGCCACGGGCATTTATTGGCTGCCTGCTGTGTACTAGGCTCTGTGGTGGGTGCGCAGGGACCCAGGACGGAGCTCCTCTTGACCCTCATGGAACCCACAGTGTCTAGGGAAGACAGATAACAAATAAACCAGCAAATAAGATAATTTCAGACAACAGTCAAATGCTACAAAGAAAAATCCAACAGGGGCAGGAGACAGAGAATGACAGGGGGCCTCTCTCCATGGAGGTGACGTCTGAGCTGAGACCTGGATGACAGGAAGACGGGTAGGGAGAGGGAGGGTGGGGGTCTTCAGGCCGAGAGAAGGGTGAGGGCAAGAGCCCAGAGGCAGCTGCCCGGCTCGCATCCCCTACTTTGCAGCCCTGTTGTGAGCATCAGACACCAGGTCAAGGGAATAATCCAGGCGGCCCAGCAGTCAAGGCCGCGGGAGGTAGGGTTGTCAGCCCCTTGGCAAGATGAGAAGACCGAGGCCCAGACAGGAATGAAAGGTCTCACAAGCAAACCAGAGGCTGGAAAAGCAAGATCCAAAATGCCCACGCAGTCTGTTCCACATACATCTGTGCGATGCCTACTGGGGACTGGGGCGAATCTGGGGTCCAGGGAGGAGCCCCCCAGGAGCAGGGATGGGGGCAGGGCTCACCAGGAGGTGGGGCTCGCCAGGATGCCGCCGCTGGGCGAGCGGAGAGGTGGGGGCCAGGTGGGGGCCGTGGAGAGGGTGAGACTTGGGATGGAGCGGGTGTGGGGGGCGTGGGGTCTGGGATAGGGGGAATGACCCGGAGCTCCCCAAATACAGGTTGCCTTTTTGTCCCGGCTCCTGCTTGCTTCCCCCTGCGCACGCGCACGCGATCATAACAGGCAAGGCCAGTTCACCCGTCCAGCCGTTTGATCCTATGACCACAGCATGAAGTTTCTATCATTCCCCTTTTTTACAGAATCACGGTGTGACACAGCCGCAAGGTAGGATTCGAACCCAGGCCTCCAAGGAAAGTGTGACCTCAGGTGGCCATGGATCCCTGCAAGCTAGGTTACAAATGGAGCCCCTCCCTAGGCTTGCCTCTTTATCCTCCCAACCAATATATGGAGCAGGCACTGAAATAATCAGTTAAGTGTTCCGAGGGGGATGACGCTTTACTGAAGGAAATGAAATGAGGGGGGCTGACCAAGTAGGAAGGTCGAGGGCTGCTGTAAGGCTAGCGAGACCGGGCCTCACTAGGATGTGATGTTCGGGGCCAAGACTGGAAGAGGGAGAAGAGTCGCCATGGGCCAGGCAAAGGAAATAGCCCATACTAAAGTCCTGGGGCAGGACCTTGCCTGGTCTCTTAGCGGTGATGGGGAGCTCTGGAAGATTCTTGAGCAGAGGAAGGATGGGACCTGATCATATGTATATGTAGTTTATTTTAAAGTAAATCTCTATGCCCAACATGGGTCTTGAACTCAGGACCCCAAGATGAAGAAGAGTCACAGGCTCTACTGACTGAGCCATTTCAATGAGTGATCAAAGATGGGGAGGAAGGGAGAGTGCATGCAGAGTCCCCCTGTGAAGTGTGAAGCCAGGGTGGGAGAGAGGGTCTTTGGGCCGCAGTGGCCCTACAGTGCCCCCCCCACCCCAGCATTTTCTAGGAGTTGTTTTAAATACTTGATCAGCCTTCACTTATTGGAAGATTCTGTCATCGACCCCAGTTTCCAGATGAGGGAACCCCCTGAGCAGAGCAGGGGACATCGCTGCGGCCCCTTCTTTTCTCTTCTGACTCTTCCTCCCCCCACTTCACGGCACGGGCATGGTCAGAGGTCCACTCCGCAAGGGAAGGAGTCAGAGCCCAGGACTCCTCCATCCCGGGGGAAGATTTAACATTGCCCCAGCTTTGCTCTGAGTCTCCTTTGGGTTAGGGTGGTATAAATGCACTGCTCAAATGAGGCAACTCCCATGCATTCTGCAGGACCCCAGCCTCAACACCTCTATATGACATCTAGGAAGCCTTCCCAACTTTCCAAGCGGGGACCTCACTCCTGCTCTGTCTCTGCCACCCCGCCAACAGTCCTGGTCCCTCCCGCCCTAAGTACAGGGGGCTGAGAGGGTTCTGCTTGGTCTCCCCTGCTTTTCCAAACTTGGGAACCCCTCCTTGAATCCCCGGCATGGCCTAGCCTGGCTGCTCACAGACGGGACAGCCGAGAGCATTGGTTTCACGAACAAGTCTTGTCCAAACCATCTCACTACACAGGTGAGTAAACTGAGGCCCAGAGAGAAGCCCGCAAGAGTCTTAAGGTCACGGGGGGGGGGGGGGCGCTAGAACCCCGGGAGGGCTCCCCATGTTCCCAGGTGGAAGAAAACGTGTGTGACTCTTCTGACGGGGGCTCGCCGCCAACCTTGGCAGGAACAGAGGCTCAGAGGTCACCGGAGAGCCCTGGCCGGCAGGAGGGGACAGGCCTGGCTGGTGGCCCAGCAGCTCGGCTGGGGGCGGGGGGGGGGGGGGGGGGGGGGGGGGGTGGGGAAGGGGGGAGGCAAAGGGTTGGCCTCCCCCAGGGGGCCGCTTTCCCGGCCCGGGTCGGATCAATGGGCTGTAATTATACCGCGCCGGGCCCGGAGCCGGCGGGGAGGGAGCGGGAGCGGGCGGGAGAGAGGCGGCGGGCGGGGGAGCGCGGGCCCGGAGAGGGACCCACGTTACTTTGATTGACAGCCGTGCCGGGCGCCGCGCGAGAGCTTCTGGGGATCGTAGTCTTTCCGAGAAGCCCGCTCCCTCTCCTCTCGCGTTTGCGTTAGGAGAAACTGAGGCACGGGAAAGCGCAACTCCCTCCCCTCCGCCTACACGTCGTTTTATCCCTCCCCCATCTGACCTGAGGGACAAAAACTGACGCGTGCTAGGGGCCTCCAGTCCCGGGTGAGCGTCTCAGCTCTTCCCGGGGATTCCCGGGGGTGGGAGGTGTCCAGCGTGATTTAAAGTCTACCTCGGTTTACCTATCTGTGAAATAGGGCGAAAGGCGCCTAGTCGGCCCGCCAGCTGGCCGGGCTTTTGCAAGGTAGTATGTGGGACAAGGGACTCCTGCTTTTAAGGAGAGACCTGCCAGGCTCGCTACTCCGGGTTTTCGGATACTAATCGAACTGGACCACCCCCCCCGCACCCCCTCAACAAGACTGAGTTCTGACGTCCACGAGGCTCTCAGCGTCTCTCGGGGAGGGGGGCCCCCACTCTCCATACCCCCATGGCAGCCTTCTGATTGGCCCAGCCCATCCTAGTGCCTCCTGCCATTGGATGCGGGTTTCTGGATCTCCATTGGCCAGCGCCCACTGTGATGTCACGGACCCATGTGGGAGCGCCGCGAGAGGATTGGCTGGCGCACCCAGCCAACCACCGCGGAGAAAGGAATTTCCACAGTAGCTGAGGCGGCGAGGCTGATTTAAGGTGGTCTGAGCAATCCGGGGTCCCAGCGCTGCTTCTCAGCTTTTTCCTTTAAAAAAAAAAAAACACAAAAAACCCACATCATAAAAACCCAGCCAGGAACCGGGGCTGAGCCTTTCTGTACAGTGGGAGGAGAAAGATCAGAAGCTAAGCTCCTTCCCCCATTTTGCAGCTTCTTCCTGGATTCTGCAGGTGGGGAAACTGAGGCCTAGACACGTGGGGCGTGAAGCCCTGGCAGTCAGATGAGTTGGCTGGGTGAAGCCTTCTCGGTGGTAATGGGAAGTTTGTGCTAGACTGCCCAGACTGTAACTCACCCGCCCCCTACCCCCCCCCCCCCCCCCCCCCCCCCCCCTGCGGCATGTGGCATTTCAGCGAGGTATGAGGTATGGAGTCATAGGCTGCCCCACAGGTCTCTCATCTCAAGCCTGCTCTCAACTGAGTCTCCCCAAACTCTCAAAGCTGCTCCCAAAGCCGGTGCTCAGAGCAAACCGTCTTCTCCTTCCTGGCATAACTCACATACACCATCGTGTGTGGGGCGGGGGGGGGGGGGGGGGGGGGCTTCTGGTTCACACCACAAATCTGTATCTCCGCCCCCCCCCCCCCCGGCCCCCGTGGAATATGCCTGGTGGAAACATCTAAAGCCTGTTGGGTAAAGGTCCCCTCCTCCAGGAAGCCTCCTCTGGACTCACCAGGCAGAGTCCCTGTCCCCCTCCACGCGCTGACTACCTGGGCCCAGGGCCTGGGGGCGAGTGCTTAATTCTGCCCCCCAACTCCCCCATCCTGGGGCTGGGCCCGGTCTAGGAGCCCAGCCTTCCAGCATGAGGATGGCTTATAAATACCTACCTGAACAGCCTGTGCTCACTGTGTGTAGAGGGAGATACCTTTTGGAGGAGATGCCTGCAGGAGATGCTTTGGGGCTGGGCCTTGAAGAAATGGATTTTCTCCAGGCAGAAAAGGAGCAGGAGGGAATTCCAAGAAGAGGTAATAGCCACACAAGCGAAAGCCCAGAGGTGGGAGAGGACGCAGAGCGGGTGACAACAGTGACTGGTGCGGCCGGAGCAGCGAGAGTGTGGGACCGGGTGGAAGGAGGTGAAGTCAGGCCAGGCCAGGTGGTGCGGGGGTCTGATGCTAGCCTGAGGATCTGGGGGTTTGTTCCCAGGGCCATAGGGAGCCATGGGAAGGTTCTAAGTGAGGGAGGGCCAGACTCCCAGACGGTGACAAGAGTAAAAGCTGCTCGGATGGGGGGAGGCAGGTGGCTTGAGCTCGGGGGGGGGGGGGGGGGGGGGAAAGGGGGGCACAGGCCGGGGGGGGGGAGGAAGCAAGATTGCTTGGCAGGTGTAGGGGAGAGAAGAGGCTAGGTTGATGCTCTGTCTTGGGGGAGAAGGATGGACTGTGGGGCCTGGCAGGGTGAGGAACAGGTCTGGGAAAAGGTGCTCCATCTAGCAACCTGGGGGACATCCAGGGGAGGCATGGCACTTCCTGGAAAGGTTTAGGAATTAGGACTTCACAGACATTCCCCCCCCCAACTTGGAATTCCTGGCATTGTAGACCGGGTGGAACTTGGTTTCTTAGAAGTTCCCAGCAGGAGTGTGGCCAGTGATTTCTGGCTTCGGCTGGATCAGCTGTTTCTTCTCTTCTCCTGCACGCACTGCCTATTCATTTATTGAACACCTACTGTATGCCAGGCTCTGCAAGAGACAGACTCTGTCCCCACACAGCCTAGTGAGGGAGACAGATACCAAATAGAACAACCCACAGAGGAACATGATCGTGTCAAAACGAAAGGAAACAAACTGGTGGAACCTAGAAGGAGAGAGAACAGGATACAGTGTTTTGAGAATAAGCAGGTGGGACTAGCGAGCCCTGCTTAAACTGGTGGCCAGGAGGGGGCTTTCTTAGGAGGTGACGTCTGAGCTGAGACTTGAGGAAGCGAAGCAATGGAACAGTATTCCAGACAGAGGGAACAGTAAATGCAAAAGCCCTGAGGCAGACCCCTATCTGGGCTGTTGGGAAAACAGTTAAGAGGCCAGGGTGTCCAAGCAGAGGGGATGAGGGTGAAGATAAAGGCAGTTGGGATCAGGGAGGGAAGGGCAGGGAGGGAGGTTTGTGCAGGGCCTTGTGGGAAGAGGGAAGCGTTTGTATTTTATTTTGACGACCACGGGGAGCCACTGAATGCTCCAGTACACACACACATTCATATCTTTGTCCCAAGGATCTCTCTTTCTCTCCCTGCCCTCCCAGCCTTCAGGTCTCACCGCCTAGGTAAACCTCTACAAAGAGGCCTCTCCCAGACACCCCAGATAAGTAGGTTCCTCTCATCGATCTCTATCACTGCTCCCCAAACTCCTCCTTTGTACACGCAAATGGTTGCGTAATGACCAAGCTGTGATTTTGTCTTGTCCCCAGAGTGCCGAGAAGGCAGGCATCGGTTCTCCTTCACTCACCCTTATATTCCTGGAACGTGGAAGGATGCCTGGCGTGTAATAGATGTTCAGTAAGTATCTGTTGGCTGGAAGGCGATACCGTTCAGTTCAGTGGGGTTTCGTACACTTTGCTCCCTGACCTCCTGACACAGACGCAGGCATTAATAATACAAGGCAAGGGTCTCTCTCTCTATTTTGTTGTCTGCTGCGCCCCAGTGCCTAGAGCTGTATCTGGTCCACGGGAGGTGCTCAGTACACGCTTGTTGATTGACTTAGCAGAGGACCTGAGGTTTTTCATGGGCAAGATTGGAATGAGAATGTCCCACCTCCCAGGGCAGTGTAAGAAATGCCCACTGGATGTCTGTGGTCTATGGAGGGAGTGGAGTCCGTGTCTTCAGGGACCTCAGTCTGAAGGCAGGGACTCAGTTGGCCATTCTCGGTGGGAACTCAGCCTTCTAGGAGCTCACAGTCCGAGAGGGGAGACAGCTCAGTCTGCAAGGGGGCATCAAGTCCAGTCTCTGGGAGTTTGCTCTGTGCCGGGCCAGGCTGAGGGCTGTCCAGGTACCACCTCATTTACAAACGGCCCCTGCCTCTGCCTTTTTACAGTTGAGAATATTGAGCCAGAGAGGGCTAGGGCGCCGTCCCTCCCTCCTCCGGTGTCCGCACTGGGCTCTTCCCCGGTCCCCGGGAGGCAGGTTTCCAGGGCCTCCTCCAGATCCTTAAGTCTTAGCGCGCTCCCTCAGAAAGGCCATTTCTGGCCCCGAACTGCCCACTCCCCGCCACGCCGCTCCCCGCAGTGGGCCCCTGGGTATTTCTCAGCTTCCTTGCTTCTCTCTCTTGGGCCCTCCGGGACGGAGGGGGCGACGTTCGAGGCGGGGGTGGGGGGGGTGAACCGGGAGCGAGCCTCAGTTTCCCCACCGGTCGCCGGCCCGGGGAGCGGGAGGGGTTCCCGGGGGG
>NW_027397139.1:2809134-2894321 GCF_003265705.2 Callorhinus ursinus
CCCCCCGCCAGGCCCGCGCCCCTCGCGTCCCCGCCCCCCGCGCGCGCTCGGAGGGGGGCGCGGGCGCTCCGGGGTCCCGGCCCCGCGCCGCCGCGCCCCCGCCTCCTTTCTGCGGGCGGCCCCCACCCCCGGCCTCTCCCCCCACCCCCAGCCCCGCCGCCGCCTCGCCACCCCCCACCGCCCCCCATCGGGATCGTCGGGCTCCGGCGGCCCGGGGGGCTTCCGGATCGGCAGGATGTACCCCCAGGGGAGGCACCCGGTGAGTGGGGGGCCCAGGCTGCGCGGGGTGGGGGCGCGGGCGTCCGGGAGCTCAGACCCCGCCGTCCCCCCCAGACCCCGCTTCAGTCCGGCCAGCCCTTCAAGTTCTCGATCTTGGAGATCTGCGACCGCATCAAAGAGGAATTCCAGTTTCTTCAGGCTCAGTACCACAGGTGAGGGGGGGCGGGGGCGCTCAGCCCCGGGGGACCCGGGAGCTCGCCGGGGAGCTCACCTGGGAGCCCCGGGGAGAGAGGCCGGCCGCTGGGGGCCCCGGGGCGCAGCCAGGCGGGGGCGGGGCCTCCAGGGTGCCGGGAGGAGGGAGCCCGCCCCCCACTCCGGGGGGGGGGAAGGGCTTCCAGGTGGAAGGCAGGTGAGGTGGATGGGGACCACCCAGTCCTGGGGCACCTTGAGTCTGAGAGGGGGTAGGAAGGGCCTGGGACCAGGAGGTGGGGCGAGGATAAGGAAGTGGGGAGAGGGGAAGGAGCCAAACCCGTCACTTTGGAAAGTGGCCCAGATGGGGTGTCCCTGCGTCTTTCGTCTTTCGGGGTGGGGGGGGTGCGGTGGGGGTGGGGCGGCGGTAGAGGCAGGGCTGAGTGGGATCCGCGTGCCCCCGCTCCTTCCCAGCCTCAAGCTGGAATGTGAGAAGCTGGCCAGTGAGAAGACAGAAATGCAACGACATTATGTCATGGTGAGGGGCTCCTTATTGCCAGGACTGGGCAGTGGGAAGGAGGACTCAGCTGTGAGTAAAGGCGCTAGTGGTGTGAAACCCCACTCACCCTGCCACTCTGGGCCTCATTTTCCCTATCTGTAAATTGGGCTGGTTGGGATTCCAGGCCGCCTTTATGAGGGCCCTCCCAACTCTTGCAGACAATGAGACAAGAGTGTCCCCTCTTCCCATGGGCGTCTTTGAGGGGCCATGGTCTCTGGGCACCTCCTCCTGCCCCCCTCCCTGCTTCCTCCTCTGGGCTTCCCTGGGGCCGTGAGGCTCTGTGCCCTGCTGTGACTCCCCCAGCCTGGGGGCTCCTGGAAGACCCAGCCTCCACTGGCCCAGTAGACGTTCCCAATTGGCTTTTCCTTTGCAGTACTATGAGATGTCCTACGGGCTCAACATTGAAATGCACAAGCAGGTAACTGTGTGTTGGGGGTCAGAGTGTCCAGGAGGAAGGGTGAGGGTCTGGAGGCTGTGGGAGAGACCCAGCACTCAAGCAGTCTGGGTCAAAGCAGACCCAGGGAGCAGGGGTCTCATCCCGAAATCTCTGGGACCAGGGGGCCAGATTTCAGCCTCACAACAGGAAAACAATTCTGCACTTCCAGAGACATGGTCCAGCAGAGAGGCAAGAAGTAGGCAGGAGCCAGGTGTCTCTGTCAAGGAGGGCTTGTCCCAGAGGCAGGAAGGCAGTGGAGGCGACTCCTGTCCCCGGGAGGGGCCGGCCAGACAGTCCTGGAGGTCCCTTTCAGCCCAGAGAGTCTGATGTTTGGAGATGGATCCTGATGGTCTGAGGTGGACCTCAAGCTTCTCTTGATGCTTTGAAGGATGTGAGATGGGCCCCAATGCTCTGAGGTTCTGAGACTCTTGTCAGCTTCTGGGTGGGATTCAAGGTTCTAAGTTAGACCAGAAGGTTCTGAAATTGACTCCAGTTGTTCAAGAGCAACCCCGGGATGGGGCTCCCCGGTGGCTCCGTCGGTTAAGCATCTGACTCTTGATTCTCAGCTCAGGTCTTGATCTCAGGGTCATGAGTTCAACCCCACGTTGGGCTCCACGCTGGGCACAGAACCTCCTTAAAAGAAAAGATTAACCCCGAGAACCTGACACTGACCTCAAGGTTCTCTGATAGATAAGAAGGGCCCTGAAAGATTGTGAGATTGTGAGGTTGATGGACTCTTAGATTCTGTCCCTCAGAATATCAGCACAATGGGTGGAGCCTAAAACAAGGCAGTGGGGCTTCCTGGTGGGTGGGAAGAGGAGGGGGGTGGGCTGAGAGTGTGGGTGGCCTGGGGTTGCCTTTCTGGGTGTGTGTGGGCTCTGCTGGCTCTGGTGTGGGCTGGAGGGGGCTGATCTGCCTGGAGTAGGGCGTTGTCCCGTGGGTGCATGAAATAGACCGTCTAACAGGGTGGCAGGCAGGTGCTAGGGCCCAGTCTCCACCCTCCCAGTGGGAACCCTGTCTAGCACCCCTCTAACCCAGGTAGAAGCAAAGCATAGGCTGACCCCGCACAAAGCTGGATATGCCACACCTGCCCCCTTCCCTACCCCACTTCCCTCTGTTCGGCCTCTGTGGGGCACCCCTGGCCCAGACCCTGTCCCCAGTGAAACCTGCAAGTAAAACCACATTGTCTCCACTCCACTCTCCATTCTTCTGACACCAAACATGTGGGTTTCTGAACACTGACCGATTCTCCAACTCCGACACCAGCAGATGTTCTGCAGTTCAGCCTGATTCTGACACTTGTCTTCCTGGAGTCAGTGCAGACCCCAGCTTCAGGGCTCAGCCCCACTGGACTGCCCCTGTTTCAGATACCACACAAAAGTCTGGGTCTCCGGCCCAAACTTCTGACCATCCAACTGTATATAAATTGAGGGTTCCCATAATCCCCACCTCGGGTGTGATAATTTGCCTTAACAGTCCCCAAAACTCAGGAGAACAGTTGACTTACTAGGTTACCTCCTTATTCAAAAGAATGGAGCTCGGGAACAGCCAGACGGAAGAGGGGTGGAGGGGGAGGCATGGGTGGGGGCGCCGAGCATCCGTGGCCTCCCTGGGTGTGCCGCTCTCCCAGCACCTCCATACTTTGACCCACCCAAAGCTCTCCACCAACTCTCTAAGGGGTTTTTATGGAGGTTTCATTGCATAGGCCTGCTTGATTAAATCATCAAAATCATCGGCCCCTGGTGATTAACTCGACCTCCATCCCTCTAGTAAACGCAGGTATGGCCGAAAGGGGCTTACTGAGAGCAGCAAAAGCCACCCCCTCCCATCCCTTAGCCATCACTGAGAAATCCCTCGATTTTTCGGGGCTTGTGGCAGGAACTGGGGACAAAGAGCAAAATAATTATTTCTTTTTGAGTCCACCACCACAAAGCCCTTCCCCAGAGTGTGGTGCACTGGGGTCTCTGCCTGGCAGTGGCCCAGGTTGCAGAGGAGAGCCAGAGAGAACCTGTGCCCAGGAGAGATGGCCTGTGAGGGCCACTCCTTTGTTTGTGATGACCCCCCAAGCTTCTGAGTAGCCCATCTGAGTGGGGCGTCCGTGTGGCTGCTTCCTGGGAATCTGTTGATTGTGTCTGGCGGCTGGTGGATCCGTCCTTGCCTTCCGGCTCACGGCTGCCCTGGGCATCCGCTCAGCAGACCGCTTCCTCAGCAGCCCATCGGTCTGCCCCGAGCCTCTGCCTCTCTGGCTGCAGCATCCCCCGTTTGCACCTGCTGGTGACAGCCCCCCACCTCCCGGGCTTTGCCAAGGCTTATTGTGTCTGGAGTTGAGGATCTGGACGGAGGGTCCCCCCTCCGAGCTTCCTCCCCATTGTTTCCTGCCAGGCCGAGATTGTGAAGCGCCTCAGTGGTATCTGTGCTCAGATTATCCCCTTCCTGACCCAGGAGGTGAGTGGGCCTGCTGGGGCAGAGGGGAGCTGGAGGGTTGGGGGAGGTGGGCCGGCTCAATGTGGCGGGCACTGGTTCCGCTGGGTGGCCTGGGGGGCACCGGGCTGGAGCAGGGGCTTCAGGGATGGAAGGAGGAGGTGGCTGACGGTGAGGAGTGGGGGCTCCACCAGGTTGCCGGGGTCCGAGTTCTGGCCACGTGCCCTTGGCTGCTTTGCCTTGTCTGTGCCTTTGCGGTGATGTTTAGACAAGCGGATACATGCCGGGGTGATACTGGGTGCTCAGTAAGCACCCAGTAAAAGTTAGCCCTTCTGTGTGCTTGGTGAAGTAAGCTAGTCACCAAAGGACAAATGCTGTCCGTTCCTCTCGCAGGAGGTCCCTAGAGGAGACCCGTCATCCACACAAACAGAGAGGAGAGGGTGGGAGCCAGGAGCTGAGGGAGGAGATGGGGAGTCAGTGTTTTGTGGGGACCGGGTCTCAGTTTGGGGAGATGGAAAGTTCTGGAGACGGATGATGGGGGTGGTCACGTGACAGGGTGAGTGTGCCTCATGCCGCTGAGCTGTGCACTTAGAAATGGTTATGATGGCAACTCTTATGTATCTGTAAGCACAATAATAATTTTAAAAAGGTAGAACCAGGGCAGATGACATAATAAAGCAGTATGAACACCTCCCTGAGTCTTAAAAAAAAAAGAGTTAGCTCTTGTTAAGAATTCTCCAAGGACCTGGCCAGCCTCAGGACCTTGACGTCAGCTGTCCCTGCTTCTGTCTGGAGCATTCTGTCCGTAAGGGACATGAGGGCAGGTTCCATTGCAGGGTGTTTAAATGGGGGGCCCTAGTTGTGTTGGGGAACAAAACCAGGAGAGATGCTCATCTTGCATTGGACCCCACTGAAGCTGAGATCTTCTGGAAGCTTGGGACGGAGGGATGTCCTGGCCGGACTGAGACCGTAGAGATGGTGTCTGAAGCCGAGGGTGGGGACAAGGTGGCCGCGGCGGGAAGGGCAACATGGGAAGAAAGGGGAATGAAAGGACTAGGAAGTAAATAAAGCTTTGTGGGTATGCCGTCATGCCCATTCGTGTACGGACCTCCACGACAGCATTCCTGATCAAAGGGCAGGTAGAAAAGCTGCCACAGGGAACGTCAGGCCTGCCACGCCGAGAATATTCGCTCTGTGACCCTTTACAGAGAATATTTACCAACCCTCGGCCTTGACACACTTGCACACGCGTGTGCCACACACAGCGCTTCCCAGTAGCACCTGACGCGTCCTCGGCGGGAATGCAGCCCAAATTCCCAAGCTGTGTGGATTCCGCAGCCCAAACTCCCAAGGGGTGTGGATAACAGCCGCACGTCGTCCGTTCCCACGGGAGCCACCAGCCACTTGTGGTCCCTTAAATATACGTTCATCTGTATTTCTCTGTAAATATATTACATTAAGTTTCTACTGACATTTGTCTTAAGTTAAATGAAACCTTTCGTTCTTCACTTGCACCGGCCACATTTCAAGTGCTCAGTGGCCACGTGTGGCCGGTGGCTTCCCTATCCAACAACGTGCGTACAGGAGCTTTTGTCATTGCTGAGGCAGAGAGAGGCAGGAAGAAGGACCATAGACGGGCAGAGGCACTGAGGCTTCTCCAAGCTGCCAATTTCTACTTTTTGACCCCGGGGGTGTTTAGCTGGGTGCTGATTTAGACCGTGGTTCTTTGCTGGGGGCGATGGTGTCCCCAGGGCACGCTGGGCAATGTTTGGGATGTCTGTGGTCATCAGGCCTGGCGGTGCTCCTGGCATGGAGTGGGTGGGGGCCAGGGATGCTGCCCAGCCCCGCGCAGCCCCCAGGACAGCCCCCAGAGAACGACCCGCCCCGATGTCCACAGTGCCCAGGGAGATCCTGATCGATCGAACCCTGATTTATAATTACTAGTTTTCACTGCCCCGTATATGCTTTGTTTCCTTGTCTTTGTGTTTGTCTCACGATTTAAAATGGAAAGGGACAGAGAGAAGAGAAATAGCAAGTGCTGGGGACAAGGATGAGGGGGGAGGGGGGGCTGGGGCCTCAGAGGGCCCTGCCTGGGCGGATGGGGACGGCCAGCAGACGGGGAGCCCGAGCACCCCCTTCCCCGTACCCCACCTCCCAGCATCAACAGCAGGTGCTGCAGGCCGTGGAGCGGGCCAAGCAGGTGACCGTGGGGGAGCTGAACAGCCTCATCGGGGTGAGTCCCCCCTGCCACTCCCCTGCCCTGGGGAAACCCCGCCCCCAGGGCCCTGGCACCCAGTAGGTGCTAAAGCTGGCTGGGGGTGCCGGGTGGGCAGCTGGCCTGGGTTCTGGCCTCCCCGCAGACTCTGGGGTGCCCCCTCTGCCCAGAGCCTGTGCTGGCTCTGGGCGGCCTCGTGGGCCGGGGGCCCCGCTGGGCTGCAGCCTGGCCCTGGCCCACCTCTCCTCTCTCCAGCAGCAGCAGCTCCAGCCGCTGTCCCACCATGCCCCCCCTGTGCCCCTCACCCCTCGCCCTGCTGGCCTGGTGAGCGGCGGCGCCACGGGGCTGCTGGCCCTGTCTGGAGCACTGGCCGCCCAGGCTCAGCTGGCTGTGGCCACCAAGGAAGACCGGGCAGGTGGGGAGGCCGAGGGACCCAGAGGTGAGCGGGCAGCACAGGGTGGCACTGGCCAGGGGGACGAGGGTGGGGAGGGGGGACTGGCAGGCCACCCTGTCCAGAGCACCAAACTCACTGAAGTGTGAGGGCGTGAATGATGGGGCCTGCAGGGCCCTGGGGGTCAGCTTTACTCCCCACTGGCTGTGTGTTCTTGGGCGACTTACTGCCCGTCTCTGGGCATCTGTCTGAATGGTTCAGGGGAGGAACAACCCATTCCTTTGCAAGGGTGTTGGAAGGAGAAGGGAGGTTCTGAGCTGGGGGGAGGGCTCTAGAAAGTCTGGAGGGGTACGCCCTCTGGCACCATGGGCTATGAAACCCTCATCTTTTCTTCTCTCTCCCTTTGCCTCACCCCCAACCTCCAGTGGAGAGAGCCCTGAGCAGGGTAAGTTGAAGGGCATCCAGGAACTTGTGTGATATTTGCTTGCTATTCGCATGTGGCTGAAGCTGGTGGTTCTGAGCTGATAGGGTCCTCAGAACAAGACCCGCATCCGGTTTTTCAGCTGGGTCGCCTGGAGCCTTTTGGTTGTGGGAGATGCCCATCAGGCTAGAGTTTTATTTGTCGAAAGTTTTCCAGCTTGAGCTTTTTTTTTTGCAGTTGGATAAATGAATGCATTCTACCCAGCCCTCCATTCATTAATGTATCTATCCATCATCCATCCAATATTATCTATCAGAGGGCTGCCCGACAGAAATGGTCTGTGAGGCCTGCGTGTAATTTCTTTAAAAAATTGTTTAGTTTTGGGACAATTATAAATGCACTGGAGGTTGCAAAGAAAAGTACAGAGAAGCCCCGGGCACCCTTATACCAGACTCCCCCCAACGGTAAAGTCTTGTATAAAATAGAGTATCGAATGCAGGAAACCGGACACGGTGCAACCCGCAGAGTTGACTCAGCTTCCCTGCGTTCTACCGGCCGGCTTTGTTCTGGGTGCGTGCGCGTGCGCGTGCGCATGCACGTGGGTATGTTCGCATACGTTCAAGGACAAGTGGACCAGTGGTAGCAGTTTCTGTCCCTGTGTCTTGCTCGTTTAACAGTATGTGTCGGAGACCATTTCTCCCTTTCTCACTGCGATAAACAACGCCCTGGTGGACATCTTCCCAGGAACACCTTTGGGTCGGATAAGAGAATGTCCACAGCATACGCTCCTGTAAATGCCTCTTTTGAGGCAGAGATTACATTTTTGATAAATGTTGCCAGTTGCCGACTGGCCCTGTTTGTTTACTTGTTTAATACGAGACAATTCCTACCGAGAATGATCCCTGTAGATCTTTTTCCTGTAAAAAAGGGACCGTGTTTGTTTCCTGGGGTTGCTAGAACAAATTAGTGCGCCCTGCATGGCTTATAACAACACAAATTTATTGTCTCCCGGTTCTGGAGGCTAGAAATCTGAAATGGAGGTGTGAGCGGGGCGGCTCCCTCCAGCATTTCTAGGGAAGGATGCTTCCTTGGCTCTTTCAGCTTCTAGTGGCATCTGGCCATCCTTGGGGCTCCTTGGCTCGTGGCTGCATCACTCCGTCTCTACCTCCATCCTCACGTGGCTTCTCCCCTGTGTGTCTTGTGTGTCCCTCCCCTTTTAAGGACACCAGTCCTACTGCACTAGGTCCCACCCCGATCCAGTATGCCCTCATCGAAACAAATTACTTCTGCAAAGACCCTATTTTCAGATAAGGTCCTATTCTGAGCTTCTGGCTGGACACGTAACTTTGGGGGACGCTGTTCGACGCAGTAAAGGGACCATGGCTCTCCTGGCTCTTGCCCTGAGCCACTGCCCACCCCCCATCCAAGTCCCTTTCCTAAAATGACTCCTGTTGTCAATTTGAAGTGCCTCCTTCCAGACTTCTCCCCGGTGTCTGGCATGCCCCACACACAGAGACAGATTCTACACAGGAGCTGCCCCGTGGTGCAGACGCACTTGATACGAGGAAAGAGTGGTGGTCAAATGAGAGATTCTGCCCCCAGGGGGACACCAGGCCATGTGTGGGGACATCTGTGGCTGTGCGAGCGCCTGGCATCGAGGGAGTGGGGGCCGGGATGATGCTCAGCCCCCCAGCATCCCCGTGCTGGGCCCGCAGTGCTGAGGGGAGAGACCCTGGTATATCACCTGGGTTTCTGTATCTGCACACACATGGGCTGATGACTCCAGAGAGAACAGTGAACACTCACCGCGGCCCGGGCGCTGGCTTAGGCCAAGCGTTCCATGGCTCGCTGGGTCTTCCCAGCAGCCACTGAGGTGGGTGCTGTTCCCATCCCCATTTTACGGATGAGAACACAGATGCAGACAGGTGAGACGACTTGCCCAAGGTCTCAGAGAAATGCCAAGGCAACTGCTCCTCTCCCTGCTTGCTTTTTTACTTTGGTGATACACTGTGGCCAGCTTCCCGTGCTGTCACATCTCAACTTTCTTTCCTTTTTTTTTTTTTTTTTTTAAGATCTTATTTATTTATTTGACAGAGAGAGCAAGAGAGCATAAGCAGGGGGAACAGTAGAGGGAGAGGGAGAAGCAGGGCTCCCGCCGAGCAGGGAGCGTGACGCGGGGCTCGATCCCAGGACCCTGGGATCATGACCTGAGCCGAAGGCAGACGCTCAACCATCTGAGCCACCCAGGCGCCCCATCTTTTTTTTTTTTTAAGATTTTATTTTTAAGTAATCTCTACACCGAACGTGGGGCTTGAACTTAGCACCCTGAGGTCAGGAGTCACACGCTCTGCTGACTGAGCCAGCCAGGAGTCCCACCCCACCTCCCAGGTTTTTTTTTTTTTTTAAGATCTCTACTTTCTTTTTTAAGTTTTTGCTTCTGCGGTTGCGCTTTCTGCAGCATGCTTTCTTTCCCAGCTGCCCCATCATGCCCAACGGGACTTTGCTTCCTCCTTTGTGTGTTTGCATATAGCCAGGCAGCTCTCCAGGCTGGATTTCTTATCTGCCCATCACATTGGGCTTCGAGATAAAATCTCAGTTGAAGAATTGATCCCACAACAGAAGTGTTTGAGAAATCAGTGTGTGGGGCAGCTCCTGTGTACAGATGGGGAGACTGAGTCCCAGGGAAGGAGCAAACTGCTTCAGGGCCCATAGGCAGGTTGATGCTGGGGGGCGGGAGGGTCTTTGGGCCTGCTCACCCAGTCTTTGACCTTCAAAGGTCATATTGTTGGCACGTGTGGGCTGGTTTTGGGTCCTGTCTCGGCCCCTAATTCACTGTACAGCCCTGTCTTCCCTTAGGCTCAGTTTCCCTGTCTGTACAATGGGATTAACCATCACTTGCCCGCAAGCTTGCTGTGAGGCCAAGGACTTAGCATCGAGTCGGCCTTTGGAAGGTCCCATTTCCCATATGGGAAGCTTGAGGCACAGATCCTATAACCATGTTGGGCACCCTCAGTCTTGGCTGGGCCAGGATGGAGTCTGGGGCCCCAGGACCCTGACCCTTTGTGCCACCTGGCCCCTGTCTCTCTGCAGAGCGCATCCCCCTCACCCCCTGAGAGTGTGGTGGAAGAGGAGCGACCGGGTGGCCTGGGGGGCAGTGGGAAGCCGCGAGCTGAGGACAAGGATCTGTCAGGACCTTATGTAAGTGGGGGGCAAGCAGAAGACTGGGGTGGGCCCCCAGCCCTGCTCCTCAGAGCCTTCCAGAGCCCAGCTCTGGCCGTGACTCTCACTCTACAGCCTTCCATAGCTCCCCATTGCCCAGGGATCACTGAGCAACCAGAAGAGCCCCTGTGGGGCCAGGCCCAGCTCTAGTTGCTCTGTTTCTGTAGCTTCTGGACCAAGCATTCATTTTCCCACCTCCTGGCTGTGGCTCAGCCGTCTAGAATTTCCCCTCCTCCAGGGCCGGGACCCCTTCCCTCACTGGAGGAGCACTGTACCTGTAGTTTCTGCCTCTGGCACCCCAGGGGCCAGGCTGAAAGTGGGGGCCGGGACTGTGGCTGGTGGGGAAGCACCTGTCTCATCCCACAGGAACAGCCTTAACCTGGTCCCAGCCTCCTGGCAGGCCCAGTATCGGCCAATCCTTCTGTTTCTCAGAGATGCTTTTAGTCTTCAACAATCATAACAGCTGTTCTATACGTGTCAGCAACTCATTTTGTTTTAAAGAGGAAAATTGGGGATGGGGGGGGTCAAAGAAACGCCCCCCTGCTGGGAAGATGTGGCCTTCGGGCTGCAGGCTTTGGTCTTCCCTTGCTTTTCAGCTAGACCAGAGGGCAGCCCCAGACAACATTGTTTCTCCCAAGGGTGGTAGGGAGCCACAGAAGGAGGCAGAACAGATGTGGGGACAGGTGTTAAGAAAATCCCTCTGGGGCAAGCTTGGAGGACTACTTGGAGGGGGCAAGGCTGAAGGCCAGGAGGCTAAGGCAGGGATGAGGTCTCTGCTAGGCCATGGGGATGGGGGTGGGCAGGCGGGTAGATGAGACGGACAATCCTGAGAGGTTGATTGTGGAGTCAGAGCCAGGAGGGAGGTCTGGATGACTCCTGGTCTCTGGCTGTCCTCTCACTGCACAGAGCAGGAAACTGAGACCCAGGGAGGGCTGGGAGGCACTCAGGGCCGGCCCCACAGCAAGTCTTGGGTACTCAGCCCCATCCCCCTCATTTTCCTCCATGAGGGACCCCCCCACCCTCCCAAAGCCCCCTTTGCACCTGAGCGAATGGCAGCCTTCTTTCTGAACCAAGCAAAGGGGCCTCTGGAGCCCCAGAATCCTGAATCAGACTGGGGCTGGCCCCGTGTATGCCCCACCTCCCGAGGATGAATAAGGGGACGTGGAGGCAGGGGCATGGCCAGGGTAAGCTCTCTCCCCCGTGTCCCCCCAGGAGAGTGACGAAGACAAGAGCGATTACAACCTGGTGGTGGACGAGGTGAGTCGGGGTCCGGCCTCTGACTTCCGGGACTCAGGTCTGGGCGCAGCGAGCGGTAGGTTTTCCAGAGTGTTGGGGGGCCCAGAGGGAAGGGGGTCCTGGCCCCCTCTCCACTGATGGCTGGGATGAGGGTGGCATGGGAGTAGGGGATGGGGGACACCTCAAGCCGACCTCCTCTCTGTAGCGCAGGTGGGGAAACTGAGACCCAGAGGACACGGGATGGGCAGCAGAAGTGGCTTCAAGCCCTGGCTCACTGTGTGACTGGGGGACTATGCCGCCTTCCCTGGTCTCGCTTTTCCCCATCTGTTCAGTGGGGGACAACAAAAGCAAGCCCTTACATAGTTGTTGCTGTGTGTGCTTATGGGGTAGGTACTGTCAATCCCATTGTATAGATAAGTAAAGTAAGGCATGGAGGCAGGGGGTTCGTAATCCTTCCAAGGTGGATCGTAGGTGCCCGGTCTGGAGTGTGGGATGGGGTTTGGGAGGGGTAGAGAGAGAGGCTCTCCTTCTTCGCCCACGTCATCTCCACTTAATGTCACCTCCTCAAACCCAGGACCAACCCTCAGAGCCCCCCAGCCCAGCTACCACGCCATGTGGAAAGGCACCCATCTGCGTCCCTGCCCGTCGGGACCTTGTGGACAGTCCGGCCTCCTTGGCCTCCAGCCTCGGCTCCCCACTCCCCAGAGCCAAGGAGCTTGTCCTGGTAAGGAGTAGGGGAGGCCTTGAAACTCACTTTGTTCATCCTGGGGACCTGGAAACAGGTGCAACCACATTAGGGGTGGAGTGGGGGAAACCAGCCGGGCTCTGATTCTTTGCCACCTTCCTAAACACCGCCTCTACTCTATCCAAGCATTTTTCCCAAGTGGACTGGCTCTGGGGAACCTAAATACATAAGAAAAGACCACTCACCATCTGGTGGAGAAACCAAGCATTTCTTGCAAGAAATAGGAAGCCCCTTGGAGATGAACACAGGGAGCTGTAGGATGCAGGCTCTCTCGAGGCCAGGCCCACTCCAGCCCCGCAAGTGTTAAAGCCTTTGAGAGGCGCTGGGGATGCACCAGCCCCACCTGAGCTGTCATCCCTGTCCCCCAAAGGCAAGAGGATTACTGTGGGAACAACTTTCTCAGTGCCAGGTGTAGGGACCCCCGAAGAGCTTGCCCCCCCCCCCCCCCCCCCGGGCGTTCACAGTTGAGCTCCGTTGGTCTCGCCCCTCCCTCCCCGAAACCTTCCCCAGACCCCTGCCCTGCACTTACCCAGAGAGTGCGTCGGTTTCCAGGCCTCCCCTCCCAGCAGGTTGCCATGGCAACCGCAGAGGCTGGGGCTCCCGCGGCATCTTGGTGACCTCCACCGCTTCAGGAGACCGGAGGGGGAGGGGCAGCTCTGTTCTCCCAGGGAAGCGCCCCCAAGGCCTCCCTGTCCCACGTGGTCGCCTCCCACTCCCCCTCGTGGGCGTGCGCGTGTGGCGGGCACCGCGTGCTCTCCCCCCCCCCGAGGTTCCCCTTTCCCCGCCCCCCCCCCCCCCCCCCCCGCGGGTCTCTTGCAAGCCCACTCCCTGCAGGCGTGCTCCTGCGCGAGGCCCGTCTACCGGCCCGTGGCACCGCGCGCCTTACTGTACTCCCGCACGGTCCTGCCCTGCTGTGCGCCCTCCTGCTCAGGCACCCGCCTGGCCCTCCCCGTGTGCAGATCCTCGCCTGTCCCCATGCTCGGGATCACGGGGGGGGGGGCACGCCCCCGAAACGGCAGAGGGGCACTGCTTGGTGTGCGGGCACCTCCCCCGAGCCCTGGCCTAGCATGGATGTACCTGCTCCCTTCTCCCACCTAGTTTCTCACCAGTTCATGGGCTGCCAGGTGCCAGGTGCCAGGGGGTGATCAGTCCTGACGTTTCTCCCCAGAGCGACCTTCCCGCCAGCACTCCTGCCCCCAAGTCCTGCGACTCCTCCCCGCCCCAGGAGGCGTCCACCCCTGGGCCCAGCTCAGCCGGTCACCTCCGCCAGCTTGCTGCCAAGCCAGCACCTTGCACGGACAGTGTTGGTGAGTGTCTGCTGGGGCCTGTCAGAACAGGTCTCTTGGTGGGGGTGGGGGGTGGGTGCTAGAAAATATGGTAGGTCAGTGGGGAGAGCAGGAGGTTTGAATCCAGGTCTGTCATGGCCTTGGCCCTGTCCATGACTCTGAGCCCAGTGCTGACTCACTCTGGGCTTTGGTCTCCTCACTGTCTTGGCTTGACAGGTGGGGAAACTGAGGCCCAGAGGGGAAATGATTTACTCAAGAGCTTTTAGCCTAGTGCACTGGGACAGGCACTAAAGCAGACAGGCTTTGGAGTCAGACAGCCTTGGGGTTGAGGCCAGCCTTGGATACTCATCAGCTGTGTGACCTTGGGCAAGTGACTCAACCTTTCTGAGCTTCAGGTTCCCCATCATTAATGTGGAGATGACATGTTCTCCTTTTCTGTCTTATGGCCCCTGTGCTGGTCCTGGGGTCCCAAGAAGAAATCAGCCCTTGGAACCTGCCCTTGAGGAGGTCCCAGATGGTGGGGAAGGAGACCCAGACCCCAAAACTCCTAGGCCTGTGTGATCGTGGCTAGGGTAGAGGGAGGGAACCAAAATGGGTAAGGTTAGAGGCTCGGGGTGTGGTGAGGAGGCTCAGGGATGTTCCTGAGATATTGCTGGACACTGGGTCTAGGTTTTGAAGGGTGAGTAGGAGTTTAGCAGCTGAGGAAGGAAAGGGAACCCATGTCAGCCAGAGGGAACTATTCTCGAACATCTGGAAACTTGAAAGGGTGTGGCGGATGCTGGACCAGACCACAGCAGCACCAATGACCAGCCAAGGCCGTGGAAGGCTGGATCTGGGTCCAAGGTGTCTGAAGACCTATCTTTGTCTCTTCTCACTCAGCCCTGAGGAGCCCCCTGACACTGTCCAGTCCCTTCACCACATCCTTCAGCCTGAGCTCCCACAGCGCCCTTAATGGGGACCTCTCTGTGCCCAGCTCCTACGTTAGCCTCCACCTGTCCCCCCAGGTCAGCGGCTCTGTAGTGTATGGACGGTCCCCCATGGTGAGTCCTCGGCGTGGGGGCACCAGCAGGGCACAGGGGCTGGGGGCCGGGAAGAGAAACCACTTACAGAAGGAAAGACAAGGGAAAGGGATGGGAACCCGGCTTGGCAAGTGCATGTGCCTGTGGGAAGATGATCTGAAGGTCTCAGTAGCCCACAAGCATAATGCAAATAAGCACCTATAACTGGAAGAAGCCATACATAGTGAGTATGTTGCATTGTAAGGAGCAGAGAGCCCCAGCCATGGGGCTGAGAGTCCCATTCAGCCTCCTGGCAGAGGGCGTCCAGTTGGTAGCCCTGAGTTTTAAGGGACTGCAACGATTGTAGTAGACTGCAGACGAAGGACTAGCCTAGGGAGAGGACTGGAAGTGAGGTCTCATGAGAAGGAGGTGAAGGAGTGGGGCATGAGACCCCTGAGCTGGGGCAGAGGGAGCAGACAGGGGCTGTGTGGGCCCCAGAGGGCAGTGCGGGGACAGATGGCTGATAGAGTGAGCTGCCCTGAAGTGGACCAGGGTGCCTCCAGAGGGAAGAAAATGCTGTCACTGGGGACATGCCAGACCCCAGGCTGGGTGGGCACTGGTGAGTGATGTTGTAGAAAAGAGGTCAGCCAATATTTTCTGCAGGAGGCCAGGCAGTAACTACTTTTGGCTTTGGACCAGTTGGACCTCTGCCTTCATAGCTCCAAGCCAGCATAGACAACATATAAATGAACCGGTGTGGCTGGGTACTAATAAAACTTTATTTACAAAAACGAGCAGGGGGCCATAGTTTGCCAACTCGTGCTCCAGACCAAGTCAGAAAGGCTCTTCAGGGTCCTTCCGACTCTGGGATTCTAGGATTCCCTGGGCAGAGACTTTGGGGTCCCCCAAGTGAAAACCTCTGCTCTCCTACCTGCAGTGTGGGTGGAGGACCGGGCATCTCCGGGCTCTTGGGGAGGGGCTGATGGACAGACCGGGGATCCTCTGAGAAACAGAGAAATATGGCAGATGTGCCTGGGGGAAGGCACAGGTGGGCTTGAGTCACCTGCCCTGTGACACCCCCTCTGGCATTTTTGACAGATGGCATTCGAGTGTCATCCTCATCTCCGAGGGTCATCCATCTCCTCCTCCCTGCCCACTATCCCTGGCGGAAAGCCGTGAGTATTGGCTCGGGGCTCCCTGCCTCCTGTCAGGTGCTTACGTTGTGGGGTGGGGGCTGGGGTTCCCTGCTGCCTTTCCAGAAGGTCTCTTTGAGGAGCTCTCTGGAGAGAGAGGTGTGTAACAAGCAAAAATGTAGACCACTGCTTTCTCAACGAGGGGGGGGGAGGAGGGGTATTTTGCCTTCCCCACCCCCACCCCAGGACATTGGCATGTCTGGTGATATTTTTGGTTGTCACACCCACATCTGGCCCCTAGTGGGTGGGGGCCAGGGATACTGCTGCACACCCTACAGTGCAAGGGACCCAGAGATGGACCCAGCCTCAAGTACCCAGGAATTTTCTGCCACGATGGGGAATGTTCTGGACCTACAGCTGTCCAGGGATTGCCATCGCCATCGGCCGCCTGTGGCTTTTGCCACTGAGGAACTGAACTTGTAAATGTGTTTAAATTTAATCGGCCACATGTGGCTGCTGTTACTACTGGGTCCCATTCTCCGGAGCTCTCCCGGCATGGCATCTCCCTGGATGGATCCTCTCTACTCAGCATTTGCTCAGGGCTTGCTTACCAGGCAGCGGGCGGGGCGCCGGGCTAGGGCTAGGACCCCCCCTCCTCTTTGGTACCACGCTGACTGCCCGGTCACCTGTGATCATGGGGTTCCTTCCCCAAACGCATGGGGGCACCGGGCCGGGGAAGGCACCTCCCTGCCCCGGGAAGAGGGGGCGAGGGCGCGGCGGGCGGGCCGCCACCTCCAGGGCGGTCCCCTCCCCGCGCGTCACGGCCCTCCTCCTGCTCCTCCGGCGCAGGGCCTACTCCTTCCACGTGTCTGCCGACGGGCAGATGCAGCCGGTGCCCTTCCCCTCGGACGCGCTGGTGGGCGCCGGCATCCCGCGGCACGCGCGGCAGCTGCACACGCTGGCGCACGGCGAGGTGGTCTGCGCGGTCACCATCAGCGGCTCCACGCAGCATGTGTACACGGGCGGCAAGGGCTGCGTGAAAGTGTGGGACGTGGGGCAGCCGGGCGCCAAGACGCCGGTGGCGCAGCTCGACTGCCTGGTGAGGGCGGGGGCGGGGCTTGGAGGCCGTGGGGGCGGGGCTTGTCCGACGGGGGGCGGGGCTCGCAGCCTCGGAGACCCGACCTGCTGCCGGGTGCTGGGAGGCCGGGTCCGGAGGGCCGGCCCTACGCCCTCGCTTCTCTTCCGTCCCAGAACCGCGACAACTACATTCGTTCCTGCAAGCTGCTGCCCGACGGCCGGAGTCTGATCGTGGGCGGCGAGGCCAGCACCTTGTCCATCTGGGACCTGGCGGCGCCCACCCCGCGCATCAAGGCGGAGCTGACCTCCTCGGCCCCCGCCTGCTACGCCCTGGCCGTCAGCCCCGACGCCAAGGTCTGCTTTTCCTGCTGCAGCGACGGCAACATCGTGGTCTGGGACCTGCAGAACCAGACCATGGTCAGGTGGGCGGCCGCCGCCCCCTGCCCCCTCGGCGCGTAGGCTGTGGGGGGCGGAGGAGTGGTGTGGGAGAGTCCCGCCCCACGACGGCCGCCTGGGCCCTCCTCCCCGCAGGCAGTTCCAGGGCCACACGGACGGTGCCAGCTGCATCGACATTTCCGACTACGGCACTCGGCTCTGGACCGGGGGCCTGGACAACACGGTGCGCTGCTGGGACCTGCGGGAGGGCCGCCAGCTGCAGCAGCACGACTTCAGCTCCCAGGTGCGGCAGTGGATCGGCTGGGAGAGCCATAGAAGGTTCCGGAATCCGGAATCTCTACCCAAGGCACTCACTTCCATGGGCTGAGTGGGACCAAGTACCTGCTGTCTGCCGGTCGTTTTTGTCCTTCGGACACGTCCGCAGGCCTTCCCCCCTTAATTCTCCAGGGACAGATATAGGGAAGCACAAAGGAACGGATTCATAGTAAGCTGTGGCCTACTAAGACCCTCAGATCGCTTTTCC
Organism: Callorhinus ursinus; assembly: GCF_003265705.2. Classification (NCBI taxonomy): domain Eukaryota; kingdom Metazoa; phylum Chordata; class Mammalia; order Carnivora; family Otariidae; genus Callorhinus; species Callorhinus ursinus. The sequence continues at coordinate 2,826,599 of NW_027397139.1, forward strand.
AGATTCTTGTGCTGAGCCTCTCCCCCGTTCCTTCGTTTCTCCTCCGGGCCTTCAATCTCTTGACCCTACTGAGAGTTCCTGACCACCCCCTGGGACCCACCATAGGGGAGCCAGTGATCTGGGGGGACAGGTAGAGGTTGACATGGGAGTTGGACAGAGGTCTCTGTTGAGGGCATTGTGCGAGTCCAGACTGAAGGATGTAGTGAAGGGGCTGAACAGAACCAGAGGGCTCCTCAGGGCTGAGCAGCGTCACCTAGATCCTCTTTCCCCCTGCTTTGGGGGCAGGGTGTGAGCTCTGTGGCCTGACATTTAAGGCCTCCGTGTTCTAGTCTCACACACACCATGCCCTGCCACACCCCTAGACCTCTCCACTGATGGTTCCCTCCAGCTGACATGCTTTTCCCTTCCTTTTGCCAAATTGCCGAATTCCTACCTACTCATCCTTCAAAACCCATCTCCATTTTGCCCCCTTCCTTGAAGCCGGGGGTAGCTAACTCCCAAGCTCTTTCTATTCTACCTTCTCTTTAGCTTAAAAATTTCTTTGATAAGGAAGTCAGGGGTGCAGGTGGATATAGTTGTCGGTCCCTTGTCCCTGAGACTTAGATGGGTTGTTCTCTGGGGATCCCATGGTGAGTATCTCCCATCCCGCTGGGCCGCCTGTCTTTATACGGGAACACTTTTGTATGGCCAAGGGGAGAACATGTAAAACCTCCTAGTCTTCTCTCTGCTCTCAATTTATGGTTCTTTCCACACGTGTCCTGGCAGTAAGACTTTGGGAAGTTTCGGGTGGAACTGTGCCTCCCTCGGGCTGGGGCACGGCACGCTGAGGCCACTGAGCCCTTTCAGATCAAAGTCAGAGGAGGCGTTGGCAAGCGGGGAGAGCTCCAAGCTGGGAGTCCGAAGGCCCGATCCTTCACGGATCCGTGACCTTGAGTGAGCCAGGGTCTCAGCTTGCCTTCCACCATCTGCTCACGGGTGTGTGTGTGTGTGTGTGTGTGTGTGTGTGTGTGACTGTCCTCACCCAGCTTCACGCTCTCCCTGCTTCCCTCCCTCCCAGAGCTGTTGTGCGTTCAGAGCGGATAATGGATGTGAGGCCCCAGGGTTCCGTGTAATTCTGATTAATATTAATGATTCGACATGCAGTTGCCTGCTGTGTTCCAGGCCCTGGGCCAGCTGCCTCTTCTTGCGGGGCTGCCGCGGGGAGAACGCTGGGCCTCTCCCCTCCCCCCCCCCCCCCGCCAAGCATCCTCTGAACGGGGTTCTGATCTCCCCTCTTCCCTCTGCACCCCCCAGATCTTCTCCCTGGGCCACTGCCCCAACCAGGACTGGCTGGCGGTCGGCATGGAGAGCAGCAATGTGGAGGTTCTGCACGTCCGCAAGCCCGAGAAATACCAGCTGCACCTTCATGAGAGCTGTGTGCTCGCCCTCAAATTCGCCTCCTGCGGTGGGTCTTCGGGCTGGGCAGGGCTCCAGGGCGCTGGGATGGGGCTGCCAAAACACAGCACACCACAAACAACCCACACGACAGAATACGGCATGCCCGGTGGAATTTGAATCTTAGCAGATCCTTTGTTAGTGTAAGTTTTTCCCAAGTATCGCATTGGGACATACTTACACTAAAAGCCACTCATTTGTTCATGCAAATATATCCCAAATAGTGCATGAGATATACTAACACTTAAAAAAAAAAAGACCCCAACAATTTTTAGTATAAGTATGTCCCAAGTATTGCACGGGACACACCCATATACTAAAAATTAATAATAAATCATGAAACACTCATGGTGCATCTGTACTAAAAGTGACTTGTGGTTTTTCTGAGATTCAAAGGTAACCGGACATCCCAGATTTTATCTGGCAACCCTCTCCTGGGGACTCCCCCTTCTCGAAGTCCAGATGGAGCCCCCTCGGGCCCAGTGTTTCCCTTGTGAGAGCAGAGGTGCCAGGAAGGGAGAGGCCACCCCCCACCCCATCTTCAGTTCCTCCCTCCTAGAACTCCCCCGCCCCCCCTTCCCCAGGGCGCTGGTTTGTGAGCACCGGGAAAGACAACCTGCTCAATGCCTGGAGGACACCGTATGGAGCCAGCATTTTCCAGGTACGGCAGGGCAGGGCGGGATGCCGTGCGTCCAGGGGCCCCAGGGTGGCTGCACTGGTGGGTAAATCGTGGAACTTCCCCGGGGTCCTCCAGGTGCCCCCCCACCCCAGCCAGCAAGCTACAAAAGCAGGGTCTGCACACTGTGGCCCGAAGGCTGTATCTGCCTGCAGCCTGGGTTCTTTGTGTGTGTGTGTGTGTATTTAACTTTTTAAAGACATATAAAATTTACCATCTTAGCCATTTTTAAGTATACCATTCCGTGGCATGAGGCATACTCACCCTGTCCTGCGACCACCCCCACCCTCTGTCTCCAGAATGTCCCATCTCCCCACATGGAGACTCTGTCCCCACGAAGCACGGACTCCCCACCCCCTGCCCCAGCCCCGGCTCCCACCCTCTCCTCTCTGTCTGTGTGGACGGGACTCCTCTGGGGACCTCCTGGGAGTGGGGTCCTCCTGCGGGATGTGTCCTTCCGGGTCTGGCTCCTCTCACTGAGCCCGGTGTCCTCGGGGTCCCTCCGAGTCGTGGCAGGTGTCAGGGTCCCTTCCTTTCTAAGACTGGATCATGTCCTCTAGTGTAGATGGGCTGCATTGTGCTTACCCATCTACCTGTCGATGGAAACGTGGGTTGCTTCCACGTTTTGGCCGCTGTGAATCCTGCTGCTGTGGGCACGTGTTCATCTCTCTTGGGCAGATGTCTCGGAGTGGAATTGCTGATAACCGTGTAACCTTGGGACAAACTACCAGACTGTTTTCCCAATTCTCCACCCCACCAGCAGCGCACGCGGGTTCAAAAGTCTCCCCATCCTCACCGACACTTCTTACTGTGTGTTTTTTGGTCATAGCCATCCTAGTGGGCGTGGGGGGATGTCTACATTTTTTAAGGGCAGGAAAACAAAAGGAGAATCATGTGACATAGATTTATTTGGCCGCTGGACTTGTTGGCTTGAGACTTATCTGGGCCTTTGGCAAAGCCGGAGAACTTCTCGCTGGGCCCTTTACAGGAAAGATTTGCTGCTGTAGGTCGTTGTGCAGTAGCCTTAGCTAGCCCTCCGCTGTGCTGTGTGGCCTCATGCCTATGGCACACTCTGAGCTGCTTACGAAAGGGCAGGGCTTCAGTTCCGTTCCTCTTGGTGTCAGGAGCACAGAGGTCCTGCCCTTCCCAGGAGCACTGTCACTGTCCAGAGGCTTGATTCCAGCAGACCTTCCTCTGGAAAAATGTGTCACCGTCCTTCCTCCCATCAGGTGCCCCCCCGACTGGGAGAGTCCTGGCCCCCCACCGCGTGCTCCCCTATCCCGAGTCCTGTCTCGGCCCCAGCCTTGATCACAGGCTCATCCTTGGGGGCAGGCACTCCCCCAGTCGCCCTGCCTCTTCCCTCTGAACCTCTGAACGTTGTGCAAGGCCCTGTCTCACCTCCCCCTTCTCTCCCTCCCCCCACCCCTGTCCATAGTCCAAGGAATCATCCTCCGTGCTGAGCTGTGACATCTCCGGAAATAATAAGTACATTGTGACAGGCTCAGGGGACAAGAAGGCCACCGTGTACGAGGTGGTCTACTGAGAACCCCCATCTTCCTGCACCCTTGGCCCGGCTCCTAGGGGAGGGGCATCCCGGACAGAGACCCCGACACCCCCCTCTCCGTTCATACCTGTGAGTGCTAAGTCTCGTCTGCCCTCTGGCTGACTCCCTCCCATCTTCCCTTGCTGGACATGGGGCTGGACGGGCAGGTGGACTTTGGGGAAATAAATGTATTTATTGCAACTGCCTTTCTGTCCTGGGCTGGAGAACCAGGACTGTTGCTTTTCTTGGGCACCGTTACTGCGGGAGGGCTGTGTAGCTGTGGGCAAGTGGCTTTCCTTCTGTCAGCCTCCTATGCCTTTTCTGGACGACGACGGGGTTCGTCCTGCATGAACGAGCGCCGGGTTGGCCGCAAGCGGCAGGTGTGGTACAGGGCAGCATGGCTTAAGTGACCCACGTCACCAGGCGCCCGCGGACCTCAGTGGCTGAACACACCAGACACTGATCCCTCACCTGTGTCCACCTGCCTGGTGGGGCTCGGCTCCCGGCAGACACTCGGGGCTCCAGGATGGTGGAGTTTCTGCCATCACAACATGTAGCTTCAGGGTCCAACATCGCAGGGGCGAGGAAGTCACACAGGCCCTTGGTGCTCTGGCCCCAGAGCTGCCTGGGTCTCTTTTACTGCCAGCCCTTTGGACAGAATCATCCCAAGACGCTGCCCACGTACAATGGGTTGGGGAATATAGTGGCACACATAGCTCTTTGGGGTGCTTGCCTTTGACCCACGGATAATTCCTGGTGCATGACGACACATTGCCCACCCTAAGGTGCTGAGCAAACACTACAGTCCCAGAGGAGGGGACGGTAAACTGAGAGCTGACAAGGAGAAACAGCCATTTCGTGTGTGTGTGTGTGTGTCATGCAAGACTGTGGGTACAGAGGGAACAGCATGTGCAGAGACTCGGAGGTGAGGGGCGAGGCCAGGTGGAAACCAGGCAGGCAGAGAGCCTACGGGAAGTGGGCCAGCCCGGGGGCGGGGCCAGCCTGGGGACGGGGTGGGAGTGGGAGTGGAGCAAACCCGGGGGCGGGGTGGGAGGGGAGTCAGCCTGGGGGGGGGGCAGCCCGGGGGCGGGGCCATATAATCAGGTCGGCGTTCTGTAAGCTCCCGGGGGCCGCTGGGGGGGGGCGGGGGGTGAAGCCGGGGTGCTGCTGGGAACCTCTTGGACGGAGATGGCGGGGCCCCTTGGGGAAACAGGTCAGACCCAGCTGGAGTTTTGGAGGCACTTTTTGGGGCGAGGATAATTCTTTGGGTAAGGAAAGCAGACAGGTCGGCACCTTCTGGGACGCTTATGCTGGAGGGACAGGGTGAGCGAAGCTGTCGTGAGAGCCCCCAGGCACGAAGAGGGCGGATGAGAAGCCAGCCAACGAGCGATTGCTGTCGACTACCCTTTCCCCTCCAGGCACTGGGACCCATCACTCTCTGTGGGGGCGTCCCGGGCAGTGGGGGGGGGGGCGAGTGACATCCCTGGCCCCCACGCGCTTGACGCCAGGCATACCCCCCCAAGGTCATGATGACCACTAATGTCCACAGATGTTGCCATGTGCCCCGCTGGCGGTTGGGTTCATCCTCAGGTGAGATGCACCAGGGTGTCTTGGGAAGGGTGGGGGAACCCATCCCTGGCTGGGAAACCCCCTCTCTGGGAGATGAAGGGACAGGAGGAAGGCGTCCCTATCCACCCCCACTCCCAACAGGGGGTCAGTGGCTTTGAGGAGATTCTCAGGGCTTGTGGACTCCAGGCTGGGAGACCCAGCTGGTCCAAGTTCTACGAGACAGGCGGCGGACAGCAAAGGACACACCCACTCTGCTTTTTTCCAATTGCTTTAATACATGTGCAATGGCAAAGAAACCCGGCCCACCCACCACAAAGCCTCCACCTGGTTGAGGGAAAAGGGCAAAGAAGAAAAAAATGATCCTGAGTCAGCACGACCACGCCAAGCCCCTCAGTAGGTGATCTGGTACACGGAGGCGTGGTCCTTGGACCCTGTGATGACCAGGCGGTTGTTGGGGGACACATCACAGCACAGGATGGGGGAGGTCTCAGGCACCTGGGAAGGTGGAAGGCCAGCATGAGCCAAGGGGGCTCACCCACCCCTACCCCTGCCCTCTGCCTGTCAGTTCAAGCCTGGTCCCTCTCAGGACCCCTGCACTCAGCACCCGGGGCCGAGCACTGCCCCCGCCACCCCGCGCCTGGCCCGCAGTGGTACCTGGAACACCATGGTCCCCGCGGGCATGCCGTAGATGCTGACCAGGTTGTCCATCCCAACACTCACCCACCACTGGCCTGGGATGGGGAGGAGGAGACCGGGTGGTGGGAAGTCTGGCGGCTGAGGGCAGGGCCCATGGGGACCTGGGGCACAGAGGTAGCCCCCCACGGACACCATCACTGAGAGGTTTCTGCTGATGAAGGGTGATGTGGGAGGCTGGGGGCCACAGGGGACTGCCCCACCCCCTCCTGGCCACTCACCGAGCGGAGAGAACTTGAGACCCAGGATGGTGCTGTCCTTACACCCCACCGGGTGCTTCTGGCCCCCTCGGGTGGGCTGCAGCCACTGTTGGCCATTGGCTGTGCCCACCAGCACCCAATCCTCCTGGGGACTGGGGGATAGGCCCATTATCTGGGGAGTGGGTGGCAGGGGAGAGGCCAGTCAGGCCCCAGCCGGGCCTGAGAGGTGGTCACGGGCACAGGGACCCACCCTGGGGGCTGACCTCCTTCCGGCTTCCTGGCTTCGAGGCCCTGACAAGCAACCTCACACCTCTGGACCTGTCTGCTCATCTGTCAAGTGGGTTGGTCCTCTTTACCTTAAGGGACTAAATGGGGCATGGGCACCCGATACAGAATACGAGAGGGTCCAATGTTATCGGGCCCCAGTGGGGTGGGGGGAGAGGACATTTCTCATGACCCTATTCCTGCCAGCACCGATCAGATGTGGGGTCCTACTACCCCCTCCCCCCCCCCACTGCAACATCCACCTTCTCTAGCCCAAGGCCCATCCCAGCCCACACACCTGAGACTCGAATTGGTATTCCAGGGGCTCCCCGGGGGTCCTCAGGTCCCAGCACCGCAGGCAGGTATCCAGGCCTCCCGCCCAGATGTTCTGGTCTTTGATAGCAATGCTCTTGGCTCCATTTGGGGCACCCTGCAGGTCCCTGACCAGAAGGGGTATGCGGAAGGGGTTGGGGCTGAGACTCTGAGCCCAAGCCCCAGGAATACCACCCATGCAATCACACCCAGGTGACAGATGGGGAAACTGAGGCTGACAACAAGTACCATGACTGGGCTTTGAAGAAACCCAGTCAGAATCTGAACTCAGGCCCCCGACACTCTCAAATGCAAATGTAAGCAGCCAAGGGGCTCTTAGCCTTTGGGACTGCTGGATCCCTGCTCAGGGCCTGAGGTGGGAAGGGGCTTTCAGGATGAGCCCACCCAGCCCTGGGCCTCACCTGACAACGCTCTGGTCCCGCAGGTCCCAGATCCTGACTGTGCCGTCCGTGAAGCCAGCGAAGGCCAGGGTGTCCTCGGGGCCGAAGGCCAGGGCCTGGCAGGTGAGGCCTGCACAGGGCAGCTCATCACTCACACGTAGGGAGGGCGCAGTCAGGTCCCACACGCTCACACTGGCCAGGTTATGGCCGCCCGTCAGCAGGGTCGTGCTGGTCGGGGCCAGCAGGCAGGTGCGCAGGTAGGCCTGGTGGGTCTGGGGCGGGCGCAGATGCAGCTGAACGTCCTCCGCTGCAGGAGCTCTGCTCCCACGAGCCCCGCCCCCAGAGCCAGCCCCTCCCCGACCTGTACACGCAGGTGGCTCTCAGGATAGTGGTCCTCTAGCCCCTGGCCCACCAGGCTCCACACTTTGACGCCGCCCCGGCCACAGGTGAACGCGTGTCGCGTGAAGCTGCTGACGGCCGTGGCCAGCACCGGCTCCCCGTGCTTTAGCGTCCGCACCTTCTCCGCTCCATGGGGGATGGCCGCCTTCTTGGATTGCCAGGGCAAGGCATCTGGTCTCTTGCACATGTCTTCAAAGTCCTCAGGGTCCCAGCCTCTTGGAAGGGGAGGCCTCAGGGTTACCGGCCTACCTGGGAGCCTCTCTGCCCGCAGGGGGCCCCCCTCAAGCCTGAGGAGCTTCATTCTTCTTCAGATGTGGGGGTTCTCGCTCAGGCCTGGTTTCCCCACTACACGGGCTCCCCCCAAGGGGCTGCCCATGCCCTTTCCAGTACATTCTCCCTCTCCTAGAACCAAACATCACTCCCCTCCCCCTAGAATGCTTTGCCCCATCCTAGCAAACTCCTACTCATCCATCAAAATCCTAACCATTATGCCCCTTCCCTCCGGGAAAGCCTTCTCGTCCCCCTCTGGGCTCCCCCAGCCTCCGACCACAAGCTTGGGACTGTGTGTATCTAGCTCTAACACCTCTCCATGGGAGTTCTTTCCCCAAATCCCTGGAACCCAGAGCTAGTTATGTGGGGAGGGACAGTGATGCTAGCCTGATGGTAACTACCCAGTCCCCTCAGCTGTGGGTATTGAGCACAGTAGCAGGATCGTGGGGGAGGGGAAGACACAGCTGCACCTCCAGTCCCCTCTCTGCCAGGGACAGAAGTACAGACAAGAGGGACAACATAGAGACTTACATGGGCTTCAGGAATGGATAGGCTCTCCCAGCAGGTTCCTGTGATGGGACCAGGACCACGCGAAGCCATGTCAGCTCCCTTTGCCCCAGCCCTCTCAGCCTTCATGGAGGCGGACACTGAGGATGGGGCCTCACCTGGGCCACATCGGGGGAGAGCATCCCCTCTGCGTCCGGGCCTGGCTCTGCACTCCCTTGGGAGCCCTCGGGGGAGCTGGGGGAGGGCGCGGGTGGGCTGGGCACTGGTTGGAGGTGAGACAGATGAGTGGCAGGTGTGGGCTCCTCGGGGCGGGCTCCCCCCCCCCCGCCCCCCTCACCGGGATTACCCGAAGTGTTTTTGCTTGGTTCCAGTCCCAAGTCATGAGGTCCTGGGTCCTGGCTCTCCTGCCCACGGGAATCGGGGCGATCAGGTCAGACCAAAGGACCTGCCCAGGGTCGGTCTTAGACCCAGAAAATGTTGGGGAGGCCCAGGCAGTGTAGACAAACTCGTCAACAGCCCCAAGTCCCCAGGCCCGAGTCCTCTAAGGGAATCTGGGGCTGAGGACGGAAGCCATGGACTGACTCCACAGGAAGCCGGACAACCCGGCCTGAGGGCCCACCCCTCCAGGTGCCGCGGAGTGACTCACCAGGCCTGGCGCCCGCTCCGTCACTGGTACAACCGAGGGGGAACCAGTAGAACAACAGGATTCAACAGTGTTGTTCCTGGGCGCTGTCGCCGGACACAGCCCCAGGCCACCCCCATCCCCCACCCCCAGGGGGACTCACTCCTGCGTCGCAGCTGGTCCTTCTTGTGGGTCCCCGCAAAGATCTGCCAGAGTTGCTCGGTCAGAACATCCTGCCAAAACCGGGGCTCAGAGTCCCAGGTGGGCTGTGTGTCCGGCTGGGAGATGGGGGCGGTGTCGGTTCTGCAGGGCTGCCGGAGCCAGTCGGAGGACCTTGCAGCCAGGACATCTTCGAAGGGTGGCCCCTGGAACCCGGGGGGCTGTGGGGTCTCGGCCACCGGGTGCGGGGAAGCCTCGGGGCTGGTCGGCCCCCAGGAGTCCGGGTCGGCCTGCTCCCCAGAGGTGCCCAGGCTCATCTGTACTGCAAAGCCCAGGGGTGTGAGGGGCAGCTCTGAGCTGGTCCCCTCCCTCCTCCAGGGCCCAGGCACCCACCTCCCCAGGCTGGAAGCCCAGCGGTCGGCTCCAGGTCTCCATGGTCCGCAGGAAGTTCTCTGCCTAGACGGGGAGGGTGGGGGCGGGGGCGGGGGTTGCGGGGGGAGAGGACACATCCCAGCTCAGCCTTTGTCATCAGACAGCCTGGGTGCAGACCTCCTCCCGCAAGCCGGCTTCCCAGTGTGTGAAATGGGGATACACAGCCTGCTTTGAAGGTTTTGGGGTGGATTCGTGATAATGCAGAGCCCTCCCCACTACACAGAGCACAAAGCAAGTTCTTCGTACCCAGAACTCCGCAGCCCAACCCTGAAGGCTGATCATCAGCATCAAGTGGTAGAAAGTAGGGTCCAATCTGGGTTCCCCTCCCAGTTGCTTTTCTCAGGAGGTTTGAAAACTAGAGCCACAGGCGCCTGGGGGGGCTCAGTTCGTTAAGCATCTGCCTTCGGCTCAGGTCATGATCTCAGGGTCCTGGGATCAAGCCCCCTATCTGGCTCCCTGCTTAGCGGGGAGTCTGCTTCTCCCTCTCCTTCTGCCCCTCCCCTCTGCTCATGTTCTCTCTCAAATAAATAAAATCTTTAAAAAAATTTAAAAAAAGAAAGAAAACTAAAGCCTCAACACCACCCTGCTTAAAACGGCTTCAAGAAGGAAATTCATGGGTACCTCTGTTCCTCTGGGTGGGGGCATCTGAATTTGCTTAAGTGTTGGGAGGGTGCTCAGAAACCAGTGATCACCTCTTAGGGAGGAGGGCGGGCAGCAGGACAACACGGGACCCCCGTGGGAAGGTCACGGTCCTTTATTTTATACTTAAAAACCAGGCCACGTGACTACCAGCAATTCCAAATCGAAGTGAACAGTTTCTATGGGCCTGGAAGGGCCTGAGAGATCTAAGTTCCCTTCTTCTACCTAACCAACAGGCATCTGCCTGTCTTTTTAGGACACATACTCCTGTCTCGAGACACAGCGACCAGCCACAGATGGCTATTAAATATAAAGCGAAGTCCAGTGAAAAATGCAATTTCTCCAGTCCCACTCAAGTGCTCAACAGCCACATTGGGCTAGTGGCCGCCAACGTGGATGGCACAGGTGCCAAGAACAGGGGTCCCTAGTGCGTGCCCGGCGTCCAGGCTGAGGGTAGACCCGGCGAGACGGGAGCCTCCTGGCCAGTGTCCCCAGAAATTCAGAATGGGGAGACCCAGCTTCTGGGGCTGATGAGGAGCTCTATGGGAACGTGCATGTGTGCAGCTATATTTAGTGACAGCAGGAATGTTCTAGGCCTGCCTGTATAATGCAGTAGCTGCTAGCTTCACGTGGCTGTTGAGCACTTGAAACGTGGCTAGTGCCACTTGTTTTAAGGTCAACTTCAGTTTAAATAACCACACGTGTCCCGTAGCCACCAGAGAAGACAGCCCAGGTCTGGTCTTTGGTCTGCGCGCCCCAAGCAGTGATTGATGCACGCCCCTCCGTGGTGGACCCCAAGAAGCTCCCCAGAGTGCTCTGGCCCAACGCAAACTCCCCAATCCTGGGAAAAACATCCTGATTCACAAAGAAAGAAGGAATAAAGCAATGTAGCGTCCGTGCCAACTGCAGCCGGTCCTAGCTCCCAGGAGCTCCTGGCATTTCCATTTTGCAGATGAGAAAACAGAGGCCCAGAGAAGCAAAGCCAATTTCCCCAAATCAGGAGGAACAGGGGCCAGGCAGTGTTTACCTGCTTCCAACCGCAGGCCGCCGGGTCAGGCAGGCAGAATGGCGAGGGAGGGGTCGGGCAGCAGGAACCCCCCTCTCTGAGCCCACACCTCCTGCGGCAGCCGGTGATGGGTTCCCCAGCTGGGCCTCCCAGCAGCACAGACCCAGGGGAGCCTTCCCCAATTCGCCCCGGCTCGTTAATGCGCAATTTACTGGCACTTGAATGCACTCAGCATGAAAAGCGCTGCTCCCTCCTGCCTGCTAGCTGGCCCTCCCTGGGGAGAGCGCAGCGCTGGCGGGGCGGCGGCCACTGCGGGGGGATTTTCAATGCACAGCAGGGAGGCTGGGAAAACCGGGAGCCCAGAGGGGAGAGGACAGCGGGGAGTCTCGGCGGGACTCCAGGGCCAGCAAGGCCCCTGGAGTGAACAGCAACTCTCTGGGGCAAGACCCCCCCCCTCACATCCTTATGTTGGGATCACCCCTGAATCCACAATCTGATCGGTTCTCCCCACCACACCTCACCCAGATGGTCCTGTTCTCCTGCCCTGCGCCCAGAGTCTCTCCTCCAGAGGGCGCCCGTGAGCACAACTCAGGTTCCGCCTCCCTCTGCCCACAGCCCTCCAGGGCTCCCACTTCAGCCCAAGTCCTCTCCAGGGCCCCCAAGATGCCACAGGACCTGCCCTGTCCCCTCCTTGCCCTCCCCTCCTCACTGCTCCAACCACAGGGGTCTCCTCTCTGTCCCTCCAACACACCAGGCACGGTCTTGCCCCAGGACCTTTGCATGGGCTGTGCCCTCTGTTCCTCCCACCCCGAACAGCTGCACTCCCTCTCTGATCTCCTTCAAGAGTTTGCTCAAATGTCACCTTCTCAGCAAGCCTTGCCACTCCCACCCCTTCCCGCGTGTCCCCTTGGGCTGCTCTAATCCATCCCTGCACCTTGCCCAGCCCTCACCATTGGACACTTCTGTTTACTAAGCTCCCATCACCCCAAGGGCAGAGATTTGTCTGTGTCCTTCTTTGCAATTTCCCTGGCACCTACAACAGCACTTGGCAAGAAGGTGATGGATAAATATCTGTTGAATGAATAACCGTGTTCTGGCTGCTTCCTGGCCCCCCTCACTCTGGATCCGTCTCTCCCGGTTCCCTGCACTGCCCACCCTGGGCCCTGCTGAGTTGCAGACACGGCCCTGGCCTTCTGCCACTCACATCTGGTACAGGCAGAGAATCCTGCCAGCACCCAGGAGAAAGGGGCCAGGTGGCGGGAGTGGAAGACGTGCTTCAGCGTGGGCAAGGCGCCCTGTGCTGGGAGCCTGGGCCCCCTGTGCAGACCTGCCCCCCCGCCCCCCCCCGCTCACGTGTGATCCAGGCCCCCGAGAACGCTCAGACACATGGAAGGCCGGAATCCGGGTGCGCCTGGCACATAACAGGCCCTTCATAGCGGAAGCAACTGACCTGCAACGTGCTGGAAAGGCCCCTGGCCTCATGTGAGCCATGCAGGGACCTGGGAGCGGGCCAGGAAGGAAGAGCCTCCGAGAGGGTGGGAGACGCACCCGGAAGGGGTGGGGGTGTGCGTGTGCGTGTGCGTGTGTGTGTTCGGGGGGGGGGGAATCCACTGATCGCTGGGAGATCCCAGGTCAGGTCCTGCCCCCCTCTGCCCACACCCCTCCAGGGCTCCCACCTCCTTCAGATAAAAGCCCCCCCCGCCCCATCCCCACAGGGCCACCACCACCTGGCCCTGTCATGGCCTCTCTCCCTGTATTTTCCTGCCTTTCAAGGAGGGGCGGCCATACCCCAGCTCCTGGTTACTCACTCACCCGCTTGTGATGTTCCTGGAGACCCTGCCGGATCTTCTGGAGCTGCAAGAGAACAGCAGGGATCACACTGGGAGGTGGCTGACCGAGGTGGACAACAGTGAGGAGTCAAGTGCTGTGCATGCTTCTCCCCAACTGTGTGGCCCCAGACAAGCTGCTCGACCTCTCTGGTCCCTACATTCAAAGGGGATACCACCTACCACACAGAGTGGAAGCTAACTAGGGAGGCCCTTGGATTTCATTCTTGATGTGGAGTTCAAAGCCTCCCCATAATCACAAGGCCCTGCACACCCGCCCCCATCCATTCCCTCCTCTCCTCCCTCTGCTCCAACCACAAGGGCTTCCTCACTCATTCCTCCAACACACCAAGCCCAGTCCTGCCCCAGGGCCTTTGCACAGGCCGTGCCCTCTGCCCAGAATGCCCTTCCTTGCTCTCTCAGGGAAGGTAGAACCTCAGTATCTTCCCTTTCTCCCCGTGAACATCACTTCTTCCAAGAAGCTTTTCCTGACTATCTTAGTGCAAAATCTTCACTCATGTCAACCCCACCATCTTCTTTATAGTGTTCACATTTTGTGAATCCCATTTCTCTACTTACTTGTCATTCTCTTCCCCCTAGGGGTGCCCTGTCCATGGAGCTAGCCACTAGTCAGCTGTGGCTATTTAAATTTAATTAAGTTAAAAATTCATTTCCTCACAAGCTCTCAATAGCCACCTGTGGCTGGCGGGTGCCATATCGGGCACTGTTGCTATAGAACATTCCCATCACTGCAGCAAGTTCTAGAAGACAGCACGGCACTAGCACCTACGCTCCTCACGAGCAGGGACTCCTGTTACCCATCCCTCAACAATGAGCTGTCAGCCACAGAAACGCTTCCTGTAAATACGGAATTTCTAACTTTTGCAGCAAGGTTAGTGCTCATGAGGAAGAATGCTCTTGAAGAAGCTGGCCTGCACGGGTGACCTCGCTCGCCCAAAGGAAGCAGAAACAAGTGGAGGAGAAAGTGTCCCCAAACCCAGCTCCTGAGGCCAAAGGCAACAGCCCCTGCAGGCTGTCTGGGGGCTGCCCAGGGCTGCCTGGTGTGGCTCACCGCCGAGTACACGCTCTCCACCTGCGCCGTCAGGTGAGGGGGGAACCTGAGGGGAAGGAAACCGCACAGAGCCCTCAAGACCCCTCCCCAGAACCAGCCCCGCCCCCGCCTGGCCAGGGCCCCCCACTCCAAGGAGCCACCCCAAGGCAGCGTCAGAGATGCCATTTTAGTGCAGTGTTTTTAAACATATAATCGATGCAAGTAAATTCACGCTAAACAAGGGCAACTCGAAAATTTTAAATGAAGGCCAGGATTGGTACCAGTGGTTTTCCTTTTGCTTCAGGCTCCCTCATTCCTAGTTCTGTCTTCTGGGCCAGGGGTTCCTGGGCCCCCCAAGAGACCAGAGGGAAGGCTCTCCCTCCCTCCGTGGGCCACAGCGGGACCTCCAGCCCCTGAGAGTTGCCCTCACCTGGGGAACTCTTGCCGGAGCTGATCCAGGACACCCCGATAGTTCAGTTCAGAAGGAGCCTGGGAAAGTCACAGGAGACTGTAGATAACCCCAGCCTCCCGCTCTCCCACCCTCAGGCCCTGTCTCCAATCAGCCCCCCAGGGGGTGGGCTGGGACCTCCTGAAACCTGAAGGGAATTTGCTCTCTCTGATTACTTAAGTCCCCACAGAGTATCTTCCAATTTGCCTCCTGGCCTAAGGTCTCAAATACGGACTCTCTGGAGAGCCCTTGAGAGAGAAAGTTTGCCCACCCCGGCCTCAACTATTGAAAAGGGTCAACTCTGGAGGAGGGGGGCTTCTGCCTGTAAAATGTTAACCAGGGATGATGTAGTCATGTGTTTTATCACCTGGGTGATGAGAAGCAAGTTTAATTTAAAAAGAAAGTGCCTTGGCACCTGTCGGTAGGTTTGATGGGTTGGAGCCCCCAGCCAAAAGGCCTGGCCACCTGCCCGTGTCCCTCCATCAGGAGCAGCACAGCGAGGTCTGAGCCCAGCTTCCGGGCTCTTCCCTCTACCCACAGGCGTTAATGCCCTCCTCACCAAAGTTTCTGGGGCCCTCCTCATCCTTGGAGGGCGCTTCTGGGGGCTGAGATGGCCCCAAGAGGTCATCTTCAGGCAGGAGGCCCAAGGACTTTATCCAGAGATGCTAAAATAATGAGGAGAGATGGCAGGTCCTGAGGGCAGAAGGCCCAGCAACCAGGGACAGAGCCAACCCCACCCCACCCCCGGCCTCCCCTCCAGGACCCCGTCCCGGATCCCCAGGCCCCTCCCTGACTTCCAGCACCCCACTGCACTCCCTATATCCTCTGTTCATTTGTCAAACTCTGGTGCCTCCGGCTGCCCCAACTAATAGTGGGCTCCACCCAGGGACATCATTCCAGGAGGTAGAGGGGAGATGGTGCCAACACTTACACACTCCCTGCCAGGAGCTGTCACCGCTGGGGGACCCCAGGGAAGGAGGCTAAAATTCAACCTTGGTTTTGAGATAATTTCCTAAAGCATGGGTGAAGATCACTGGGAAGGGGTTTTGAAGGATGAGTAAGAGTTGGCCAGGTGAATTAGCAGGAATGTCTCAGACGGGAGGAAAGGGACCTCTCTCCACCCCAGTCCCTCGGGCGGCACTAAGCCCCTTCTTTGCTTCGCTTCTGCCCCTCAACGGCCTTCCAGCCTCCTCCCCAGCCCGGGGGGACGCCGGGGTCCTCCAGGAGACCCGCCTGCCTACTCACCTCCCTTAGGACGGCGTCCCGGGACAGCAAGGAGGAAACTGCGGAGGGTCAACCAAGTTCAGGCCCTGATTGAACACCCCTCCTCATCTCCCCTCCTCCCGGGGCCCTTTGACCCGTCGGGCCCCGCCCCTGCCCGCCCCGGCCCCGCCCCTGCCCGCCCCGGCCCCGCCCCGCCCCGCCGCCACCTGCACCACGAGGACGATCAATGAAGGAGCAGCAGCTGCACGTGGGCTCGGACTCCGCGGGCGGCCGCTGCAGGCACTGGCCAATCGTGAGGCCGCTTGCCCACGTGGGCCGCGGCCGCTATCGCTGATTGGCCAGCTCGCCACAGCCGCCGGCCGGGCTGTCAATCAGCACGCCCGGCGCCTTCGCTTAACCCTTGCGGTACCGCTATGAGGAAAGGCAGCGTGCAGAGCCGCAGGCAGTTTGGGGTCCAAAGTGGGGGAAGGATATTTAGAAGGGCTTGGGGTCAGAGGGTGCAACCTGGATAGGGGCTGGATGGCGTGTAGCTGCATTGTTTAGTGAAAAGCCTGATCATTTTAAGCCGTGCCCCAGAGTGGCTTAGGGCTAGGGGTGGGGCTGGGAATGAGGGCAGACTCATTCCAATCCTTAGATAGGGGCTAATAACATTTTCCTCAATATTAATAACGCAGTTCAAACTAAGCTTCAAGCCCCTTTAATGGGGAAAACTTAACAGCTCCCTTTCATCCCGTCGATGAATTTTCCCAACTGTCCCCCAAGCCCAGGATCTGAGAACCAAAAGCAGGGACTGCAGAGGCCTTGAAGCTGGTACAATTTGTCCAGGTTCAAGGCCAGGATAGGAAGGGGTGGTGGGTATTCCAGGCCTGGGATGGTAGAAGAATAAAGGGTGGGGGTTGTAGGAGTTGTAGGATTCTAGAGCTGTGCTCCGGCCCAGTTTGCAAGGCCTACTGGAGGTGTGCTCTGGTCCTGCCCACCCCAGGACATTTGCACTAACCATTCCCTCCTCTACCAGGAATAGTCTCCCCTGACAGCCACTGGCTTGCTCCCTCCTTCCGCGGTCTGCTCAGAGCTCCCCACCTCCGCAGGCCTCCCTCATCCCTTTTAAAAATGAACTTCCAGCACCACCACCCCCTTCTCCCTTCCTTATTTAATTTTTCTCCAAACGTGGTTTGAATTGGCACTAATCTTGTTGTAACCTCAGTGACTGTAAGTTCTGCTGTGTTTAAAATTCACGTACTGCTGATGGGGTTCTCAGACATTCTTGTACCGGCCACAGGGCCTACCCCGGTAGGTATGCCGGCTTGGCATCCACAGAAGGGAGAGGACACTCTGCTGGCCCTTGCTGTGCTTTGTATGGGAAGGGGCACACTTGGGGGTTCAGATCTTGGGATGCACTGTCCCCCGAGGTTATAATGTAAACACACAACTTGGGCTTTGTGGCTGGTGTATGGAGGGGAAAGTGAGGGCTGCCACGTGTGCACCGCAAAAAAAACCCAGGTTTTCACCCATGATCCCTCCACTGGCCTTTAATTGAAGCGTATTTTATTTATGGGCCAGCCTGCTAATTTGCCTCCGTCTGTGCGCTTGGCTCTCTTCCTCTCGTGGTTGCTGGGCACACCAGTTTATCCAAGGCTGTCTGTCTCACACGGTACCCACTGGGTACCTGTGGCTATTTAAATTAAAACACATGAAAATGAAATAGAATTAAAAACTCAGTTCCTCAGCTCACTGTCCGCATGTCAATCGCTCAGCAGCCACACGTGGCTGGGGATGACCATCCCCATGGGACAGTGCAAATCGAGAACATTCCCATCCTGGCGGGAAGTTCCAGTGGACAGGACAGGTCTGTCTAGGTCCACGCAGAGGTCAGAAGCATTTCACAAGGAGCCATTCTACTCTCTCCTTCGGAAGCCCGCAGGCGGGTGGGGTAGGAGCCCGGGTGGCGGGCCCTGCCCTTCCTTTCAATGTCCCCCATGTCCCCCAGTCTGGCCGGCAGGGACGCAGCTGTCCCTGAGCCCTCTGGGAGGGCTGAGCGCACAGCAGAGCGGAGGGGAGGCAGCAAAGATTTCCTTCTTGGCTTTTGAGTTGTTGTGGTTGACTTTGGAAGCCCCAGGTCTGGAAGAAGGGTTTGCATTTCCAAAGATTTGGAATTCCCTGGCAGGCCCTGGTGACCTCAGACCCAGCCCCCCCCCCCCCAGGCCCAGGGTTACTTGGTTTGGGTGTAGGCCAGGCAGAAGGCTCAAGGGAAAGCCTGGGGTGCAGAGGGGGCTGTGGCGTGACCACGGGGAAGTGGCAGCAGGGAGGGGGTGACCGCTTTCAGTCCCCTGCCCCCATTCTCTCCCCCGGCCCCAGGACAGGCCAGTGGCCCTGTGGGAGAGTGAAGGAGGGGAAGGAACAGCTGCAGAAAGCCTGTAGGTAGAAGGACACTGGTGTCCAGTCAGTGGATGAGGCGAAAGGACAGGGACCTTCCAAAGACTGTGGCTGCGCTGGGTGATAGACGCTGAAGGGTAGGATGCCCCTCGGCTGCCCTGCCTCAGAGGCCACTGGAATGCCCTTGAACTTAGACCTAGCCCCAGGAAAAGTGAATTTATTGAATTACCCAGAATTGATCAAAGTCTGCCTTCTGCCATCTGGTGGAGAGAGGCTCGTATTCATTTCCGGGGCTACTGTCACAAATGACCCCATGCCCAGTGGCTTCAAACAACAGAAATCTATTCCATCGTGTTCTGGAGGCCGGAAGTCCAAAACCCAGGTGTCGGCAGGGCTATGCTCCCTCTGGGGGCTCCAGGGGAGGATCCCTCCCGTCCTTCCTGTTTCGGGGGGCCACCATTCCTTGGTGTCCCTTGGCCTCTAGACACATCCCTCCAATCTTTGTATCGGTCCTCACATGGGCTTCTCCTGGTGTGTGTCTGTGTCCAAATTCCCCTCTTCTTATAGGACACCAGTCATTGGATTTAGGGCCACTCTACTCCAGTATGACCTCAACTCAATCTGCCATGAATCCAGAGAGGTTAACTCACGTCCCCAGGGTCACAGAGTGACTGAGTGGCTAAGCTGATATTTGAACTCTGGTCATCTTGCTGTGGGATATACCCTTGTAACCCTGACACCGTAATGCCCAGATCTAAATTAGGTTCCTGCCATTGAGCTGCCCATGTCACAGCATTAGGTGGGGCCCTCTGTGGACCCGAGCTTGGAGGAACATGCATCCATTCCAGAAGTGGCCTTTTGGAGCTCCTGGACCTGGCTCTCACTTCTAAAGAAACCCAGACGTATTAGTTAGCTACTGCTGTGTAACAAATTGTCCCCAAAGTTAGTGGCTTAGACGATAAGCATTTATCATCTCACACAGGTTCTAGTGGTCAGGAATCTGGAGGTAGCTTTGCTGGATCACTTTTAGGGGGGCTGATGAGCAGCTGTCCAGCTTTCAGCTTCTCTGTCTCCCTTCCCAGCGAATGTGTTGTGCCATGCAGAAGTCGATTTGAAAACCTCAGCAAGTCCCCGTCTTGTCACTCTGTCTCCCTTGACCCTAATCCTACTGGCCACTTGGTGCTTTGTTGTTGTTTCACTTAATTCTTCTTTGTCGTGTGTGTGTGTGTGTGTGTGTGTGTGTGTGTTTATGTGTGCAGGCGTGGATGATAGGATGGCTCAGTGGGTAACACATGCATCCATCCATGGGCCTTTTTCGTGCTTATTTTCCCCAGATGTCTGTGTCTTAGTTGCGGGGTCCAAAGTAGCCCTTTGTCACGTCCATCCCAAAGCACACCTTTGTCCCAATTTACACTTCGCCTCAAAAGGAGCCTTCCTCTGGGACTTGGGGAGGAGATGTGACCTGGATGAGGTCCCAGCATCAACGCTTCCCGACACGGAGTTGAGAGACTTGCCCAACCAGCCAGCTCCTGTACATGTAGGACCGAGAGTGACCAAGGTTGGTTCATTGGGTGCATTGGGCTGCCGCAGGCTTCCCAGCACACCCCCAGGTGGCCCATTCTTATTTCCAGTGAAGTCATCCTAATGAGACCCCGAAGGCAGGGCGAGGCCACGGACGCCCCGCTGAGGGTCCAGTTCTTCGCCCCCAGGAGGTGGGAAGAGGGGAAGGTGGGTCCCCGCTAGACCTGACCCCGAGGCCCGTTCAGAGTTGAACTTGTGGTCTCTGGCGCCCTCTGCTGGCGAAATGATTTATTACAGCGCTGTCGCGGTGTCCTTTCCCTACCGTGAGGTCAACCCGTTTCAAAACCCTACGCAGTTCCAGGATCTTTGGTAAATTTGTCCAGTTGCACAACCATCGCCACAGCCGAATCTTGGAACATTTGCATCACCGGGAAGTGTCCCTCTGGTCCGTTGTGAATCGACCCCTCCCTCCCATCCCTAGCTTTCTCTCCCTGGGAGTATCTCCTTTTCTAGAAACGTCATATACATGGGCTTATAATAAATACATGTCTTTTGCGTCTGGCTTCTTTCACCGAACGTCATCTTTTGAGGTTCATCTGTGTTTTTTGCGTGTATGGGTGCTCGGTTCCTGTTTGCTGCAGGCGAGTATTTCATTTGGGTGGGTGGACCCCACTTTGTTTCTCCCGGGCCCTCGGTGAAGGTTTGGCTGTTTGCAGTTTGGGTGGTTGTGAACACGTCCACGAACAAGTGTGTGTGTTGGCATGTGCTCTCGTTCCTCTTGGGGAGATATGAGAACCTGTCTACCTTTTTCTGGAGGTTCCAGGCTTTTCCCCAAAGTGGGGACACTGTCTTGCATTCCCACCGGCTGTGTCTGAGGTCCGGAGTTGCTCCACATGCTCTCAGTGGGAAAACCTCTAAATGAGGGGATTCCCTGTGGGAGGAACGTCTTCCTTCTCAGAAGGGTCTTCTGGTGGCCAGCTGGCCCTCATCCGGCTCCAGCCTCTCCTGCTCCAAGCCTGAGTTTGAGCTTCATTTCTGCCCATCCTCAGATTGGACGCCAGGCTCAGAGTCTGATGGGTCTGGGATGCCCCAGCCCCGTGGGTCCTTGTGGTGGGTGAGGACCTCTCCCTTCGGGGGTCTCTCTGTTTATCCATCTTTCCATTATTACTCTCTATTGACAGTTTAAAAATATTTTATTTGTTTATTTGACAGAGAGAGACCCAGCGAGAGAGGGAACACAAGCAGGGGGCGTGGGAGAGGGAGAAGCAGGCTTCCTGCCGAGCAGGGAGCCCGATGTGGGGCTCGATCCCAGGACCCCAGGACCATGACCTGAGCTGAAGGCAGACGCTTAACTGACTGAGCCACCCAGGCTCCCCTCCTTACAGTATATTCCTAATAAAGCACCGGACAGTCTTTTAAACATTGAGTGGAATCCTGCCCCTCCCCTGCCCAGTCTCCTCCCACAGCTCTCCCTTGGACTCAGAGCCAAAGTCTTCAGAGGGCTTTTGAAAGCCCTGCAGGGTCTTTACCACCCTTCTGATTAATCCCGGGTTACAGTCCCTTCACTCCATTCACATGGACCTTCTGCTGTTCCTCACAGGCTACCACAGGACCTTTGCATGGGCTGTCTGCCCATCTAGAACTCTCTTCTTGACTGCATTGTGACTCACTCCCTCAAGTACTTCCTATTTTAGCTCAATGTCACCTCCTCAGAGTGGCCTTCCCTGACCCCCACCCACATGAAACTGCACCCTACCTCTGCCTGAGGAGGCACCTTATAGTCCCCTTATCTTGTTTTCACACCAATTTCACTGTTGGACAACAGTAGATTAATTTAGACACTTGGAGGCAAGAATCATTGGAAACCATTCCAGAAGCTATTATGGTGGATGTTTCTTGCCTGAAGCAGTCTTTGTACCCCGAGCACGCCCCCACATTTGCCACTGGGCCCTTGGTATTTGGCTGTACATGAGAGCCTTCCCTTTTCTCCTGTGAATCTAGTTATTATTGGTGTGGACACATAGAGTCCCATTTTTTTTAATGGCTTATAATTCATCGTTCTCCTTCATTATTTGGATGGTCCTATTGTCTAAGATTTGGCCAGATTTCAAGCTGACTTCTCTGCTTTTCTGACACGCTGCAGCATTCTTTCGAGTGCCTCCTGGCTTGCAGGCAGAACTGGATGGTCCAGGCTCCTGTTCCTCTCCTGTCCCAGCCCTGGGATCTTCGTTGTAAACATGCAGATTTCTGAGCCCCAGCCCAGCAGGTGGGGGAGCAGAAATTAGGGATTCTTTGGAGAGTGAGCATCTTTTAAGAAAGCTTCCTGGTGGGATAGGGTGGCCTGAGAGCCAGGAGGGAGATGGGCGTGAGTATAAAAAGGTATTATGGGAGATCCTTGTGGTTGTGATATTGAACTTTACTTTTGCAAAATGTTACCACTAGCAAAATGTGAGCAAAATATAGCCGGGATCTCTCTGCACTTTCTTACAACTGCAGGTGAATCGCCATTCTCCCAGTAAAAATTTCAATTAAAAAAAAAGACTAACAGGAACATGGGAAAATAGCGTCGCAGTGGATGTGCCAATACCATGAGAGGCTAAATGGAAGAATCCTTGGGCTGCAGCTTCCAAGCAGTGATCTTGTTATTGTCCAATTAGCTTTACAGAAATAAAGGTGAGGATAAAATTCGGGATGAAGAACAAAAAGGAATGGGTCCAGGTGATTCAGGGAAATGGCTTCGTTTGGGACCCACTGTTTTCAACTGCAAAGAAGCCATTCTAAAATTCTTGGAAGGAATGATCTTACCTGGTATGTTCTTGAAAAACAGCAATAAAGCCAAAGATACAGGCAAAAGAATGAAAGGAAACGGTTGCAGACTATTAGAATCGCTCACCCGTTGTTCTTTGATCATTCCCTGGCTATCTACATATTTGATAGTACAAGCAAGGAGACTAGTTTTGGGTAGCTTTTTATTTTGATATCATTTCAAACTTATGCAAGAATAGTACTAAGAACTCATGTATGTGTGTGTGTGGTGTGTGTGTGTACATGTCTGTGTGCGCACGTGCACGTGTCTGTGTGCGCAGGTGCATGTGTCTGTGCGCATGTGCGTATGTGTGCATATATTTGCGTGCCTGTGCGCGCGTGTATGTGTGCATGTGTGTACGTGTCTGTGTGCGCATGTGCACGTGTCTGTGTGCATGTGCGTATGTGTGCGCATGTGCACGTGTTTGTGCGCGCGCGCGTATGTATGCATTAGTGCACGTGTCTGCGCACGCGTATGTGTGCATATGTGTACATGTCTGTGTGCGCATGTGCACGTGTCTGTGCGCACCCATATGTGTGCATATGTGCACGTGTCTGCTCATGTGCACGTGTCTGTGTGTGCATGTGCGTATGTGTGCATATGTGCACGTGTCTGTGCGCATGTGCACGTGTCTGTGTGCATGTGCGTATGTGTGCGCATGTGCACGTGTCTGCAGGCGCGTATGTGTGCATATGTGCACGTGTCTGTGCGCATGTGCACGTGTCTGTGCATGTGCGTATGTGTGCATATATGCATGTGTCTGTGTGCGCGCGCGCGTATGTGTGCATATGTGTACGTGTCTGTGTGCGCATGTGCACGTGTCTGTGCATGTGCGTATGTGTGCGCATGCGCACGTCTGTGCGCGCGCGTGTATGTGTGTGCATATGTGTGTGTGTATACACACATACAAATTGTGTATTCCTTCTCTTAACTCAGAGTAAATTGCATTCTGTGCCCGTTTATCCTGAAATACTTCAGCGAACTGGTTTTTGAGAATGAGGGGCGCCCTCTTGTGGTCATGCTTTTTCTCCCTTGAAATAATTATATATTCTAGAAACGCTTTGTCAGGATATGTTTCGCAATATTCGCAAATATTTTCTCCTTGTTGTCGCTTGCCTCCTTGTTTGCGTCAAAGTAGCTTTCAAAGAGCAAATATTTAAATAATATTTAAATAATATTTAATGACCCACTCGATCGTTTCTTTGTATTTGTCACATTTTGCGTACTAAGAAATATTTGCCTGGCCCAAGGTCACAAAGATATTTCTCCTGGGTTTTCTTCGAGATGTTTAGAGTTTCAGCTCCTACTCTCAGGTCTACGATTGGCTCAAAACTGATTTGCGTACACTATATTATGATGAACTCACTGATTGTGAATAGACAGGCATGTTCTTAAAAGAAAGATCTGTAAGAATTTTCAATTAGCCTTAAATTGAGCCTGTTGATTTAATGTAATTGTAACCAGCTGTCCCAGTACATCCCAGCCCCCATTCGTAGCACATCTGAGCTTCTGCAGGTGCCGGAGATGTCAGCTCATAACCAGGAGCTTCCCACAGAGTCCCCAGGCACCCTGGGCCAGCCCCCCACCCCCAGCAGAAGCATCCAGCCTGGAACCTGCGAAGGGTGGGGCCGGTCCGCAGACAGGGAAGTGGGGGGTGTGGGGAGTGTGTGGGGTAGGGAGGGGGCTTCCCTGGGAGTGATGGGACTCAAACAGCTGTGCAGGGCCTGGGGTGGGGAGCAGTCACTCCCCCGTCCACACTGGGATATATTATATTTATTATATAAGCCATTTATTAACATGGCTAATGTTTTTGTCCCTCCCAACTGCAATCTAAGAAGGATGAGGGCAATTACTGTGTTCATTTACTGCCATATACCCCAGTGCAGAGAACCGAGCCTGGGATATAAGATGCCTCCTGAGTATGTATTGGAGGAATCCACAGGCATTTTTCCTCACCTACGCGGTGCAACCGAAGGCGCACGAACGTGAAAATGTGAACTAGGTCGCCATCCAGTGGCCAGGACAGGATACCACACCCACTAGAGGAGGAAAAACAGCATGTAGAGAACCGCACAAAATGACCCCATTTCTGGAAGAAATGAAAGACATTCCAGGGAGAAACATTCCGATGATGTGAATATGTTTTCACGGGAGTGTGTTTGCAGGCGGAAAGTGTCGGGGAAATAAGCACTTATTGCCAGTGTAACGGGGGGCTCAGGGCTTGCTCAGTGGCCACGCCCCCAACCACACCCCTGGGCCTCGTTCGGCCTCTAGCCACGCCCTAGGGGCGGTTCCAGTCTCAACCACGCCCATAGTGCCATTCGGGCTTCAGACAGGCCCTAAGGCGGTGGATCCGGGGACTGGACCCAATCGCTCTCCAGAGGGCGGGGGGAACTAGCGTCTATCTGCTCGCCGATTGGAGAATGAGGCTCGCCCCTCCCATCGTTGAGGCTCCACCAATCCAGAGACCCAGGCTTGCCTTCTTTTCCGCTCCCGGCAGCCCCGGAACCGGAAGCGAAAGCGCCGATCCGGCTTCTGCCGGCGGCGGCGCGGTGGTTCGTCTCTGCGGACGTTTGCCTTTCCTGGGCCTGGGCGATTCAGTGTCCGCTGCGGGGCCCGGCCCCGTCTCCGCTGGACGCCGGGGCTGGGTCAAAGGGCGGGGTCCAGCCTGCGTGGAGGCCCCTGGGGCGGGGCGCCCCCCGACCGCCGGGACGCTGGGGCCCGGCCGAGCCCCGGCTGGAGGAAGGGCCGGTGTGGGTGCGGGGTAAATGCCGCCTGGCTCCCGTGGGCTCGGAGCAGCGCAGGGCCGCGTGCAGAGGGGCAGCGTCGCGAATGGGCTGCGCTGTGGACCCAGGTCCCATTTCCTTGGAAACCACAAAGACAGAGATGTGGGTTGTTGTGTCCGGAGACCCCTTATCTGAGCCTCCGCACGTGGTGGGAAATGCAGCCCGGTTCCCCGGTGTCCAAGGGAATCGGACCGTCCCCGCAAGAGACGGACGCTTCCTTCTTAACGGACAGAGTGTCCGGCGAGTTCGAAGGGGCGGGATGGCTCCAACCGGAGAAAGGTTTCCTGCTAATTTTGCAGCTGGCTTTACTGCCTCTGTCCTCTCCGGCCTCTGAATGTCAGGGCAGGGACTTAACCTTTCTCAGCTGATTTTTCCTATCGTTCGTATCCATGGCACTGAGACGTTGTGCTCGGCTG
Source organism: Callorhinus ursinus (assembly GCF_003265705.2). NCBI lineage: Eukaryota > Metazoa > Chordata > Mammalia > Carnivora > Otariidae > Callorhinus > Callorhinus ursinus. The sequence goes on from NW_027397139.1 coordinate 2,852,176, forward strand.
GGCGCCAGCCTTGGGCTCCATCCTGGCCCCAAGCCGATGATGTCACGCAATTTGTCGAGCCCTTCAGAGCCTCAGATTGCACATCTGTGAAATGAGAGTACATAACGGTACCTGCACTGGGCAGGTTAACGAGTGCTGTGCAAAGTGTTGGTTATTGTTAATAATGTCAGCTCATCATCATGGGCATCCTCACATTCAAGTCTTAGACCCCTGACTCTACGTAGCAGAATGACAAGTGGCTATGACCGTGGGCTTTGACCCAAATAATGGGTAAAATGAGACCAGGGATTCCCACCCTGAGGACGCTTTTATCCCCAGGTAACATTTGACAATGTTGGAAGATACAGTGGTGGTGACACCTGGGTTAGTGGGGTATTGCTGCTCGCCTTGGGTGGTTGGAAGCTGGAGATGCAGCTCAGCACCCTCCGGTGAGCAGGTCGGCGCCCCCAGTGTTTAATGTGCCCACCCTGAGATGCTGTGTTTGCATGGAGTAGACAGACGTTCACCAGGCATATATCATTGTTACTAATATGACTCTATTACTGATGAATTTTCATGGAGAAATGGTTTTCCAGATCCAGGTTAATTTCCTCAGGTCCAGGTTATTTCCTTAATCTCAACGAGGCAGCTAGACTATTTCTTTTTCACGAAATAATTTTCAAACAAAAGTACAGAGGTGATAATTTTAACATGTACCCATATTTGCTACAAATGTTTGTACAGATAAACAGTACACAAAACAATACGTAAAAAATAAACTAAAAACAGCACTGATAGGGGCGCCGGGGTGGCTCAGTCGTTAAGCGTCTGCCTTCGGCTCAGGTGCTAGTCCCAGGGTCCTGGGATCAAGCCCTGCGTCGGGCTCCCTCCTAATGTCCATCAGATTTAGTGTTGATTATACATCAGGGTTTCTCAAACTCACTGCCTCCCTGGCCCAGATGCTAGGAGCCATCCCACTGGTGACAACCAGAAATGTCTCAGATGTTGCCAGTGTCCCTGAGGGGCAAACTCACACTTGGTTGAGTACCAGCTTTATACGGAGGTGTGATTACGTCCTTACCGCTGCCCTGTACATACCGTGACTTATTTAACAGTTTTATTGGTGGTGGTGTTTTAGTCTGTTTTGTCAGTGTTTTACTTTTGCACATACCGCCCATCCTTGCTCCGGAATCCTGCGGGCAGCTGTGGAAGGGGTCCAGGGGAGGAACTGCACGGTTTGGCTGCTGTATTTGGGAGCTGCATGTTTACAAATCTCGATTTCTCTGGAACACTTACATGACTTGTGCAGCTGTGTGAGCATATTCTCCTGGAGAACAATGGGGCAAAGTACGGTCCCAGTTGGTGCCTGTGAAAAGCAAGGCTCCTTCCACACCAGTCCCTAGTCACTTAGTCGAGCCCCTAAAAAGGCACCAAAACCTCCAATTGCTTGTATGGGTTTTCAGGGCTCCGCACATACAATCCTATGTCCTTTAAGCCCAAGGAGACAATTAGTGGGTATTTTAAATTGCAATGAAATTTAATTTAAATTTCATTGCAATAAGATTGTCCTGGAGCAGCCTGCAGGGCCTGAGAAGAGCTGTTTTTACCCAATGTTGGCCAAGACGTGGAAGTACCATAACTCTGGAGTTCATGGTCACCTGCAAGGGTTGACTCAGTTGTCAATCGTGTGGCTATTCAAATTATTCACTGAAACCCCTGTCTCTTTTGAAGCTGCCTTCTATGGCAAGATTCCCTGGCTGGGTTTTGCAGAACTCCCTTCTCAAGAAGATTTGATTCTTCTGTCATTTTTATGCACATTTATTTTCTTCCAGTTATTTCTCAGAATTCATTCTTGCAATTCTCTGTTCCCCTCAAGCTGTGATTTTTGTGGTGTTTCTTTCAGTAGTGTGTGCTGTCCCGCGTGGTAGCAACATGAGGCCATTTCAAAAAATTGTATTTTAGAGTTCAGTGTTGTGTGGTTTTTTTTTTTAATGGCTTTACTGAAATATAAAGTGTAAAATTTGGTGGCTTTTAGCATCCACAGAATTGTACAACCATGACTACAATTCTGGAATATTTTCATCACTTCCAAAAGAAGCTCTGTACCCTTTAGCTACCACCATACTGTCTCCCTGTCCCCCACCCCCAGCCCTAAGCAACCACTCATCTATTTTCTGTCTAGAGATTTCCCTGTTTGGGATATTTCATATGAATAGAGTCATACAATATGTGATCTCTTGTGATGGGCTTTTTTCATGAAGTTTTCAAGGTTCATCCACATAGTAGTGTATATCAGTGCTTTATATCTTTTTTTTTTTTAATTATTTGAGAGAAAGTGAGAGAGAGCACAAGAGTGGGTAGGGTCAGAGGGAGAAGCAGACTCCCTGCTGAGCAGGGAGCCAGATGTGGGACTCCATCCTGGGACTCCGGGATCATGACCTGAGCCGAAGGCAGTCGCTTAACCAACTGAGCCACCCAGGCGCCCAGTGCTTTATATCTTTTTAAGACTGAATGACAGGGGATATTCCAGGGCGTGGTTGGGCCATATTTTGTTCATACATTCAGCTGCCAGTGGACATTTGGGCCATTGTGAGTAATGCTACTGTGAACATTTGTGTACAAGTATCCTTTTGAAACTTTTTCAGTTCTTTTGTTAGATGCTGTTAAAGAGACAGTAGGACTAAAACGGAGTCACTTGTGGCAAGGCCATGTCACCAAACAGAGGATTAACAGCTGACCAAACTGCAGTTCAGCCTCTCCCAGGAATGTAAGCTCCGCCAGGCAGCTGATGGACCCCTTGTGTCCCCGAAAGGTGACCTCGCCTGAAACCAGTCCACTCTGCTAATGACCTCCTTGTGTCTCTCTCCCTCTGTCTATGAAAACCTTCCATTTTGCACAGCTCTCCGGAGCTCCTTTCTGTTTGCTAAGATGACATGTTGCCCCATTCATGAGTCATTAAATAAAGCCAATAAGATCTTTAAAACTTACTCAGATAAATTGTGTTTTCCAGCAATCCTGAGAGTAGAATGGCTGGGTCATATGGAAACTCTATGTTTCATCATGTGAGGAGCCGCCAGACTGTTTCCCACAGCAGCTATACTATTTTACATCCCCAATAGCAGTGAATGAAGATTCTGATTTTCCACATCATTGTAGACACTTGTTACTGTCTGTCTTTTTGATTGTAACCATCCTAGCAAGTGCAAAGTGTTATCTCCTGTGTGTGTGTGTGTGTGTGTGTGTGTGTTTAATATTTTATTTATTTGAGAGAGTGAGAGAGATCACAGAGGGAGAGGGAGAAGCCAACTCCCCTTTGAGCGGGGAACCTGACTCGGGGCTTGATCCCAGGACCCAGAGATCATGACCTGAGCCAAAGGCAGAGGCCCAACCAAGTGAGCCACCCAGGTGCCCCCTCCTTGTGGTTTTGATTTGCATTTTCCTGGTGACTGATGATGTTCAGCATCTTTTCATGTGCTAATTGGCCCTCTGGATATCTTCCTGGGAGAAATGTTCACATCCTTTGCCTTTTTTTATTGGATGACTTATCCTCTTATTGAGTTGTGGGAGTTCTTTATGTATTCTAGATATAATTCCCTTGTCAGGGATGTAATTTGCAAATATTTTCTCCTAGGCTGTGGATTGTCTTCACTTTCTTGAATATGTAAGCATATCCCCAGGCCTGCCCCAGCCTCTCCTTCAGCACCTTGGGCCAGCCCCTGGCACCAGAAGCATCCTGCCTAGAACCTGGAAGAGGCTGGGGCTGGTCCCCAGACGGGGAAGTGGGGAGTGTTGGGAGTGTGTAGGGGCAGGGGGACAGGGTAGGGGCTTCCCTGGGAGTGATGGGACTCTAACAGCTGTTCAGAGCTTGAGGGAGGCAGCAGAAGGGACGGGCACTCACAGTCACTCCCCGTTCACATTGGGATATATTATATATTTTTTTAAAGATTTTATTTATTTATTTGACAGATAGGGAACACAAGAAGGGGGAGTGGGAGAGGGAGAGGGAGAAGCAGGCTTCCCGCCGAGCAGGGAGCCCGATGCGGGGCTCGATCCCAGGACCCCGGGATCATGACCCGAGCCGAAGGCAGACGCTTAACGACTGAGCCACCCAGGCGCCCCTGGATATATTATATTTATTACATATGCTTTTTATTAATATGGGTTTTTTGTTGTTGTTGCTCTCCACGGGAATCTAAGAAGGATGAAGGCAGGGATTTTTGTGGTCATTTACTCTATCCTTCAGTGCAGAGAACAGTCTGGGTCATAGAAGATGCTTGATGAGCACAGTTGACCCTTGAACAACATGGGCTTGAACTGTGCAGGTCCACTTATATGCAGATTTTTTAAATAAACACAGTGCCAAAGTGTAAATGTATTTTCCTTACGATATTTCTTAATATTTTTTTCTCTAGCTTACTTTATTGTAAGAATATGGTGTATAATACATATAGCATACTAAATACGTGTTAATTGTCTGTGTTACAGTAAGGTTTCTGGTCAACAGTGGGCGATTATTAGTTAAATTTGGGGGGAGTCAAAAGTGACACACAGATTTTCAACTGTGTGGGACATCAGAGCCCCTAACCCCCATGTTGCTCAAGGGCCAAGTGTTTTTAGGGGAATAAGTATATTCATTTTTGCTTGTTCATACACAGAACATCTTTGGAAGGTTACACGAAGTGCTGGTAATAGTGTCTTTAGGAAGGGTTCTGCGGAACCAGGTATTTGCATTGAGAGGGACTTTTTTTTTTTTAAAGATTTTATTTATTTATTTGATGGAGAGAGACACAGCGAGAGAGGGAACACAAGCAGGGGGAGTGGGAGAGGGAGAAGCAGGCTTCCCGCGGAGCAGGGAGCCCGATGTGGGGCTCGATCCCAGGACCCTGGGATCATGACCTGAGCCGAAGGCAGACGCTTAAGGACTGAGCCACCCAGGCGCCCCTGAGAGGGACTTTTTATTGACAATGGATTGCCACAAAAAATCCATTAACTCTAAAGGGATACCTCTGTGTTGGTTTGGACAGATTATCATATTGTACTCTTTATTAAGAAAAGTTAATTGCAGGGCGCCTGGGTGGCTCAGTTGGTTGGGCAACTGCCTTCGGCTCAGGTCATGATCCCGGAGTCCCGGGATCGAGTCCCGCATCGGGCTCCCTGCTCGGCGGGGAGTCTCCTTCTCCCTCTGACCCTCCCCCGTCTCATGTGTTCTCTCTCTCTCTCATTCTTTCTCTCAAATAAATAAATAAAATCTTAAAAAAAAAAGAAAAGTTAATTGCAGAAATAGTGTGTATGAAATGATCCCACTTTCATTTAAGAAAATTAAAAGGCCATAGGAAAAATTCTAAGGGGCGCCTGGGTGGCTCATTTGGTTAAACGTCTGCCTGCAGCTCGGGTCATGATCCCAGGGTCTTGGGATCGAGCCCCACGTCGGGATCCCTGCTCAGCGGGGAGCCTGCTTCTCCCTCTCCCTCTGCTGCGCCCCCTGCTTGTGCTCTCTCTCTGTCAAATAAATAAATAAAATCTTAAAAAAAAAAAATTCTAAAGGCCATCACCTAACACCAAGAGACCACGCCCAGAGGAGGAGCCATGCCACAAGCCACGCCCATAGAACATGTTCTAGCCACGCCCGCAGGCCGTTTTTTCTCCCCAGACACGCCCTAGATGTCCGGATTCGGGCTTGAGCCCAAAGGTGCCCCCTGGTGGGCGGGGACTAGAGTGTTTCCGCCCGGTGATTGGAAGACGCGGCCCGCCCCTCCCAGCTCTGAGGTTCCACCTATCCCGAGCCCGGAAAGCCTCACCGCTTCCGGCCCCGGAGCCGGAAGCGGAAGTTCCTGTCCGCGGGGGGCAGGGGCTGCTGGTGGTCCCGGTGTCCAGCGGCCCCGGGCTCGGCCCGGCGGTACGGGCAGAGGGCGATCGAAGGGTGGGGCGGGGCTCTCAGGGCAGCAGGACGGGTCTTTTTGGCGGCGAGCCCCGGTGCGACCCCGCGGAGGAGGCTCTGGAGGCTAGTGGGCCGCGGGGACTGTCCCAGGAGCCCGGGACCCCCAAGGCTCCCTCCAGGCGGGGCTTCGCGGGCGCGCCGGCCCCGGGGGCCCTGCGCCAGGGCGGGTGAGTCGCTGTCCCTCCCTCGGGGAGGCCCGGAGGCGTTGCGGGGCCGGCGTGCTGCAGGCGCTGGCCCTCGCGAATCCCTGTTGCTGTTGTGTACCTGTCCGGACACAGGGAGAGACCTCATGCGGAAGAGAGGTCACTGCAGAAATCTCAGAAATCTGCAGGCGTCTCAGAATTAGACAGAAAGAGCTTTAAAAGGCGGGGGACGCAGAGATGAGCAGAACCTTTTCTGGGGCGGTGGGCAGTGAAGTCTGGCTGTGTTCGCCGATGCCCAGGGGAAGCTGATAGTCTGGGCTGGGGACAAGTTCAGGGTCCTGTGGGAATGACAAAAGCCTGATTAAAGTCTAGGTCAAGACCCAGCAGAGGCTAAGAGACAGGCAGCGGTGAGTGCTGCTCAGACCCAAACCCTGACACGCTGAGTGATGGGCAGCTTGTCGGGGTGGGTGAGAACCTGGATTTTGGAACCAGGCTGATGGAAATCAAACCCCACCACTGCCACCTGTTAGCCGTGTGACTTTGGGCAAGTGACTTGACCTCTCTGACCGTGTTTCAACTGTACCATGGGCTTCACGGTAACTAATACCTGCCTCTTAGGTCGTGGTGGTGATTAAATGAGTAAGAAGCAGAAAGGGAGCTTCTGACATTGGGGAACCCGCCTGGGCACAGCTGGGCAGAAATGTTCTCCTTTCGAGCATAAACACTCTTTAACAGGCTGTCAACACCAGGAGAAGCCACCCTTTGATCCTCATGGATCAGGACGGACACAAAACATTCTGTACCCCCTTATTAGAAGGCAGACTCCTGGAATCACAGCAAAGATCAACCCATCCCTCTCCCAGCTGGTTGGGAGTGAGGGCTGCTGCTTTGTTATTCACAGCCTCCCATTCCTGTAGATGAGATGGGCCATCACAGAATTGCTCCAGCTTCGAGGCAGCACCCAAAATCCCAAGCAAAGCCTGGCTCTCAAGCCTTCCGCAGTATTCCCAAACCTAAGCCTAAACCCTGTGATAAGTCCTTTCTAGCACCCTCTTACTGCACCATCCCATGGTTTGCAATGTTGTGTGTTTTCTCTGGCTGCCGGGGTGATAAACCGCTGTGCTGAGCCACAGGTGTGTTCCTGGTGGGCTTTGCCGGGGGAGGCATTGTCGGGAGGCATTGTGGCTAATACAGAAGGACTTCCGGCAGTTTCCGCCTGTGGCAGGCATTGTTATCTGTGCCCCTGGGATGTTTACAGTCATCTGTCACGTGCAGAAGGGCACAGAGCAAATCCTGACAAGTGGCAAATCCTCATCATTATCAGTAGTGAATTTTCATCACAAAATCATTTGCAAATGCCAGTTTAATTCTTGAATCTTGTATTCAGGGCATTTAAAATACTTCCTTCCATCTGCATGTTATTTCTTGTTTCTGTGTGAAGTAGCTCAAACAAAGGACAGCTCAGAGGCTCGTATAATAAATTTCCTAAAAAAAAAAAAAATAAAATAAAATTTCCTCTATTTGCCACCCAGATTTAATAAAATGTAACCCGGGCATTTTTGATGCATAGAAATGTAAAGTTTGTGTTTGAAGCTCTCTCTGGAACCCCTTCCTTCCTCTCCAGGGGTATGCTCCCCAGGTTTATTATGCTAGTGTATTTTTCCAGTTCATGTCATTACTTTTACCTCTTGTGCCCTCATCCTTGAACAGCGCATATGGAGCTTTTGAGTGGTTTTGGAGAGCTTACCTAAATGCAAATGGTATTGTCCTTCATATAGCTATCCTCCTTTAAAACTATGAACTAGTCATTAAAATTATATTGTAGATTATCTGACAACACAGGAAAATGTATTGTTTAAAGATTTTATTTTTAAGTCATCTCCACCCAACATGGGGCTTGAACTCATAACTCTGAGATCAAGAGTTTCATGTTCCACTGACTGAGCCAGCCAGGTGCCCCGAAAATGTATTGTTAAATAAAAATGTTACAGAGCAGTACGTATAATATGTTTTTTTCTTTTTTTGAGAGAGAGAGAGTGTGCAAGTGCAAGTGGGTGGGGGGAGGGGCAGAGGGAGAGAGAGAATCCCAAGCCAACTCCACACTCAGCTCAGAGCCTGACACGGGGCTCGATCTCACGACCCTGAGATCCTGACCTGAGCCGAAATCAAAAGTTGGACGCTTAACCAACTGAGCGACCTAGGCACCTCTAATATCATCTTAATTGTGTTCAAATTTTTGTTTAAATTAATAGACTTTTTTTTAAAGATTTTATTTATCTGTGAGAGAGAGCACAAGCGGGGGGAGGGGCAGAGGCAGAGGGAGAAGCAGGCACCCCGCTGAGCAGAGAGTTCGATGTGGGGCTCGATCCCAGGACCCCGGGATCATGACCTGAGCCGAAGGCAGACGCTTAACAACTGAGCCTCCCAGGTGTCCCAGTAGACTTTATTTTTTAGAGTGGTTTTAGATTTAGAGAAAATTTGAGCAGAAGGTACTGTTTTCTTCATATGCCCTACCCTGCCTTTCCTCTGTTATGAACATCTTGCATTCCTGGTACATTTGTTACCATGGGTGGTGAGCCGATATTGATAGATTATTAACTGAAGTCCGTTGTGGACGTTAGGGTCCACAGCGCTGTATTCCGTGGAATAGATGTGTAATGACATGTATCAGCTTCAGTGCCCCCCACGTCCCCGTCCTCTGCCTGCCCACACATCCCTTCCTTCCCACTGACCCCTCACAACCGCCAAGTTCCGTGCTGTCTCCATAGTTTTGCCTTTTCCGGAATGTCGTAGAGTTGGAGTCGTAGTATTAACCTTTCCAGACTGGCTTCGTTCACTTAGTCATACGCATTTGAGATTCTGCCGTGTCTTTTCATGGCTTGGTGGTTTGTTTCTTTTCAGTGCTGAATAATATTCCCTCGTCTAACTGTCCCACAGTTCATTCATCCACTTACCTACCGAGGGACATCTCGACTGGTCCAGAGTTTGGCAATTATGCATAAACCTGCTGTAAGCATCCATGTGCGAGGTTTTTGTGCAGACGTGTTTTCAACTCCTTCGGGTAAACGCCGAGGAGCACGATGGCTGGATCGTGGGGTAAGAGCATGTTCAGTTGTGTCAGAAGTCATCAGAGTGACTGAGGAGGGGCCGGCCAGCCTTGCTGCTGTACCACCTCCTTGCTGGCCCTTGGGCACGGTGGCGGGGTCCGGATGTGGGGCATTCCGGCCGGCGGGGGCTGGTAGCTCCCTGATGCTTTCACTCCCGTGTCCCCGATGACGTGGGAGGGGGAGCATCTTTCCATGTGCTCCTTGCCGTCGATGCATCGTTGGCGAGGAGTCTGTTCGGATCCTGTGCCTGTTGTTGATGGAGTCACTTGTTCTCTTGTTGCTGAGCCTTAAGGATTCTTTGTGTGTTTTCAGTACACATCCTCTATCAATACGTATGGTTCGCAAGCGTATCCTCCAGTCTCCAGCCTGTCTTTCCTCTCTCAGCGTCCGTCCTACAGACCCAGAGGTTTTGATTTGAGTGAAGTCTGTCTCTCTTGGATCCTGGGGGCCCCAGGGATGGGGGCAGGTGCAGGTGGTGGAGCCCAGGCTGCTGGGGTGGGTGTGGATCCCACTTGTGAGCTGGCGGCTGGCATTTGGGGCCTTTCAGGTGGTCTGTGTGCCAGGAAGGGAGGGCATGGCTGGGGGGACAAAGGTGTCGGCTGGGGGTTCTGGGTAGGAAGACGCATGGTCTGGGCATGGGAAGGCCCACCGACTGGGATGGTGTGGAGCAAAGGAACTTAGCCTGTCCCAGTTCTGGAGGCTGTGGGTCTCAGATCCACGTGTCGCAGAGCCACGCTCCCTCTGAAGGCTCTGGGCTTGGGGAGGGTCCTTCCTGCCTTTCCTCACTTCGGCTGGCCGCTGGCTATCCTGGCTCTGACAAGGACACCAGGCACTGGATAGAGGCTTGCCCTCTCCTGTGTGATGTTCTTGTAACTAATGACCTCTGCAGAGACCCTGGTTCCAAGGAAGGTCGTGGGCTCAGGTAGCAGAGGCTTGGCTGTTGAACCTACCGTTTCACAAAGCAGAGGGGAAACCCTTGCAGGTGATGATGAGGCAGGGTGGGCATGGAGGACAGAGCGCCAGGTCCTCCCTGTCGGGGACGGTGGGACCCTGGATGTTGCAGGTTTGAGGCTGGGGGTCAGGGCCAGACAGGAGGTTGCTCACAGCAGCTGGGAGAGGCTGCCCCGAGGAGAGCGGCAGAAGCAGGGTGGGAGAGCCTCCGGGGATCGGCTGGGACCAGGTCTCCTGCTCCCCGAGGGTGTGGGGTGGCAGCCTTTGTGCTCCTGGCAGACCGGCCCAAGACCTAAGGCAGGAAAGGGTCTCCGGCATGGGGGCTGGAGGGCGGGGGGCGGCTGTCGGAGGCCCTCCTGGGGCCAAAGAGAGGTCTCCTCTCTTTGTTTTCCCATCTGGACACTTTTCCACATTTCATTTAGGGTTCCTGGGCCCAATTCCCACGTGGGGAGGGGTGGTCCCCACATAACCCCGAGCAGCTCTCAGACCCCAGCCGGGTCCACCGCCTCTTCCTCAGGTTCCATTAATTTACACAGAACTCAGAGAAGCATGTTTCCCAGTTTGCTCAAGGCTGTGAATCATCAGCCACATGAAGAGATGAGGTGCATAGGGCGAGGTCCCAAACAAAGGAGCTTCTGTCCCTGCGGAGCTCAGCTTGGGACCTGCTCAGCAGCACGTGGGAACGTTCTGGCTCCCACAGGAGAAAGCTGTCACAATAAAAATGCCAAAAACCTGTTGTCCCGGGTTTTCTTGGAGGCTTCATGACGTCGCCCTGATTGACTAAGTGGTAGGCTTTGGCTGCCTCAGCCTCCAGCACGACTCCCGCCCCCGCCGCTGCCCCCCCAGGTTGAGATAGGGGTGGGATGGGACTGAAAGTTCTCCTGGCAGCCATCCCCATCCTAAGGTCACATGAAGGCTTTCCAAAACTCACCTCCTTAGCATAACAAGACAACATAATCAACCTTCCAGGAAATTCCAAGGGTTTTAGGAGCTGTGGGCCACAAGCCACGGACAAGACCACCTATATATGAGGAATATGTTTTGGTCACCTAAATATATATTTAAGTCCTCTGTACACCTGACGTGGGGCTTGAACTCAGGACCCCAGGACCATGACCTGAGCCAAAGGCAGACGCTTCACCGACAGAGCCACCCAGGTGCCCCCACAACACATGTTTCTTACGAATCCCGTATTGCGTGCATCCGTGTGGATTCTCACCGATTCGCGGTGCTGCGTTGTACCCCGCGTGCGGTCGGGATGAAATTTATTCTCCTCTCTGGCTCTTCAGTGCAGTTTGTGCAACTGTAAACTCTCATTGCTTTGATCCTTTCACATCCACGCTTAGTATCTGCTGTGGTCTGAAGGTTTGGGTCCCTCCCACATGCCTGTGTTGAAAGATGACCCCCCAGTGTGGGGGTGTCAGGAGGGTGGGGCCCCCAGAAGAGGGATCAACACCCCCTAAGCCATCCCGGAGAGCTCCCTCACACCTCCCACCGCACCGCGATGGGCATCTAGGAACTCAGAAGTGGGCCCTCACCAGACTCCGAGTCCACCAGTGCCTTGACCTTGGACTTCCAGCCCCCGGAACCACGAGACAGGCCTGTGGTATTCTGTGATGGCAGCTGGAAAGGACTGAGACAGGACCCACTTCTCAGATGGGGAAAGTCTGTGTGCCAGTCCCCCACCCCAGGAGCACCTGGAGCTGCCACAGGAGGCAAAGCCGCGCCCTGTGTCTGGACAGACCTGGATTTTTGCCTCCCGTCTGGCTACGCCGGCTTCTCATCCGACCAGCGCCTCTCATTCCTGAGTCAAAATCAGAGTCTCCCATTTGCACGGCTTACGAGCTGAATTGTGTCCCGCACAATTCCTGCGTGGAAGCCCTGACCCCCAGGACCTCGGAGTGTGGCCTTATTTGGAGAAAGGGTCTTTAAAGAGTGATTATGGTAAAATGAGGTTAGTGTGGGCTCCCATCCAATCTGACCGGTGTCCTTAGAAGAAAAAGAGGTTAGGGGACACCCTGGCTCCCAGGGCAGAGGTGCACGGAGGCGCAGGAGGGGCCGTCCACAAAGCCAGCCCTGCCCACCCCTTGGGCTCGGACTCCTGGCCTCCAGAACCAGGACGGCAAGTGTCTGCTGTTCAGGGTGCTCTGTCCATGGTATTCTGTTTTAGTGGCCTGAGCCGACTAATTGCACTGGCTCATTACGAAAATTTAATGAACTCACCCGTGCCCCGTTGTCACCCCCATGACCGCATCGTTGCTCAGAGGTGGTGCCTCATTAACAAGGCTCTGCTCCATTCTCAAGGTCAAGTGGCTTTCACATTAAGCCTCCTTCCCTGGGATGGGGAAGGGTCTGAGGTTGGTGTCTGATTGACACCGTAGATCAGGGTTAACGGTTCAGACGGGACTCCAGAAAGCACACTTCCCAGAGGGGCCATGGGATGATGGGGGGCATTCCGGCATTGCCACTGTTCAGCCCAGCAGCGATCTGGCTGCCGATGTCCCGGATTGGTGCCCCTGGAGGGTCCCTGGTCTTGGTGGTGTGGGCGTGTGGGCACCGTCCCATCACACGGTGGGGGATGCTTCATGGTCATGCCCAAGGCTGGCTGGACAAAGGCCCTGGTGCCCCGCCCACTGGTGTCTGAGATGGGGAGGGAGTTTTGGGGGGGCAATCCCGGAACCCCATTCCTGAGTTCATTGGCCACCCTGGCCTAGTCAGCAGCCAAATCCCTCTGAGCTAATCTGCAAAATGGGGATGTTGCAGCCCCTCCATGGGCCGCGCAGGCCCCGAGTGTGGTGGCCACGAGGACTGGGGGAGGTTGGGGGCTGCGTGGCCCCTCCATTCCCACCCGCCCAGCACCTTGTGCATCCCCACGAGGGGAACGCAGAAGATGGAGGGTTGCTGGTTTCTCCGGAGTTGGTCACAGGTGAGTGGAGAATCAATCCCTCCTTCCTCAAAAGGACCTTCCTTTTCCCCAAAGATGGAGGCACCTCCTTCCCAGGCCCAGAGTTGGGCAGCTGGCCAGATCTTGACAAGGGCCCTTCCAGCGAGGTTGGAGAGAACCTGGAAGTGTCTTTTTAGGGGACGACCTCCTCAGGTAGCTGGGGTCCTGCTGACGTCTTCCTCCCCTAGGGGGGCGCGGTGAAGATTGCTCTCCCAAAGCATGGTTGTTTTGAATAGAAGCCATCAGTCTTTTCCAATATTGAAGTCTATCTTGTTTTGTCAGCTGAAGGTCCTTTTAACTAAGGGAGAAGATACCAGTTTAGCCCCTTAGTAAACATAGATTTAGATGCTACCCGGCTGGATCAGTGTCTACAGGAGGACCAAAAGTCCTTTGGAGGACAAATTGGAGTTGATTGTCATGATCTCAGAGCAGGTTCTGTGCAAGCCTGAGGTCTGTTGCATTCAGCTGGCTTAGGAGAAGCTACTTGCATTTCTTGGAGATTTCCAGCAAGTGTTCTAACATTTGCCAAAGGTTAGGAGTTTGCTTATTTAAGTCCCTTTCAGGGAGCTGCAATTGGGCCGGCTTCGTCCCGTGTGTGGCTTGACCCTCGCCAATAAGCATGTGGACTAGTTGATATAAATGTGAGAAACCAGGCTTGTAGGTTTGAATAATTATGTTAAATTCTTCACAAAACCTATGGGGATCCTCAGTCACTTTAGGAAACGCTTTATGGCCCAAAATTTGGCCTTAGTCCAGGGGACATAAGAAACATGGGGTTTGAGGGGATCCTGAGAAGACTTAACTGTAAAGGGACCCATTTTAACAGGTTCAGGAGAGGAAGGATTGGGGCAAGATTCAGAGGAAAGGGGACATTCAGGGAAAGGATTATGATGAGGGCGGGGTACACAGGAGGTGCGGATGGGGTAGAGGTATCAAACACCTTTCGATGGTTTGTTGGCCAGTTATTTATTTATCTTTGGCCACAGTTACTTTATTTTATTTTAAAGATTTTATTTATTTATTTGAGAGAGAGAGAATGAGAGATAGAGAGCACGAGAGGGAAGAGGGTCAGAGGGAGAAGCAGACTCCCCGCCGAGCAGGGAGCCCGATGAGGGACTCGATCCCAGGACTCCAGGGTCATGACCTGAGCCGAAGGCAGCTGCTTAACCAACTGAGCCGCCCAGGCGCCCTACTTTATTTTATTTTTTAAAGATTTTATTTATCTATTAGAGAGAGAGCACAAGTAGGCAGAGCGGCAGGCAGAGGGAGAGGGAGAAGTAGACTCCCCATTGAGCAGGGAGCCTGATGTGGGGCTCGATCCCAGGACCCTGGGAGCATGACCTGAGCCGAAGGCAGATGGTTAAGTGAGCCACTCAGGAGCCTCCACGGTTATTTTATTTTATTATTTTATTTTAAAGATTTTTTTAAATCTATTTGACAGAGAGAGAGAGCACAAGTAGGCAGAGCGGCAGGCAGAGGGAGAGGGAGAAGCAGGCTCTCCACCAAGCAGGGAGTTGGACGTGGAGCTCCATCCCAAGACCCTGGGATCATGACCCAAGCTGAAGGCAGCCGCTTAACCGACTGAACCACCCAGGCGCCCCCTCCACAGTTATTTTAGAAGGAGTATTTTGCAAAGAGCCAAAGCTAGAATCCTGAAAACCTTTGGAAGCCTCAGGTACCAGTTAAAGTGGGCATCCATTCAGTTTTTGTTGTTGGTTGTTTGTTGTTTTGCAACCACAACTTTCTCACTTAATTTTGAGTAAAACAAGTTGGGGGAGATGGAAAGGTCCCCGGAAGGACCACTGAAGTTCTATGTCTCTTTTGGTTCAGTCCACTTAATTAGACATGCACATGAGCAGGGGGCCTGGTTTTTACAACTAAAAGAAGGCGGTGTTGCCCAAAAAGCATTTTGGTGACTGAGATCCCATTTCTTAGAGGGTTTTCTCTAGAAGAAAAAGGAAAATGTCCCGAAGAACACCGTTTCAGCAGGAGTCAGACCAAAGGCCAGCGCATTTCCAAAGGGCACAGATCCGAGAGGAACAGTCCAGTTCTGAAAAGGAGGGGAACAAAAGCCAAATGAGTAGTGTCAGAGAGGAGAAGCCCCTAACCCAGGTCCGCATAGACCCTGCAGAGCGCAGACAGGGAGCAGGGCTCTGATCCCAGGACAAAACTTACCCTCCAGCTCAGGGTGGGGGAGAAAGCAGTGAGCGCAGTGGGCTCTGTGGGACCCGCACCTGTTTGCTCAGCAGCTTGGAGAGGTGGGGTCTTCTCTGGGTCCATGCATGATCACCAAGGAATGTTGACCTTAAAAATAAACGGTCAGTGGGGCGCCTGGGTGGCTCAGACAGTTCAGCATCTGCCTTCTGCTGGGGTGGTGATCCCAGGATGCTGGGATGGAGCCCCATGTGGGCTCCCTGCTCACTGGGGAGTCTGCTCCTGACTTCACCCTCTGCTCCTACCCCCTGCTGTGCTTTTTCTCTCTCTCAACATAAATAAATAAAATCTTACAAAAAACCCCGCCAGTTAATTTTCCAGGAAAAATGGGTTCATCTGGGAATAGCAGAGAATTGTAACATGGGACACACAAGCCACAACCAAACCACCGGCAAGTCTGGAGAAGGACGGGAGGACCGCTCTTTTATAGAGAAGGGGACATGGGCGGGGCTGTTCCAAAGAAAATGTCCATTGGAGCAAACGGGATTCAACATGTCATGGCTTCTTATTGGCTGAGTTGTGACTGTCTCTCATTGGCTGGGCTGTGAGTGTCTCTCATTGGCTGAGCTGTGGCCATCTCTCATTGGCTGAGCTGTGGCCATCTCTCATTGGCTGGGCTGTGACTGTCTCTCATTGGCTGGGCTGTGACCATCTCTCATTGGCTGGGCTGTTGCTGGGGCACTGAGATCCCAGCAGGGTGCTGGGCTTCCTCCTTGGTCTGCGTTGAGGACCAGGGTAGGGACGAGGGCTCCCCCTGCTGGCCTCCATTTTAATAAGGCTTGCTTTTATTAATTTTCACTCCCTTTTAATGGCTGAATAACGTTCCAGTGTATGGATGGACACGCTTGTTTATGCATTAGCTGATGGCCATTTGGGTTGTTTCGACTTTTGGGTTGTTGTGAATGTGCCACCGTGAACAGGCATGAACGTTTTCGGGCGGACATGTTTTCATTTCTCCTGGGTCCTGGCTTGGAATTCTAGTGGTTATATATCTGGGAGTGGACTTGCTGGATCATGTCGTAACTCCATGTCTGACTTTCTATGCAGAAAGAATGTTTCCCAAAGGGTTGCACCATTTATACGTTCACAGCAGCCGCCTACAGAGCGCTCCAACGTCTCGGTGTCCTGGTCAGCACTTGTTATCATCAGTCTTTTTGATAATACCCATCCCGGGGGATGTAAAGTAGTGTGTTGTTATAATTGTGCATTTCCGTAATGAATAGTGACGTTGAGCCTCTTTTCATCTGCTTATTAGCGATTTGTATGTCTTCTTAGGAGGAATATTTATTAAAATCTGTTGCCCACTTTTCATTTGTTTGGGTCTTTTTATTTTAAAATTTTTTTGAAGATTTATTTATTTGAGAGCGAGAGAGCGAGCACATGAGCTGAGGGAGGGGCAGAGAGAGAGAATCTCAAGCAGACGCCCCGCTGAGCAGGGAGCCCGACGCGGGTCTGGATCCCAGGACCCTGAGATCATGACCTGAGCAGAAACCAAGAGTTGGACACCCAACCACCTGAGCCATCCAGGCGCCCCTGTTTTGGTCTTTTTATTGTTAAGTGTTGTATCTTTTTTCTAAGACCTTAAATATATATATTTTTTGTCCATTTTATTTTAGAGTGGAGGAAACAACTTAAAATCAAGGAGCCGGGGCGCCTGGCCGGATCAGTCAGTAGAGCATGAGAGTCTTAATCTCAGGGTCATAAGTTTGAGCCCTACATTGGGTGCAGAGAGTTTGCTTAGAAAAAAAAAAAAAGCCAAGAAGCCAACTTCTAAACAGCGTGTTTTTGGAGAGAAGATGTTCCGTGGCATGCAAATGGTAAGATTCACAATGGGGCAGGTCCTATCCTCTGCTGTTGGAGAAGTCAGTGCCAGAAGGTAGGGACGAAGCAAAGGAGCAGGAGTGAAATGCGAGAGACGTGGCTTTTGTTCCAGACATATTGTATCTCAGGAGAAAGTCTGTGAAAAGTATGAATTGGGAGGAAATGAGCAGAAACTTTTCCTGTCAGACGCCTGCTGGTAACTCTGTCTGGCTTGCTGCGGCGCATTTTCTGGGGCAGCTACTTGGCTCTGCCACGCACCCGGAGATCAGCCACAACCAGTCCCTGAGGAAGGGCCGGGCTGTGTTCCAGCGCGGCTTCGACCAAAGTAGGCAGTGGGTGGGATTTGGCCCGCATGCCGGCCTTTGCCAGCTCCACCGTAAACCTAACTCTGACATCTTTTTCTGGAACATTCCCGCAAGTAAACATTTCCACAACATTCCTTGGACTGAATGAGTCTCTGGAAGAGAAATCAGGAGTAAACGGTGATCCAAAAGCCAAGCCCTGGGATAGTCGTGAGTGTGATGGATCCTCCCGGCAAACCATCCAGCGCAACCCACACTGGGGAGCTTTGCCCCAGAGCACAGGTGGGGTTCAGGCCCGCGGCGCCCTACGAACAGCCAGGTGGGGACCCCAGAGCCACCATTACCCCCTTGTCAGCAGGTGCAGCAGGGGCACGTGTGGGCCAGGGAGCCCCTGGAAGGAGCGCGGATCTCTCGAGAGCTGGGGTCACCACACACCCCTTGGGACAAACATGCTCAGGGGACTGAGCCACCAGGTGGCCCTGTTTTCCACTTGTAATGCCCCGTCCTGCATTGACCCCACTCTCCCTGTGCTGAGGGCATGAGGATGACCCATCGTGGTCTCATCCATTGTTGTGCACAGAGTCGGCTGGTCCAGAGGAATACACAGGCATCGTGAGATACCATCTGTGCTCATCGCTTCCCTCTGGCCCATTGGTGAGCAAGGGACCCCCACCCCAAGGTCAGGGGGACAGCCAACACATGGCACCCAACGCTGGGCCGACGAGACCCGAAGCCGTTTACTGGTCACGTGGACTCAGCCTGGGGGAGCAGGACACCACAGGCCCCTCGGGCCACGCGGGGGACGCACTCGGGGACAGAGTGACCCCAGGGGCTGCAGGAGGCAGGCTTCGTCGTGACGCGGGGGCCACCCTGGTTCCCGGGGAGGATGAGCTCGGCTCGTCGGAATGATTCCGAGGCTGCGGGGGTGGGGGGAGAAGTAGGAGCTGTGACCGACCATCGGGGAGGGGGCTTTGGGCTGGGGGCCTCTACAGGTGGGAGCAGCGTTGGGGCCTGGGCTCCTGTTCGCGGCTGAGTGCCGATCCCGAGGGTGGTGGCCGTGTTGCGCGCGACCCCTCATTCATCTTCTGCTTGGGAATCGCACTGCCATGGACACTGATGTATAAGCATCTACTGGAACCCCGTTTCCAGCTCCTGGGGGTGTAGTGTATACCTACCCCGGGAATCGCTGGGTCACAGGGTCATTTTATGTCCGACCGCTTGAGGAACCACCGGACATTTCCACAGCCGCTGCACCCTTCCACCCACCAACCCTGGGCAACCATTCCGATTTCTCCCCATCCTCACCAATGTATGACTTTGATTTTCTGTATTCTGATGCTTCCACATCGGGGGCCCCTCAGGGGTCCTGGACGCGGGGAAACAGCTTGCTCATAGCACACCTTGTATATGCAAACCAGCCAATTCAGAGCCTGCCCCCCACCCCCTCCTCTATGGGGCTTTCACTCTCGGGCCACTGTCCCCCTGCTCTGACACCCCAGGCCCGAGGACCACTGCAAGTACGGGTAGCCCCTACCCCCCAGACTAGCTGCACCTATTCACGCTAGCCCGTCCTCAGCCTGCATCCCTGCCTTGCCTCTTTCTTCCCGATGGGACCACAATAAACACTTGCCCACATTTCCCCCTTTCTCCCTGTCCTCCCAACGGCTGCTGGTGCTTCCCTGAGTGGCCATGGGTGGTCCAGAGCCGCGAGTGACAGACGTAAGTCTGTGTGGTGACGGATGGCAAGCAGACTGGGGCGGTGATAGCTTCTCAGGGCGTTCACTCGCTGAACCGTAGGTCCCACACCTGGCAGTGATACCACGTTCTGTGTCAGCTGTGCCTCAGACAGACAGACAGACAGACAGGCCGACTTTTCAGTGCCCGTCACTGGCTGAACTGCTGGCTTCATTCCACACCTGAACAAGAATAAAACCCACTCAAAAACAGCCAAGACCGATTTTTTTTTTTTTAATTTTTGCATACGGTCTGTGCCCAACGTTGGGCCTGAACTCACGACCCCGAGATTAAGAGTCACAGGCTCTGGGCGCCTGGGTGGCTCAGTCGTTGAGTGTCTGCCTTCAGCTCAGGTCATGATCCCAGGGTCCTGGGATCGGGTCCCGCATCGGGCTCCCTGCTCAGCGGGGAGTCTGCTTCTCCCTCTGACCCTCTTCCCTCTCGTGCTCTCTATCTCTCATTCTCTCTCTCTCTCAAATAAATAAATAAAATCTTTAAAAAAAAAAAAAGATTTTATTTGAGAGCGGAGAAGCAGACTCCCCAGGTGTGGGGCTCGATCCCAGGACCTGGGATCATGACCAGAGCCGAAGGCAGACGCTTAACCGACTGAGCCACCCAGGCGCTTCTCTAATCTCTTCTTATAAGGACACCAGTCAGATGGGCGTAGGGCCCACCCCATGACCTCGCTGTACCTTAATTACCTCTTTAGAGACCCCCGTCTCCAAGGACTGTCACCTTCTGAGGTCCTGGAGGTCAAGACTTCCACATAGACACAATTTATTCCCATAACACTATACGAATGCTAAGATTTATAGAACTGCACACCCCCAAAATAAATTTTAGTGTACAATTTTTACAAAATAAGAAGCCATGCAACACGTGGCTTGTGTTGGATCTTGGTCAAGACAACCATCTATAAAGAACATTTTGGGGATAATGAAAGTAAATATAGATTTGGACTAGATACAAAGAAATGATGGTTTTGTTAATGGTGATAATGAAGTGTTGTCTATGTAGATTATTTTTAGAGTTTTTTTTTTTAAAGATTTTATTTATTTATTTATTTGACAGGAAGATAGAGAGAGCCAAAGAGCACAAGTGGGGGGAGCGGCAGAGGCAGAGGGAGAAGCAGACTCCCCGCTGAGCCAGGAGCCCGACATGGGACTCGATCCCAGGATCCTGAGATCATGACCTGAGCCGAAAGCAGACTCTTAGTCAACTGAGCCACCCAGGCGCCCCTCTTTTATTTATTTATTTGTCAGAGAGACTGAGCACAAGCCGGGGTTGGGGGGGGGAGCAGCAGAGGGAGAAGCAGGCCCCTGCTGAGCCAGGAGCCTGATGTGGGACTCAATCCCAGGACCCTGGGATCATGACCTGAGCTGAGTGCAGAGGGTCACCCAGTTCCCAGGTGGCTGGAGGAGGCACGATTGTATGACCAAGGCTGTTGGTTTCTGTCCCAGGAAGACTGGTGATGGCTCAGCTTGAGACCATGTATGTCATGACTCGCCCCTGCTTGGCTGTGTACGTGGGAGAAATTTCTTTCTGTCTTTGCCATCTCTTAGAGGACTGCCTGGGATGCAGGTCACATTCTGGTTTCGTCTGATTCGGAAATAAACTGTTTTCTTCCTCTCTTAGCTTTTTGAGCGGTTTTCTGGGTTGGCAGGAGGTTTTGTTTTCAATTATATTTCCCCAACAGAGAGCAATATTTGAGTAGCCAGAGTTTGGAAATAAGCCCAGCATATATAGAGAGAACTGGTTCATAAATTTCTAGCAGTTTACACCCCTTTAGGAAAATCACCAAAGTCACCAATTGAAATGAGAAGCTGTAGGATTTATTTTTAATTGAACCAAAAAAGCAAAGTGTACTGCAATGTGTACACAGTGTTACTTTTTTTTATAACAAAGAAAACAAAACGGGTAGGTCAACTTGTTACTTTTTATATAAACACTGACCAGATGTACAAGAAACCCAATTGCTGAAGGACATGCCCCCAGCAAGTCTTAGATTTCTAAATCTCAAGCTGATTTTTTTTTACATGTGACAGTCATTATTAACACAAAGAAAACATGTTTAAATAGTTTATAATTCAAATGTGATTTATTTTTAATTGGAAGTCACTTTTCTATAAAAGAAATCATTCTCCGATATGTTCCTCTTGTTAGAAAAGAAACAACAGGCCCCAAATGGAGTCACTGGTGCCAAGTCCCACATCAGCACACTGAGACTTAACACCTAATTTATGCAGTTTTGGCCTCTCCCTGTCACTGTGATTGCCCAGTCAGATAACCTGCTGGGTAGACCCCCTTCCCCCCAAAGGAAGGTGATCTTGCCTGAAACAATCCAGCTGTTGCTAGATTTCCCGTCCCCTTCTGCCTATAAAAGCCTTCTATTTTATAGCTCCTTGGAGCTCCTTTCCATCTGCTAAGATTGGATGTCGCCTGATTCATGAATCATTAAATAAAGCCAATTACATATTCAAATTCATGGAGATGGATTTTGTTTTTAACGCCCCAGAACACTCATTTTTATGAAAGCGAATACCACCTCTTTGCAAAATAGAGAAAATGAATTTTTATAATTATGTTTGTAGGTAAAATGGTCCATGATACTGGAGTTTGTACTTGTCTATCCAAAACTGGGAGATATTTTCAAAATGAGCGATCATATTAAATGCTGCTTCTGGTGTATTGAGAGTTTTGGGTCCAACATAAATGTATTTCAGCTTTTATGGCTTTTAAATCAGTTAAATTAGGAATTCAATTGCTTTCAAGATATCACAACCTTTTATATTGCAAAATTCCCTAGAGATACACATTTCCTTGTAGGATGTGAAGAAGATTTAAAATGAGGAAGGCATCCCTAAAAGAGTCACTCAAGGGGCACCTGGGTGGCTCAGTCGTTAAGTGGCTCAGGTCATGGTCCCAGGGTCCTGGGATCGAGCCCCACATCAGGGTCCCTGCTCAGCGGGAAGCCTGCTTCTCCCTCTCCCACTCCCCCTGCTTGTGTTCCCTCTCTCGCTGTGTCTCTCTGTCGAATACATAAAATCTTAAAAAAAAAAAGTCACTCAAAAAAAAAGTCGAAAGGACACTGAGGAAGCAAGCAGGTCTTATGCACATCTCCTGTTTCAATGTTCAGAACACCATGAACTTTTGACTTTTGTCGATCGCCATTGGATCAGCTCCTGGAACACATCTTCCTACTGGGGACTGAAATAGAGATAATGTAATGCCTGTTAGTCGAATAGCCAATCAGGTATGAGATAGTTCAAACTCTGCCAGCACCAATCGTAATTCCTTCAAAACAACTTATGTAACCTTGTATTTTTTCGCCTTTATAAGCCTGCACTCCTTGCTAGCCATTTGGAGAACACTTTGGATTTTGACTCTGTGTCTCCCAGATTGCAATGCCTAAGACCCCCAAATAAATGCTTTTAGTTGCTTTATAGCCTTGTGGTCTTGACTGTAAAGGGGAAAACGCACATCTGAGAATTCTAACCTTTCACATTGTGGCTCTGCTGAGCGAGGTCCTGTGCCAGGATGGAGACCTGGAGTCCCACTTCCCCGGGGTGGGGAGGGGGCGGTTTGCTGACCTCAAGCCCCAGGGGTGGGGACGGGGAAAGAGGTCGGAGCCTCTCGCTCTGAAAGGTGACAGGTCAAAACTCACCGACCCGTCCCAGCATGCACTGACGTCATTGTTGAGGATCATTGTTCTTAAACAAAAGGTCCACCTAAGCCCTGACCTTGCCCCCAGGCCAACCCTTGACCCTAGGGTTCACCGGCTCCTTCCTCTGTCCCCTCCTGTCCAAGGTCCCAGCAAGGGGAGCTCCGCGGATAAACTGAGTCAAGACTTCACGGTCCAAGAAGAAGACGCAGGCGCCGGGAGGTCCGGGCGCTAGGAGAGGGTTCTGCTCCGAGCCCGGGCCAGTAGGCCACGTGTGTCCGAACGGCTTGTCACTCAGGACACAGGGGGCAGGGTCTGGGAGGATTGTCCAATCAGGGGCTACGGGGGCGGTGCCGAGGCGCGAAAGCCCAGTCCGTGGTTAACCGCAAGCTCCGGCTCCGGGGGCGGTGCCCAGGAGCCTAGCCAATCAGGAGCAGGAGCCCGGAACGTCGTCCAATCAGGGCGGAGGGCCCGGGAGCCGTCCAATCAGGTCGGGGGAGGGCGCGCTCCAGTCGCGTGTGCATCGCTCCCCTGCTGCCCCGGCGCCGGTGCGCACCTGCCCCGCGCGGCAGCTGCTGTCCGGTCCTTCCCGGTCTCAGCGGCCCGGGTCGCACAGCCGCAGGCTGAACGCAGGGAGGAGCCCCGAGCGGGGCCGCGAGATGGTGAGTGAGCGGGTTCGGGCGGAGCCGGGGGGGCCGCTTCGAACCGGCCGGAACCGGCTGGAGGTGGGGCGGCCCCGCCCCTGGGGGGGGGTCCCGATCCAAGCGCGAGCCCCCGGCCGGGGGTGGAGCCGCAGCGTCCTGTCCCCTCCCCCCTCCCCGCTCCCGAGCCGTGTCCTCCCCTGGGTGGGGGCCCGAGGGAAGGTGGGAGGACCCCAGCGCGGTCGGTCGAAGGCTGGGGTGCAGGAGGGGGGCGGCTGAGGTAGGGGCCCCCCCCACCTGACAGATAATATCAAATCCGTACGTGGTTACGGACGCGTTGTTCCTGCTGAAAAAACAACATTCCCCTGAGTAATGGGCTTATTCAGTGATTCACGAATCGGGCAGCGTGCCATCTCGCGGATAGAAAGGAGCTCGGAGGAGCTGCACAAAATGAAAGACTTTTACAGGCCCCAGGAGTGGGAGCAGGAAGTTATAATGGAGAAAAAGTGGATGATGGGTCGTGGCAGGTCACCTTCCTTTCCGGGCCGGCAGGGGGTCTAGCAGCCGGACGACCTCGCTACTGCTGACCAGCTCGTTCCTGATGGACGGGTTTAAGATTCCACTGCTGGGAGAGGCCGAAACTGCAGTGAAGTTAACTCTTGGTTTGGTGACAAGGAGCTGAGTATGAGGGACTCCATTTTGGGTCTTTTGTCTTGTTTTTAACATTCCAAAGATTGCTGCAGGAGAGACGAGTCTCAGAGACCCTCCAGCACCTCCAATCAAACAGAAACAGGGCTTTGCTTTAAGAGGAACAGTGGCAGAAAGGTGGTTTGAGAGGAATGGCCTCCGTGTGCTCAGAGCTTCCTTTGCCCAGGTGGGCGGTGGCTTGTTCTGCATCTCAGTACCTGTTGGGAGCAGGTGGGGATAGGGAGGCAAAGTCGGGGTAGAGTGTGGGCAGGAAAGGGACGGTGCTGCACAGTTGGTCACACCAGTGTCCAATGAAACACGGGAATTTAGCGGGGAGGGGCTGGTGTTGAGAAGAATGAGGGCAAAGGCTGGGGCGCAGGGACTGTGGCGCTAGGGGCAGGGGGCTGTTGCATTAGGGGCAGGGCCTACATCCGTAGGGCCACCACTGTGGGCCTAAGACCTGCAAGTGTCTCAAGAGTTGTGTAAAAGGGGGTTTTTCTTTTCTAGAGAGGAATAAGGAAAAGCAGGCATGACCAGGTGTGATGATGACCCCGGGGGTTCCCGGAGGCCAGCCTGTCCGCAGGAGGGGCTGTGTGCGGCTCAGGCTGAGGGCAGGTCCACCACGTTCAGGGTCTGGAGGAAGGAGAGAAGCCAGACCAACGTTGAAGCAGCAAGCGTTTTGTGCCCGTGGGTCCGTGGGGACAAGTAGCTGAGCGAATCGTGGATGAGGCACAGAGTGTGGATTTGGGGGGTCTGTGCCCGGCCCTGGGGTGGATGAACAAGGGGGACTTCGCTGTGAGTCCTATCTTGGTGGCGTGGGGAAGGGGCCCTTTTTGCAGCCTGCTGTTTTCCAGGCGCCAACAGGGTGGGGGAGGGAGTGCCTTTCACCTCCACGGATGCTCGCCCAGGAGCACAGGACTCAGGTAGAGCCTGCCTGTCACTGACCCCGGGGGCAGCATTGTCCCTGTCTAGCTCAGCACTGGCAGCTCTCTCTTAGGCCGCCTCAACGTTCAGCAGCTGGAAAACGACTGAATGCTTTGTGCTCCTTCCCTCCCCTTTAGCGTGGAGGGTGGTCAGTGGGTCACGTCTTCCTTTTCCTGCTGACTCGTGTTATTCTGGGGCTTATCCAGAGAATGTGCACTGGGGGGAAAGTGTCTCAGTACAGAAACAGTCCCTGTTCATTAGGATTGGGGGGAATATGCACGGAGTTACCCACCTTCATGCCGGGGGGCTGGAGGTACGGATTAAAGGATTCATCCAAATGCTAGTGAGTGTTCGATGCAGGGTCCAGAGTTGGGACACCATGTGATCCTGACCCACTTCTGGCTAATAACTAATGGTTAGAGATACATAGATATTTTGCAATCTGAGATGTGATCCATTCTGACATATGATTTGTTATCATGAGAGTAAAGTACCTGTTTGGTGAAAAGGATAAACAGTTTTCATATACTGAAAACCGTAAACGTGCCCAGGAACTTCCCTTCCGACTTGGTCCATGAGCACAGGGTGGAAGGAGGGATTCTGCACGTTGTCCTTCACACTCTAGGTTGGGGTCTTTGTTCTATTTAAATGACCCAGGGTGCTGGAAGCAGGCACCTCACCTGGGCTGGGAACAAGCCGCACCTGAAGCTGGGCCTGATGGGAGGTGAAGGAAGGGCCAGTGGGGTCTTGCTCCCCTGCAGGCGGCCTCCAGCCCCGAGGACTCCTGCAGAAGGTGCTGTTGCTGCCCAGAGAAGCCACAATGCATGCAGCAGGAGGGACACCTGCAGCTGTGGGGTGAGCTGGGGCCGCCCAGGGGCTGTGCCCCGATCATTGGTTTGGCATCAGCCATGGACTTGGTGGAGTTAAGTGGGATTTGTGGAAACTGAGGAAGTAGGTCTGTGAAGGTCAGACACAGGGAAGGCTCCTTGGGATCAAGTGCTGTTGGAAGGGTTGACGAATGCAGAGCTTCTTAGGGGTCAGAACCGAACTCGGAGGGTTTCCTCCCTGGTGAGAATTGGGGCCCTGGAGGAGGGGCTGTTTCCACACTGAGGCGGGAGGCAGGGTGTGTGGAGCCACAGGGTTCGTCCCCGGGAGCTCAGGGTCCCCTCCCTCCTTCCCTGGCACTGGCCGTCCTGGGCTGGTGTCAGCAGGGAGAGCTTGGCCCCCATCTCAGGACCCGGCCTGACCCTCTGCGGTGGGGTTTCTTGTGCTGTGTGGGTGCAGCCGGCTGCTGATCCGCACTGGCTCACACTCACTGCTCCTCCCGCATGT
Organism: Callorhinus ursinus; assembly: GCF_003265705.2. NCBI lineage: Eukaryota > Metazoa > Chordata > Mammalia > Carnivora > Otariidae > Callorhinus > Callorhinus ursinus. The sequence goes on from NW_027397139.1 coordinate 2,878,554, forward strand.
GTCCGGAGAGGCCCTTGCGAGCGGGGAGAGTCCGTGTGGGCGACACGACTTTCGTCTTTGGGCCATATTTGCGGGGCAGGTTCTTTATATTCTTGACTGTTAGCATCCGCCACTGTGCTGCCCCCAGGGTGACCAGTGCCCTGCCCCTTGCTGATGGCAGCTTGATGGTGCTCGTCACCACCATCAGTGTGTCCTGTGACTTTCCCTGTGGCAGGTGCGGTTGGAGAATGTCAGCGGTGCCCCCATTCAAGTCACGGCCGCCGTGTGGTTGCTCAGCCCTCGTGTCTCACTTGGGCAGGTGCCTGTGGCTCGGGTCACCTGGTGAACTCTTCCATTCTGGGCCTTGTGGGGCGCGGGGTCCCCACGTTCAGCCTTTGCTGTTGTCGGCACTGCTGCTAAAGTCAGTCTTGACTAAGTGTAAATCCATAGTAAATATGTGCACGCTGGGGGAGTTGCGTATCGTAGATGCGAGGAAGTGAAAACTGACCAGCAACTGCGCGTGCAGCGTGTGCGTCCCCCGTCAGGGCTGATGCCTGCCAGTCCGGCACCGGGAGCTATCCGGGTTCACTTTGTCCCGCTCGGGTGTGGGACACGGGGTCTGCGTGGGGTCACACATCGGTTTCTCTGCTGCCCACGGGGTGGAGCATTGGCATCTGTGGGGTTCCGCCTTCTATGGAAGCGTTTCCAGCCTGTTGTCACCTGTAACCCTCCTGTCCGCTTCCTGATTTCTTCTGTTTTCTGCATGCACTGTGGACGTCTGTGCTGCTTCATTTCTATGTATTGATAGGGTTTGTCCAGGTCAGGGGTATTCATTCCTCTCCGTTGTCCGCGTGGATGGACTCTTCACATTTTCAGTGCACTTGCACTTGCCCGCCCTGCCTGTGTAGATCGCCCTTCCTTTGTTCCGTGAGAAACCTCTTCCATTGCTCAGGCATACACACGCCTGCTGGATCTTCCTCCTTGTGTGTTCTCCTTGTTTCCATGACAGTGAAATCCACAGGGCTCGGTTCTGGTCCATGAACTTGACAAGGGAAATGATTCCTTATTCCCCTGTAGATAAGCGGTCTTCCCTGGCCCTGCGTCCATCGCTGCCCCTGCCCCACGGCACCTGCTTCCCTTCCTGAAATCAGGGGGCCTGTGCCTGCATTCCACTGTTTTCTGACAGGGTATTTGTCCATGCCTCTGTTAATACCTACTGTTCTGATTACGAGTAAGTTTAAAATTAGAATGGTCAGTTATTTTGCCACAAAACTGAGTTTATTCTGCAATAGCAGAGAATTGCAGTTCCAGACGTGTAAGGTCACAAAACCACAGGCAATTTGGAGAACAGAGGGGAGGAAGGCTCTCTTACAGAGGAGAGCAGGGGCTGGGGTGGCTATGGAAACACAAAGGTCTTGGTGGAAATTGGGAGTTGGAAGCCCAGGGGCTCCTCTCTGGCCGGGCGGTGATGGGAGGTGGAGGCTGGCTTCCTCCTGCCAGGGCGGTGAAATCCCAGGGAAAGTAGTGTAGAGTTGCAGGGTGCTGGGCTTCCTGCTGGGCCCCCCAGTAAGGACCCGAGGGCACCCCTGCTGGCCCCGTACTCCATCCCAAGTGAGCTTTCCTTGGGTGCATTTCTACATTTCCTCCATTTGACCAAAATCTTTCCTTGGAAGCATCTCTGAGTAAGCGGCGGGTTTGCCATACTTAGTGGGTTTGTCCCTCAGCACCAGGAAGGACGTCTTCTGGTTATCTGTCTTGTGTGGGAGGGAACGTGCATAGCAGTGGAAACCAGTGAAGGCCACACCTGAGAAGCAAGGAAGGACGGGAGGGAGAAACTCTTAGGCGCTTGCCATCTAGCTTGCCATTCATCAGGAGTGTGAGATTGCAGAGCATGTACTTATTATGTGCATCATTTTCACAAATCCATAGGCAATAAATTACAAAACTTTAATATACAATCAGAAGTAACAAGACAATTCCAAATGACAAAATGGATAGAATCCAGGACGCTAGGTGTGCAGGCAGCCAACTGAAATGTTTACTGGCCCCTGTTCCAACCTGGGGGGGAACGTTCTCGCCATGAAGGCAGACCTGCAGCCGTGTGTGCCTCCTGGAGGTCCCTGCTGCAGGCGAGCGTGAGAGCAGCATCGTGGATCCTGCGGGAGCTCCGGGAGAGAAAGAGGCTGGGGCATTTGGGAAGAGACAGTGCGGGTCAGAACACGGGCTTAGCGGGTGAAGTTTTGCAGAAATAGCAGAACTTCAAAGATGTTTTGAAAGGTGTTGTTTTCAACAGAACTGTTGGAACCAAATGTTATCCAGTAAGACAGCCTGTAAGGTTATGTATTGAGAGACAGTGAATTTGGGTAATAAGCCAACATCCGTTAATAGTTCAGGTGAGGGAAAGACTTGTGATTTCAGAGCCTCTAACACTTGAGAAAAGGCAAGAGAACGATGAATTTGTCACGGGATCCTCATGGGCCTGTTCCCGAAAGGCCAGAACCCCAAGAAGAGGTCCCCCTCCCGCGAGGGTGTTGTGCATGCACACAAGGGCCCTGTGTCTCCGTGAAGGAGAGGAGACGCGACCGTGAGGAACAGGAAGCCTGGGGCGCAGGTGTCGTCGGCTGCCGTTCCGGGAAATCGTTACTGTCCCGTCCGCAGGCGGTGTGCAGGGCCGGGCGGGGTGTGCTGTGAGTGTAGATGTGTCCCCTGCAGCCAGGAGCCCCTTTCCTGGAGTGTGGCCACACAAGGGTCAGGGGCCAGATCCTGACAGGGGCCTTCCAGCGAGATTGGAGAGAACCTGGAGGTGACATTTGGGGACGACCTCTCCAGGTGGCTGGGGTCCTGCTGACGTCTTCCTCCCCTGGGCGGGCACTGTGAACATTGCTGTCCCAGAGCATGGTGGTTTTGAATAGAAGCCATCAGTCTTTCTCAGTATTGAAGTCCATCTCGTTTTGTCAGCCGAAGGTCAAAGGCGGCCAGGGCCAGTGCCTGGGACGTCCTGGGAGAGCTCCGTGGTGGGAGTGTAGGAGCTCCGGGGGGAGGCCATGAGGTTTAGGAGGACCAACCGCAGGGCTTTCAGACGCGGTGTTTGGGAGGGATCTCTCCACAGTCTGTCAGTATCAGTAGTGACACGAGTGTGTGCCACGAAGCCCGCGGACTGCGCGTGGTGCGCACGGTGAACGCGTAAACCCGACCAAACACAACGGAGCTGGTGAAGCCCCTGGCTGGTAACATGGGCGCCCTGACCCCTCTGACGTGTGAGAGCTGTTCCCCAGGTAGAGACAGTGTTTCCTCGGAGAACTGCAGCCACAGCACAAGCACCGGCCTGTCTACAGGGAAGGCTCCGGTGCAGCTGATCTGGGAACGGCTTGGGCTTCCTCAAAAAGTGAAAAATAGAACTACCCTGTGACCCAGCAGTTGTACTACTAGGTATTTACCTAAAGGGTACCAGACTACCGATTGAAGGGGTACATGGTCCCCTGTGCTTAGAGCAGCATCATTAACAACAGCCACAGTACGGGGACAGCTCTAGTGTCTATTAACTGATGAGCGGATGAACAAGTGGTGTGTCCACACACAATGGAATGTTACTCAGCCATCAAAAAGAATGAAATCGTGTCATTTGCAATGACATCAAAGGTGCTGGAATGTATTATGCTAATTGAGTTAAGTCAGAGCATGACAAATCCCATATGATCTCTCTGGTGGAATTTAAGAAAGAAAACGGAGGAACATATGGGAAGGGGGGGAAAGGGGAGAGGGGAACAAGCTGTAAGCGACTCAACAATAGAGAACGAACTGAGGATTGATGGAGGGAGGTGGGGGCGGGGCTGGATGGGGGATGGGGATTAAGGACGGCACTTGCAGTGATGAGCACGTTGTGTCGTATGTAAGCGATGAATCCTGAGTTCTACTCCAGAAACCAATATCGCACTGTACGTCAACTAACAAAATTGAAATAAAGAAAGAAAAAAGAAGGTGAGCTGTCAGCGTTCAGCAGTCATGGGGGGCTTCATGGGGGTCCAAAGGTAGTGACTGTCCCGGATCAGATGCCCTACATGGCGATCCTGAGGGCCTTTGAAGGCAAAAAGCTGTAACAGGTGAAGAGGTCTGAGAAGAGGGCAGAGAATGAAATCACCCGTGTATCTTAACAAAGTGGAGCCTGCAAACAGCTTTCCATCACCCAGTTCGGCTTCTAAGGTTCAAGAGAAGCCAGAACGACTGTGCAGCCCAGGGCCTGAGTGCCCAGGTGTGTTTCTGTTCCTTCCATACTGGCCGTCCTCATCAACTGGAATAGGAGAAACGCACTGCGTGGTTTCATTACACTGAAAGTTTGCTTTCAGTGCGAATGGATGTCAGTAGCGTGTGGGAGCTGGGAACAGCAGGGTGCCAAGGGATGAATACACCATGTTGAAGGGGCATTTTCTGCCCGATTAGGTATTTTGAGTGCCTTCATCCAATTCTAGAATTACTTTCCCTTTTGGGGAGAAGGAAGTCCTGCATGATCCCTTCTGAGGAATGAGAGCAGTGTGTGAGCAGAGGTACAGGGGCTCACGTGAAAATGTGTCTGTGTCCCAGGGTCTAGACCCAGGGGAATGGGGTCAGAGGCGGGGACCTGTGAGGTTCATGAGAGACCCCCCCACCATGGGAGCGATGTGAGCTCCCTGAGGCGGGGGCTGCTTGACACCAAGAGCGTAGCTCCAGGGTCCACAAGGACAGAGAGAGACCTTCCCTGTGTGGAGAGAGGTTTCTCCGAGCCCATCGAGCGGGAATTCGGGGAAGGGCCGCTGTGGTCCGTGGAGCCCAGCCGCTGGGAAGGAGGAGGGAGTGGGAATGGCCGGGAGGAGGGCTGCAGGTAATAGTCTTGGCTCAACTGTTGTGGCTCTTTGCAGAAATAGTGCAAACCAGAGGCATTTGGTTTGTAGGGGCCTTCAGTTGCCAGAGGTGAAAATTAAGAATTTCAGCTGTCTTTCTTTCTTGTGGGGTGTGAGTGAGCTCGTTTCCCAGAATAACTACATGCGCTGTGGACGTGGTTTCCCGTTCCATCCTGGTGCTTTTAAGCAAAAAGAACGATCCCGGCTCAGCCCATCAGCTGCTGCCTGGGTAGACTCCGCATGTGAAGAAAGACCCCGAGTTGCATCGGAGACAAGCCGGAGTCCCTTGTAATCGCCACGCGCAGGTTCACCAGGCTTCCGTGTGGAGGACTGGATGTTGTTTATCCGCAGTGTTAGGAAAAGCTTCTGTAATTGCTCCGCGGGGATTTCCAGCGAGTGTTGGAGTGTCTTTCCAGAAGTGAGGCGTCTGTTCCTCTCTCCTGGGTCCGTGTCACCCCACGTGTGGCCTGGCCCTCAGCAACACGCCTGTGGAATAATTTGTATAAATCTGGGAAACCCGGTTGGTAGGTTGAAACGCTGTGTTACGTTCTTCAGCAAGATTGTGGGGGTTCCCGTTCGCGCAGGACACTTCTGCCTCAGTCCAGGGAACATGAGACATTTGGGCGTTTAGATCTTGAGAAGCCTTATCTTTAAGGAGGCTGGTTGTTAATAGGCTGAGGTAAGGAGGGAGCAAGGGCAGGGTCAGAAGAAAAGGGAAGGTCAGCAGAGAGTGTGGCGGGAGGTGGTTGGAGGCAGGCCCCTGTGCAGGGCGGCTCCCGCGTGTCTGCGGACCTGACCGTCAAGCTGGGCAGGAGAAGAAGATGCTTCAGAAGCCGTTTGTGTTCTTTCAGTTGTTTGCCTCAGTTAATTTCAAATAGTCTTTTGTAAGGAGGCACACTTAGCTTCCTGAAAATATTTGCAAGTCTTGAGCTACCGATTAAAATATGTATCATATTCAATGTTTTGGAGTCATGACTTCCTAATTCAGTTATCAATAAAACAAGTTTGTGGAGATCGAGTTCGGAAGTTCCCCATAAAGGCCATCGTTGTTTTAAATTACATTTAGTTCATTTGGTTAAATTATTAGCAGTGCATTTTAGGAGAGACCATGTTCTTTGTTTTTCTGTTTTTTGTTTTTAAGAGAAAGCTTGCTAGCAGGCCATGGTGGGGGAGGGGAGGGGCAGAGGGAGAGGAAGAGTCTTAGGCAGATTCCATGCCCGCTGTGGAGCCTTACCTGGGGTTTGATCTCATGACCTGAGCCAAAATCAAGATTTGGCTGCTTAAACTGAGCCACCCAGGTACACCACGACCATGGTTTTGAATCCTAAAACTGGCCAGGGTCCCCGTTGGGTGCCCCTCACGGCGCTTTGATGACTGGAATCCATTCTTGGTGGTTTTTTCTAAACCAAAATAAAAATTTCTAATCACTGGTCCTTACAGAAGAAATCATACCAAAGGTCAGCGCATTTCCAGATCCGAGAGGAACAGTCCAGTTTTGAAAAGGAGGGGAACAAAAGCCAAATGAGTAGTGTCAGGAGAAGCCCCTAATCCAGGTCCGCATAGACCCTGCAGAGCGCAGACAGGGAGCGGGGCTCTGATCCCAGGACAAAACTTACCCTCCAGCTCAGGGTGGGGGAGAAAGCAGTGAGCGCAGTGGCCTCTGTGGGACCCGCACCTGTTTGCTCAGCAGCTTGGAGAGGTGGGGTCTTCTCTGGGTCCATGCATGATCACCAGGGAATGTTGACCTTAAAAATAAAACCGTCAGTTATTTTTCCAGGAAAAATGGGTTCATCTGGGAATAGCAAGCATTGTAATATGGGACAGGTAAGCCACAACCAAACCACAGGCAAGTCTGGGGAAGGAAGCTCTTTTATAGAGGAGAGGAGGGTTGGGGAGGGGCTGTTCCAAAGAAAATGTCCATTGGAGCAAACTGGGGGTTCAGTGTGTCTTGCTTTCTTACTGGCTGGGCTGTGACCATCTCATTGGCTGAGCTGTGACTGTCCCTCATTGGCTGAGCTGTGACCATGTCATTGGTCAGGCTGTTGCCAGGTCAGGAAGAAACCTTCTTCCATCCTCCTCCTGGGGCAGTAACGTACCTAACGTGTAGACTTGCAAGGTGCTGCTCTTGAACTTTAGGGATTGAGCGCTTCCTCTGCCTGCTTCTCTACTCAATTTTAAATGAAGTTTTCTTGTATTTCATATTGATATACTTTAAAAAGCTTTGATATCTGTTAGGTGAAATCGCACCAGTTTGTTCTGTAACACATCTCCACTATTCTTAGAAATGTTGCTTACATTTCAGTGCAGGAAGTAGTGCTTGTCTGGCTCAGTTGGTAGGGCATGTGACTCTTGGTCTTGGGGTTGTAAGTTGGAGCTGCGTTGGGCACAGAGATTACTTAAAATAAAATCTTTAAGAAAAATGAAAAAAAGAAGGGGCACTGGGTGGCTGAGTTGGTTGAGTATCTGACTTCAGCACAGGTCATGATCTCAGGGTCCTGGGATCAAGTCCTGCATCAGGCTCTGTGTTCAGCAGGGAGTCTGCTTGTCCCTCTCCCTCTATGCCTTCCCAACCTGGGTCATGTTCTCGCACTTAAATAAATAAGTAAAACCTTTAATAAAAATAAAAATAAATAAATACAAAAAAAGTAGTATCTCAAGTTCAAATGGAACAGGATGAACAAAAATCCCAGACAAACCTGGTTATAGATTTAATGAAATTTTCTTAAAACTCTTGACCTTTTGGGAGAATTGGCCTTATGGGCTCATTTTGGAAGAATGTGGCATCTCTCCATTTATTTCCTTATGCTATGTGTCATTGAATAATGTTTTGTAGGTTTTCCATTAAATCAGCTTATATCCTCCATTAGACATATTTTTGGACATAAGGACAGTTAGTTTAATAGCAGTTATAAAGGTTAATGTTAAAAAGTCTCTTTTTAGGGGCGCTTGGGCAGCTCAGTCAGTTAAGCGTCTGCCTTCCGCTCAGGGTCCCTGCTCAGTTGGGAATCTGCTTTTACTGCTTCCTCTGCCCCTCCCACCCACTCATGCTCTTCTCTCTCTCTTAAATGAAATCTTTTTTTTAAAAGTCTCTTTAATATTTAATTTCCAACTCTTATTTCTAGTGATTAAGTGTACCCTGAGATTTAGGAGTTTGCATTCTGGAAACTTACTAAAAATCTGAGTCTATGATTATCTTTCTATTCTTTCTGGGTGCGATCTACATAATCATTTGACTTATAAGTAAAGGAAAAATGTTTTTCAGTTAGAATATAGCATGTACTACATTTCAGCAGTAGAGAGACGTCTGTGTCTATCATTATCAGTTAGTTAGTTGCTCAGGGTGAGAAGTACATTTGGATGCTTGAAAAGACCCTGAAAAGAAATAAGACTTGAAATCTGGTTTCATGTTAATCCATTTAGAAAAAGCTAACTTATCTAACAACTAAAAACAGAGGAGAAGATAAAGAGGGAGTTATTAAACTCATTGTCTCTAACAATGCAAAGTGAAGTATGAAGGTGTCTTTTGCTCCCATCCTGCTATGTGCAGCAGGGACACGTGTTAAACAGGAACCAGCATTCTCAAATGTGTTCGGCGGGCTGGTTGCTGTATTCTCCTGTACCACATACTGTGAAAGCTCTCGTGAGCATGCGCACCTTGACCCAAACACAAGACAAGTATAGACCGGTATCTGTTTACTGCAGAGAAGCAATCCACAGCTGAAGACTAAAAAGGAGCTACAAGGAGGATTATATACAAAGCTCCAACTGCTGGTTCACCTTCTCTGAAACAATTTGTGCTTCAGGGATCAAGAGGAAGACAAGATGGAGGCTTTATGTAACACGAGAACTCTATTAATTGCAAACTTGGAAAACGTAGTAGAATGATTGTTCACTTAGTATTTTGCTCCATTGAGACGAGTGATTGAAACGGACTTGATCTATCTTTGAAAACTTATCGCATCCACTAAAATGAGATCTTGTAAGTTAACACTGGTTATGTATTATTCCCCATATTTGTCCATTTTCAGAGCTCAACAGGCTTCGCAAAAAATGCAGTAGAGTGATATGTTCACCTTTTATTAAGGCAGGTTTGTGAAAATAATACAACCACATCTCTTCGTGAACCGTGAGCTCTCAATGTTTCTTGCCTGAGAAATGACCTACACTGTGTTGGACGGGCAGCGCCCTCCAGACCAGGGAAGGACCCCGAGAGATGTTGAGCCTGGTTTACTCATGGTCTTACTTTCCTCATCTCCAGGTCTGATGATATTCCTCGCCTTTAGCGCCAGTGGTGTGTACGGGCTGGTGGGACGAGACGTACATACCAGTCTCTGCCCCCGGTTCCTGATACAGGGCTCCTGAAGCCCTTGTCACTTGCTGGGGGATAGGAGCATCTTTTGTTGCATCAGGTGACTCTGGGTGGGCTCCTGGATGGCTCCTGGTGGGGGCCGGTAACTGGAAAGACCTGTGGTGATTAGAAGCTGGAACTTCTGTCCTGCCCCCATTCTCTTAAGAAGGGGAAGGGCTGAAAGTGGAGTTAATGGTCCGTCATGCCAATGGGGTGAAGCCTCCATAAAAATCCTAGTAGAAGGGGGTTTATGAACACGGTGGGGGGTGCGGGGAGGGTGGGGCACCCAGAGAAAGTATGGACATTCCACGCCCCTGCCCTATACCTCCCCCTGTGCCTCTCTTCCGTCTGGCTGCTCGTCTGTATCCTTTATCCATCCTTTCCTACACTGGAAAATGTAAGTGTTTCCCTGAGTTCTGTGAGCCCTTCCAGCAAATCACTGGAACCCCAAGAGAAAGCGTGGGAACCCGGTCTCCTGCTGGTCGGTCAGAAGCGCAGGTGACAGCAGGGCCTCTTTCTGGCGTCTGAAGTATGTGTGTGTGTGGTGGGGGGCAGTCCCGTGGGGCTGAGCGCTTACCTGTGGGATCCGACCCTCCCTCTGGGTCGGTAGCCTCAGGGTGAGTTTCCATTTACCACCCTCAGCTGGTGTCGCACGGAACTCTGGGTCTGGTGACAGAAGGAAAGCGTTCTCTGGGGAGGTGGAGGAGGCACACACAGAGGGAGGAAATATAGCGGGAGGAACAGGTGTTCGCAGCACAGAAGAAGGAAAAGTGTAAGTGTTGCTTTACAAGGCTGCACCCCATCAGCACGGCCCGTTCTCAGGACGCTCTCTCTGCTGATCCCTGTTATCTGCTGGCGTATGATTCTGCAGTTTTGAAAGTTGTTCTCATCTTGTTTCTGATCTGATGGGCTCTGACGATCCTGCTTTGGAATGTCGCAGGATCCATGGGACGGTGCTCCTCCAGGAACTGTCCCTGCCGGATGCAAACAACACTTAGGTTGTGGCTAGGGTCACCTATACATTTTTATAATTTTGTTTTAGGATTCTGGGATTTCTAGACACTTAAATCTGATCACCCGCTGATAATGAAGTTTACCTTTCCCTTTATAAATCTTTTACCAATTCCTTGTTTTCCGTTGCCGCACTGGCCAGGCCTTCACAGAATTGTATATATGCCTCCTTAGCTTCTTGTTCCTGATCTCCGAGGGAACCGGTCACATGGGGAGTTGGCTCTTGGTTTCGTTTAGACACATTTTTTTCCTGATGGTGAATGTTTCCATCTGGTCTCTTAAGTCAGTTGTCGTTAATGTGCTGTGACATGAGACAGGCAGGTCCTCAGCATGAATGGATTCGAAGCCTGTGGTTCATTTGTCTTGTTTCCATTAGTGGGGCAAATTATACTCATTGAAGAGTCAATATCCAATCCATTTCTAGAATAAAACAGACTTGGTTTTGTCTTCTAATGTTACCTATACATGTATGTATAAGATTTCCTTCTAAACAGACTTTTGCCTTTGTATTTATGAATATTGCCTTTTAATACTGTTTGAATTGTCCTTTCCCATCTTGCTAATACTCTGTGATCCCTTAAATGCTTGGTACCTGGCCTACGCACCATTTGAGATGCCTTTAGAATGTGGGGATATGTGAATCTACTGATTTCCTTTCCTTAATGACAAGGATGTCCTTAGGTGTTCTGTTACCTTGCATCATCTCAGGTATGTTACCAATTTGTATACATTTATTCCTTTCCCTCTATTCTAAAACATCTTTTCCGGTGGGGCACCTGGGTGGCTCATTCGGTTAAGTATGTTTTAGATCTCAGCTCATGTCTTGCTCTCAGGGTCGTGAGTTCCAGCCCTATGTCGGTCTCCATGCTGGGCATGGTGCCTACTTAAAAAAAAAAAAAAAAAATCAGGGCGCCTGGGTGGCTCAGTCGGTTGAGCGTATGACTCTTGGTTTAGTTCAGGTTGTGATCTCAGGGTTGTGGGATTGGGCTCTGCGCTCAGCGTGGAGTCTGCTTCTCCCTCTCCCTCTGCTCCTCCCCCACTCATACTCATTCTCTCTCAAATAAATAAAAAAAAAATCTAAAAAAAAAAATCTTTTCCCACAGCTAGTTTATAATATCTCTCAATCTGCTTAATCTCTAAAATTGTAATTTTGTTTCTTTTTCATATTGTTTATTTTTCATACTTCTTTTTATTTGCCTAAGATCTATTGTTTTTGAGTAAAATTGCCAAAAGATTAAGGAGGATACATTTTTAGCTTTTATGACTTTTTTTTTAAGAGAGAGAGCATATGTGAGTAGGGGGAGGGGAAGCGGGAGAGGGCAGAATCTTAAGAAGACTCTGTGCTGATCACGAAGTCCGATGTGGGGCTTGATCTCATGGCCCTGAGATCAAGAGTGAGCCAAAATCAAGAGTTCGACACTTAGCCGACGGAGCCACCTAGGCGCTCCTCTGTAACTATTTTTTTAAAATAGCTCTAACTGAGGTACGGATCACATACCATGAATTTTATCTGTTTAAAATATAAAGTTTGATGGCATTTATTGTATTTACAGAATTATTCAACCATCTTCACATTCTCATTTTAAAGTATTTTAATAATTCCATAAAGAAAATTTGTATCCTACTGGTAGTCACTCCACATTCTAGTACATCCCAGCCCTGGCTTCTAGACAATTTATTAATCTTTCTCTCTCTTGATTTGCTTATTCTGTACATTCTGTATAAATGGTATCATACCATGTGTGGTCTTTGTGAAGCCTGTGAATGTTCTCAGGTTCATTGATCTTGTGTCCTGGATCAGTACTTCATTCTGCTCATTGCTGAATAATATTCCATTTTATGAATATACTCCATCTTGCTTATTGAAATGAGTTAAAGTAAAACTGTCATTAATTTTGCCAGCAAAAATGGGCTCACTCTGAAATAGGTGAGAATTACAACTCCGAAAAGCAGCTACGGTGAGACCGCAGGCAACATGGAGAACAGAGGAGAGGAGGCTCTTTCACAGAGGAAGCTGGGAATTGAAGAGGGGCTGTTAGAAACAAAAAGTCCATTGGCGTAAACTGGGCTTGGAAGTATCATTGCTTCCCATTGGCTGAGTTGTGACTGTCTCTCATTGGCTGGGCTGTTGCCATCTGGGGAAATAATCTTCCTCCTTTTGTCATAGTAAAGTGGTATCCACTTGCAACTGCAAGGTCCTTCTCTTGCTGTTGCTTCTGCAGTTGACCATGAGTGGAAGTTCCAACTGCTGATCTTCTGACTCCATCATTCTTCTTCTGCTGCTGCTTCTTTTAAAGATTTATTTATTTTAGGGAGGGAGAGCACGGACAGGGGAAGGGGCACAGGGAGAGGGTGAGAGAATTCTCAGGCAGACTCCCTGCTGAGTGTGGAGCCTGACTCAGGACTTGATCTTAACAACCCTGAGATCATGGCCTGACTTGAAATCAAGAGTCGGAGGCTTAACTGAATGAGCCACCCAGGCGCCCCTCCTGACTCCATTCTTAGCAAGGTTTCCCTATATTAATTTTTACATTTCCCACTTTTGATGGAGATCTTAGATGCACCATTGATTATGAGTCAGTTTTCCATATTTAGTGGTTTTGTTTCTTGGTGCCAGGAAAGACCTTTCCTGGTAGTGATGTCACACATCCTAGGGAAAGTGCATAGCAGTTGGAAATCAGTTAAGGCCATATTTGAGTAACAAGAAATATTAGAAGAAAGGAGTCTCAGGCACTTCTCATCTCCAGTCCCTATTTATCAAGATGGTAAGCACTGGAGATTATCTCCTTGCTGGATACATCACTTTTATAACGTTTTGACAGATAATAACTATGAAAGCAAAAGTAACATGAAAATCCAAATTGTATGACGGTTCTAAATCAGGACCCTAGGTCTGAAAATTGCCAATATTTTTCTGTTGGTAAAAACCTGGAGTCATGTATTCCTCCTGGAATTTGCATACAGTAGGAATTGAATCAGTAGCATATGGGAGTTAGGAAGAACAGGGTCCCAAGGGTTAACAATGGTATATATTGCTGAGAGGTTCTAGACAAACCTCCATCTTCAGCCATTCAGTTTTCTCCAAGGTAAAAACAGGGACTAGTGTATGGAATGATGGGCCTCTGAGGCTTGTAATTTTCTATTATGGGCTTGATGCCTTAAAGGGCTTCTTTATTTATAGGGTATTGATTAATTTTTGGGAGATGCTTTGAGAGATCTATTTTAACCTTGATGGGAGGCACACTGTGGACTCTGCCAATATCAGTTGAGGTTTCTGCCCAGGAAGAGGATGGTAGGTGATCCAATCAAGACAAATGATCAGTGTCCCCAGACTCCACTATAGTGTGTCAGAGATGGAAGAGATGAAAGATATGGAAGGGTCATTTATTTTCTTTGATTGGCTGTGTTGATTACTGTTATCAAATTCTAGAATTATTTCCCCTTTTTAGGACAAAGACACTTGTTTAAAAAATACCCGCCGAATTAAATGAATAGGGCCATAGGAACTAAGTAGAAAATGGTGTATATCTCAAAGGACCTAGACAAAAGGCAGTGGATTCAGATACAGGAACCTATTGAGGTTCGTTAGGGAACCTACTATTTGTATTGTAGTCCTCCTAGGTGGGGGCTGCTGTACAGCAAGCGGTTGGACACGTGTCAGCAAGGACAGAGATTCATTCCCAGTGTGGAGAGTGGTTTCTTCGAGCTGATTACAAGGGAAGCCTGGGAAGGGCCTCTGTGGTTCCCCGGAGCTCGATCATTGGGAATGAGGAGGAATTTGGAAAGTCTGGCTGCAGGGATAGAGATGTGGGAGTGCTTAAGTTGGTAGCGATCTTTTTTCCAGTGTCCTGGTCCTCTGCAAGAAGAGGAGAAACGAGTCAGGTTTGAGTTTTGTTTAGGAACCTCCATTTGCCGGGCGCCTGGGTGGCTCAGTTGGTTAAGCGACTGCCTTCGGCTCAGGTCATGATCCTGGAGTCCTGGGATCGAGTCCCGCATCGGGCTCCCTGCTCAGCGGGGAGTCTTCTTCTCCCTCTGACCCTACCCTCTCTCATGCTCTCTTTCTCTTTCTCATTCTCTCTCTCAAATAAATAATAAATAAAATCTTAAAAAAAAAAAAAAAGGAGCCTCCATTTGCCAGAATTGAGAATTAGGAATTTTAGTGGTTTTGAGGCGCCTGATTGGCTCAGTCAGTAGAGCGTGCAGTTCTCGATCTCAGGGTCGTGAGTTCAAGCCCCACCTTGGGCATAGAGCCTGCTTTAAAAAAAAAAAAGTAGGTAAATAAAAAAAAAGAATTTTAGTGGTTTTTCTTTTAGGTGACTCATCTAGGATGTGTGTGGATGGTTTGCCAAATTATATCTGCAGTGGACATATTTTCACATTCTATCCTGGTCCTTTTAACTAAAGGAAAAAGACACTAGTTCTGCTCTTTAATAAACATAGACTTAAATGCTACCTGGGTGGATTCCACATCTACAGGAAGACCAGAATTTTCTTTAAAAACAATTTGGAGTTGATTTGTGATAGTCATGGAAAGGCCGATGATCATGTAATGTTAACTTTAAAAGTAAACCTGCCAGGGATGCCTGGGTGGCTCAGTGGGTTAAGTGTAAACCTGTCAGTTATTTTACTAGCAAAAATGGGTTTATTTAGTAATAGAGATTTGCAATTCTTTTTTTTTTTTTTAGATTTTATTTATTCGTCAGAGGGAGAGACAGGCTCCCTGCTGAGCAAGGAGCCCAATTCGGGACTCAGTCCCAGGACCCTGGGATCATGACCTGAGCCAAAGGCAGATGCTCAATGGACTGAGCCAACCAGGTGCCCCGAGATTTGCAGTTCTGTTATGTAAAACCACAGGCAGGTCTGGAGAACAAAGGGAGGATCTCTCTTTTATAGAGGAGAGGGGATGTTGGGAGGGGCTGTTCCAGACGACATCCAGTGGAGCAAACTTGGTGTTCCACCCCTAGTGTCCTCTCATAGGGTGGGCTGTGACTGTCTCTTATTGGCTGGGCTGTTGCAGGGGAGGAGGAAACTTTCCTTCCTTTCTTCTGCTGGGGCGGTAATGTGTCCAAGGTTGTCTCTTGCTGTTGAGTGCAATGGAGAATGAGTGGTACTGTGGGAACTCCCCCTGTGGCCTTCTAATTTCATTTGAGTCATGTCTCCTTTATTCATTTTCAAAGAGTTGGTGGGCCTTTGGGTGGTTTTCACTTGCTGGCTATTATGAATCAAGCTGCTGAGAGAGTATATGGAAATTAGTGTTGGTGTTGGTGCTCATCTTCACTTGTCTTGGGTAGATCAATACTAGGAGTGGAATTGCTGTATTGCATGGTAACTAGACGTTCATCATTTTGAGGATGCACCAGACACCTCCAAATGGCTGCACCAATTTCCATCCCCAGCAGCAGAAATGCATGAGAGTTTCCCCTTCCTCACGTCCTCACCAGCACTTACTTGTTTCTTTATAGCCATTCTAGTGAGTCTGAAGGGGTATCTGCTTATAGTTTGACGTCCATTTCCCTGATAACTAACATCTAGCATCTTTTCCTGAACCTATTGGCC